>NC_086451.1:108546884-108884121 GCF_028390025.1 Pseudophryne corroboree | reverse complement strand
TCCATGAGATCTGTGCATGTATATCAGTGGGAAGGGGTGGGAAAGTGCTTATTTTTGCCAAAAAAATTGCGTGGGGTCCCCCCTCCTAAGCATAACCAGCCTCGGGCTCTTTGAGCCGATCCTGGTTGCAGAAATATGGGGGGAAAAATGACAGGGGTTCCCCCATATTTAAGCAACCAGCATCGGGCTCTGCGCCTGGTCCTGGTCCCAAAAATACGGGGGACAAAAAGAGTAGGGGTCCCCCGTATTTTTAAAACCAGCACCGGGCTCCACTAGCTGGACAGATAATGCCACAGCCGGGGGTCACTTTTATACAGCGCCCTGCGGCCGTGGCATCAAAAATCCAACTAGTCACCCCTGGCCGGGGTACCCTGGGGGAGTGGGGACCCCTTCAATCAAGGGGTCCCCCCCCCCAGCCACCCAAGGGCCAGGGGTGAAGCCCGAGGCTGTCCCCCCCCATCCAATGGGCTGCGGATGGGGAGGCTGATAGCCATTTGTGATAATGAAAAGATATTGTTTTTAGTAGCAGTACTACAAGTCCCAGCAAGCCTCCCCCGCATGCTGGTACTTGGAGAACCACAAGTACCAGCATGCGGCGGAAAAACGGGCCCGCTGGTACCTGTAGTACTACCACTAAAAAAATACCCAAAAAAACACAAGACACACACACCGTGAAAGTATAATTTTATTACATACATACACACATACATACATACTTACCTTATGTTCTCACGCAGGTCGGTCCTCTTCTCCAGTAGAATCCAAGGGCTACCTGTTGAAGAAATTCTACTCACCAGATCCATGGGTCCAGGCTCCTCTGCAAATCCAGGGTTAATCCACGTACTTGAATAAATAAAAAAAAACGGTGTCCCGACCACGAACTGAAAGGGGACCCATGTTTGCACATGGGTCACCTTCCCACGAATGCCAGAAACCCACTTTGCCTTCTGACTAAGTGGGTTTCTTCAGCCAATCAGGGAGTGCCACGTTGTAGCACTCTCCTGATCAGCTGTGTGCTGCTGTCCTCACTGACAGGCGGCACACGGCAGTGTTACAATGTAGCGCCTATGCGCTCCATTGTAACCAATGCTGGGAACTTTCTGCTCAGCGGTGACGTCACTTTAGGTCAACCGCAGGGCAGAAAGTTCCCATCATTGGTTACAATGTAGCGCATAGGCGCTACATTGTAACACTGCCGTGTGCTGCCTGTCAGTGAGGACAGGAGCACACAGCTGATCAGGAGAGTGCTACAACGTGGCACTCCCTGATTGGCTGAAGAAACCCACTTAGTCAGAAGGCAAAGTGGGTTTCTGGCATTCGTGGAAAGGTGACCCATGTGCAAACATGGGTCACCTTTCAGTTCGAGGTCGGGCAACCGTTTTTTTGTTTTATTCAAGTACGTGGATTATCCCTGGATTTGCCGAGGAGCCTGGACCACTGGATCTGGTGAGTAGAATTTCTTCAACAGGTAGCCCTTGGATTCTACTGGAGAAGAGGACCGACCTGCGTGAGAACATAAGGTAAGTATGTATGTATGTGTGTATGTATGTAATAAAATTATACTTTCACGGTGTGTGTGTCTTGTGTTTTTTTGGGTATTTTTTTAGTGGTAGTACTACAGGTACCAGCGGGCCCGTTTTTCCGCCGCATGCTGGTACTTGTGGTTCTCCAAGTACCAGCATGCGGGGGAGGCTTGCTGGGACTTGTAGTACTGCTACTAAAAACAATATCTTTTCATTATCACAAATGGCTATCAGCCTCCCCATCCGCAGCCCATTGGATGGGGGGGGACAGCCTCGGGCTTCACCCCTGGCCCTTGGGTGGCTGGGGGGGGGGACCCCTTGATTGAAGGGGTCCCCACTCCCCCAGGGTACCCCGGCCAGGGGTGACTAGTTGGATTTTTGATGCCACGGCCGCAGGGCACTGTATAAAAGTGACCCCCGGCTGTGGCATTATCTGTCCAGCTAGTGGAGCCCGGTGCTGGTTTTAAAAATACGGGGGACCCCTACTCTTTTTGTCCCCCGTATTTTTGGAACCAGGACCAGGCGCAGAGCCCGATGCTGGTTGCTTAAATATGGGGGAACCCCTGTCAATTTTTTCCCCATATTTCTGCAACCAGGATCGGCTCAAAGAGCCCGAGGCTGGTTATGCTTAGGAGGGGGGACCCCACGCATTTTTTTGGGGGGATTTTACATTGTTTAATTAAAAAAAAAAAAAATAAGAACCCCAGCACGGATCACACAGATCCGGCCGAGATTGATTGTAAAAAAAAACGGCAGTGTTTTGCTAATCACTGCCGTAAAAATAGGTAAAAAAAAACGAATGACATCGACATCGGAAGAAAAGAAAAACCCGAATACGACAGCTTAGTAAATCCATCGTAATCAATTCAAAAAGTTGCAGTTTTACACTGTCGATGTCATTCGTGATTGAACTTTGACCTTTTTTCGGAAATTACGAATCTTAGTAAATTTACCCCAGTGTCTTCACATTCGTCATCAAAAGATTTTGCAATATTTGACTCTGTACGCTTCAAATTATGTTGTTCAGTTATTTCTGTTGAATGACTGATTGGCATTTGTGATGTGCTTGGACTGGAAGTAGACGTATTTGGTTGAAAGAAATAATTTAACTTGGGCATCTTTGCCAAGACTGCATCAGCACTTCGCTTCTTCTCTTTTGCCTGTTTGCGCTTTTGAGCTCCTGAAGCTAAAAGTCTTTTTGGCATTTTGAAGGACTGAAAAAAGATATATAGATAAACAGATATAGCTAGACACATATATATAGCAGGGCAGGTTAATACTATTTTAGCTATGAATTTCTGCTAATAAAGATATCTGTGTATTACAACACTGTGTGCTGCTCTTGTGTCTGACAGGCTCTGATGTCTTATATCTAGATTTTCCCTGCACCAACTTCATGGATTTAGATACAGTAAAAGCATGGGGTTAGCTATAGTGGTTTCAAGAGGTGCAATTGCTATTCGGTCCAGAGGCTTAGGGAGTCCTGAACCAGGTTATATAGTTGCATACCAAATTCCCAGATTTGCCTACTAAGCAATTGGGTCCGAGCCACTGTCCAGCCTAAATAGATGAGTGTGTAGTGAATGTTATAAAGGGGCACTATAATGTGGCATAATATGAACTGGGGACACTGTATGTCATAATATGAATTGGGGGTACTGTGTGGTATAATGTGTACTGGTAGCTCTACAATAAGACATAATATGAACTAAGGAACTACTATGGTTCATAAAACAAACTATGGGGTATAAAATTAACTGAGTCACTACTATGCAATTATAGGTCATAAAATTGCCAACTGCTGAGGAGAGGTGTCTCTCTACAGCATTGGAACAGGAGCCCTTTCAAAATGTTGCTATGGGGTGAACCACCTTTTCGGCGTGTCTTGCACCACCTTTTGGGCGTGTCTAGCACTATTTTACATTCTATCGGTAAAATCACATGGCGTAATCTAATTTCTCCATAGTTCCTAATAATACAAGTAGATATAATACACCCCAGAGAAATAAAATGAAACATAATGGTGAGACCACTGGACAGTACAGACTGTCCGCTATGGCATAACCCTGAGTCCTAGCTGCCGCTGCACCCTATCGCTGCTTACACTTCCCCAATCTATCCTTGACCTAGTGGCGGAACTAGAGAGTAGTGTGCCTTGGTGTAAAATTCACATTACACCACACAGTATGAGTCAAAATGAACATTTCACCACATGATATGAGACGAAATTCACATTACGCCACATGGTATGAGCCAAAATTTACATTTCGCCAGACAGTATGAGATAAAATTCACATTATGCCACACTGTATGAGCCAAAATTTACATTCTGCCACACAGCAAGAGATAATCACATTACGTCACACGGTATGAGCTGAAATTTACATTACGCAACGCGGTATGAGCCAAAATTTATATTACGCCTCACAGTATGAGTAAACATTTACATTGTGCCACACACCAAGAGATAAAATTCACATTACGCCACACTGCATGAGCCACAATTCCCATTACACCACACTGTATGAGCCGCAATTCACATTACACCACACTGTATGAGCCACAATTCACATTACGCCACACTGTATGAGCCACAACTCACATAACACCACACTGTATGAGCCGCAATTCACATTACGCCACACAATAGGAGACAAAATTTACATTACACCACGCTTTATGAGATAAAATTCACATTACGCCACACGGTATGAGCCAAAATTTACATTACGTCACACGGTATGAGGCAAAATTCACATTACGCCACGTGCGAATGAGCAGCTGCGGCCTGGCCTGAAGAGACCCCATAGTACCCCCCAAACACATTGCATAATACACAGTTCCCCCAAACACATTATGTGACACATGGTGCCCCTCCAAATACATTATATAACACACATTATACATTACTTGTGGGTGCAGTCCTGTTCACATGTGGGTTCCGGTAGCAGGTGCTGCTGACAAATGTACCCTCTACTGCCCCTGCAGCGGCATGTCTGTCACCGGGCCTGCTGACCGGGCATAGAGGGCGAGTGTAGACAGGAAAGGGTCGGGTGGATGACGGGCGCGGGTGTAGAGAGCGGGTGTGGGCGGGCGTAGTGAGCGGTCGTAGAGAGCGGAAGGTCTCTGTGCGTGGGAAGTCTGTGCAGGCAGACGGCCGTAGAGAGCGGGCTGTCAGTGCCGGCAGGCGTAAAGCGTGGGCGGGCGTACAGTGCAGTCACAGTCAGGAATAGAACTGCACACTCGGCAATGAGTCAGCTACAGGCGTTTGCTGGACATTAGGGGGTGCCTGTGTGCACCAGGCACCCCCCGTGCGCACGCCTATGATAAATATGTCTATACATACATATATATGCACATGCCTATATATATATACATATATATATATATACACTGTAGATATGTAAACACATATTCACACACATTTACATACCTATATATATATATACACACACACACATATATATATATATATATATATATATATATATATTTATTAAAACCCATTAGACAATGTAATAAATAGATCCATACGTTTTTGTACAGGTAGAATAGGAGAGCTGCCAGAGAATGGGTGCCTGCTGCTCCCTGGTAGCGTCCAGATTCTCCCTCCGCGCTGTCCTCCTTCCCTGCAGCCTGCGCGCCCAGCCAATCACTGAGCCGCAGGCTGCTTCTCCTCACATTATTGTCCTTCCATTAGAGGCACTGACTACACGCGTGCGCCGACCGCGGCCGCTCGGCGCCATTCTTCAGTGGAGCGGGAGCCGCCAGGGACAGCAGTTACTGAGCTGCCCTGCTGCTGCGTGTGGCGCCGGCTCCCGGGAGCGCAGCGCAATACCGCAGATCGGAACAGAGATCCAATCTGCGGCGGCGGGGGGCCCTTTGAAAAAAGGGGGCCCGGGGTACTTATCCCCGGGGCCCCCCTCTTAATTCGGCTCTGCCCGCAGCCTTACCCTAATCTCCCCCCGAGCCTAACCCTAATCCCCTGGGTGGAACCTAAACCTAGGCGCCCCCCCCCCCTCCTTCCCCTTCCCATCCCTGAACCTAACCCGTCAGCTTGTCTACTGGTCGGATACTGGCTGTTGGGATTCCAACAGGTGTCGGTATTCCGGTGTCGGTGCTCCGGCTGCCAGGATCCCAACAGGTGGTATATTCACTGCATCCTCAACTTGTGTGTGCTGTACGCCACTGTGTTCATACAAATATAAGTTGTTATGGATCCCTATCAGTCAATAGAAGAGCTGGAGCAGCAACCAAGTACTAGTGCCATGGCTTCTGCCAGTCATGATAGTACTACAACATCTAGCAAAGGTGGTCCAGGTGACAAAGTATAGAAAAGGGCAATGAAATCAAAATCTTTCACTTTGTTAAAAAAAACGGGTAGAGGTATCACATTAAAATCCAACAAATCAGTGGGCAATAAAAAGAACAGGCTGAAGAACAAACTATGTGCTCACAAATCCCTGAGGATTTTCTAGGGGTGTCCAACAAGTTGTACTAAAGAGGACAAACATTGTTTTTCCTTTTTTTTTCTTTTGTAAACTCTTGATACTTTTTTTTTACTTTTTTAAATAGTTTTTTTTAGAATATTTTTTCTTTTTACATTTTTAGATTTTAATTACTTTTTTTGTTTTTTTGCATGGACACTGGACAGATACATCAGCAGCACTAGAGTGGATGGACACTTTTTACAACAATATTTTTTTTCCCACTTCTTTAACTTTGTTTAAAATAAGATTTTACTCACCGGTAAATCTATTTCTCGTAGTCCGTAGTGGATGCTGGGGACTCCGTAAGGACCATGGGGAATAGCGGCTCCGCAGGAGACTGGGCACAGCTAAGAAAGAATTAGGACTACCTGGTGTGCACTGGCTCCTCCCACTATGACCCTCCTCCAGACTTCAGTAAGGATACTGTGCCCGGAAGAGCTGACACAATAAGGAAAGGATTTTGAATCCCGGGTAAGACTCATACCAGCCACACCAATCACACCGTATAACTCGTGATATTATGCCCAGTTAACAGTATGAACATAACAGAGCCTCTCAACAGATGGCTCAACCATAACCCTTTTAGTTAACAATAACTATATACAAGTATTGCAGGCAGTCCGCACTTGGGACGGGCGCCCAGCATCCACTACGGACTACGAGAAATAGATTTACCGGTGAGTAAAATCTTATTTTCTCTAACGACCTAGTGGATGCTGGGGACTCCGTAAGGACCATGGGGATTATACCAAAGCTCCCAAACGGGCGGGAGAGTGCGGATGACTCTGCAGCACCGAATGAGAGAACTCAAGGTCCTCCTCAGCCAGGGTATCAATTTTGTAGAATTTTGCAAACGTGTTTGCCCCTGACCAAGTAGCAGCTCGGCAAAGTTGTAAAGCCGAGACCCCTCGGGCAGCCGCCCAAGAAGAGCCCACTTTCCTCGTGGAATGGGCTTTTACAGATTTAGGCTGCGGCAGGCCAGCCACAGAATGCGCAAGCTGAATTGTGCTACAAATCCAGCGAGCAATAGTCTGCTTTGAAGCAGGAGCACCCATCTTGTTTGGTGCATACAGGATAAACAGCGAGTCAGTCTTCCTGACTCCAGCCGTCCTGGAAACATAAATTTTCAAGGCCCTGACTACGTCCAGTAACTTGGAGTCCTCCAAGTCCCTAGTAGCCGCAGGCACCACGAAAGGTTGGTTCAAGTGAAAAGCTGATACCACCTTAGGAAGAAACTGGGGACTAGTCCTCAATTCTGCCCTATCCATATGGAAAATCCAATAGGGGCTTTTGCATGACAAAGCCGCCAATTTTGCCACCCGCCTTGCCGAAGCCAAGGCCAAAAGCATGACCACTTTCCACGTGAGATATTTTAAATTCACGGTTTTGAGTGGCTCAAACCAATGTGACTTTAGGAAACCCAACACCACGTTGAGGTCCCACGGTGCCACTGGAGGCACAAAAGGAGGCTGAATATGCAGCACTCCCTTGACAAATGTCTGAACTTCAGGCAGTGAAGCCAGTTCCATTATCGAAGAAAATCGATAGAGCAGAAATCTGGACTTTAATGGAACCCAATTGTAGGCCCATAGTCACCTCTGACTGTAGGAAGTGCAGAAATCGACCTAGCTGAAATTTCTCCTTTGGGGCCTTCCTGGCCTCACAGTACGCAACATATTTCCGCCATATGCGGTCATAATGGTTAGCGTTCACTTCTTTCCTAGCTTTAAATAGCGTAGGGATAACTTCCTCCGGAATTCCCTTTTCCTTCAGGATCCGGCGTTCAACCGCCATGCCGTCAACGCAGCCGCGGTACGTCTTGAAACAGACAGGCCCCCTGCTGCAGCAGGTCCTGTCTGAGCGGCAGAGGCCATAGGTCCTCTGAGATCATTTCTTGGAGTTCTGGTTACCAAGCTCTTCTTGGCCAACCCGGAACAATGAGTATAGTTCTTACTCCTCTCCTTCTTATTATTCTCATTACCCTGGGTAAGAGAGGCAGAGAAGGGAACACATACACCGACTGGTACACCCACGGTGTTACCAGAGCGTCCACAGCTATCGCCTGAGGGTCCTTGACCTGGCGCAATATCTTTGTAACTTTTAGTTGAGGCGGGACGCCATCATGTCCACCTGTGGCCTTTCCCAACGGTGTACAATCATTTGGAAGACTTCTGGATGAAGTCCCCACTCTCCCGGGTGGAGGTCGTGTCTTCTGAGAAAGTCTGCTTCCCAGTTGTCCACTCCGGGAATGAACACTGCTGACAGTGCTAACACATGATTTTCCGCCCATCGGAGAATCCTTGTGGCTTCTGCCATCGCCATCCTGCCTCTTGTGCCGCCCTGTCGTGTACATGAGCGACCGCCGTGATGTTGTCTGACTGGATCAGCACCGGCCGGTGTTGAAGCAGGGGTCTAGCCTGACTTAGGGCATTGTAAATGGCCCTTAGTTCCAGAATATTTATGTGTAGGGAAGTCTCCTGACTTTTCCATAGCCTTGGAAGTTTCTTCCCTGTGTGACTGCCCCCCAGCCTCGAAGGCTGGCATCCGTGGTCACCAGGACCCAGTCCTGTATGCCGAATCTGCGGCCCCCTAGAAGATGAGCACTCTGCAGCCACCACAACAATGGCACCCTGGCCCTTGGAGACAGGGTTATCCGCCGATGCATCTGAAGATGCGACCCGGACCACATGTCCAACAGATCCCACTGGAAAATCCTTGAATGGGACCTGGCGAATGGAATTTCTTCGTAAGAAGCTACCATCCTTCCCAGGGCTCGCGTGCATTGATGCACCGACACCTGTATACGTATTAGGAGGTCTCTGTCTAGAGACGACAACTCCTTGGACTTCTCCTCCGGGAGAAAACCTTTTTATCCTGTTCTGTGTCCAGAACCATACTCAGGAACAGTAGACACGTCGTAGGAACCAGCTGCGACTTTGGAATATTCAGAATTCCGCCGTGCTGTTGTAGCACTTCCCGAGATAGTGCTACTCCGCCGAACAACTGCTCCCTGGACCTCGCCTTTATAAGGAGATCGTCCAAGTACGGGATAATTATTTCGGACATTACCTTAGTAAATACCTCGGTGCCGGGGACAGACCAACGGCAACGTCTGGAATTGGTAATGACAATCCTGTACCACAATTTTGAGGTACTCCTGGTGAAAAGGGTAAATAGGGACATGCAGGTAAGCATCCTTGATGTCCAGTGATACCCTCCAGGCTTGCAATAATCGCCCTGAGCGATTCCATTTCGAACTTGAACCTTCGTATATAAGTGTTCAAGGCTTTCAATTTTAGAATGGGTCTCACCGAACTGTCTTGTTTCGGTACCACAACATTTTGGAATAGTAACCCCGGCCTTGTTGAAGGAGGGGTACCTAGATTTCACCTGCTGGAAGTGCAGCTTGTGAATTGCCGCCAGTACTACCTTTCTCCGAGGGCAGCAGGCAAGGCTGAGGTGAGGTAACGGCGAGGGGGAGTCGCCTCGAACTCCAGCCTGTATCCCTCTGATACTATTTGCAGAACCTAGGGATCCACCTGTGGGCAAACCCACTGGTCCCTGAAGTTCCCGAGACGCGCCCCTACCGCACCTGTCTCCATGTGCCTTTTATAGGCAGCATCACCTGTCCACTGCCGGGTTTCTAATACCCTCCTGGCAGAATGGACATTGCATTAATTCTGGATGCCAGCCGGCAAATATCCCTCTGTGCATCCTTTATATATAAGACAACGTCTTTAATATGCTCTATGTTAGCAAACTATTTTCCCTGTCTTAGAGTATTAATATTATCTGACAGGGTATCAGACCACGTTGCAGCAGCACTATTTATGCTGAGGCGATTGCAGGTCTCAGTATATAACCTGAGTGTGTATATACAGACTTCAGGATAGTCTCCTGCTTTTTATCAGCAGGCTCCTTCAAGGTGGCCGTACCCTAAGACGGCAGTGCCACCTTTTTTGACAAACGTGTGAGCGCCTTATCCACCCTAAGGGATATCTCCCAACGTGACCTATCCTCTGGCGGGAAAGGGTACGCCATCAGTAACTTTTTAGAAATTACCAGTTTCTTATTGGGGGAACCCACGCTACTTTACACACTTCATTCATTCATCTGATGGGGGAACAAAACACTGGCTGCTTTTTCTCCCCAAAAATAAAACCCCTTTTATGTGGTACTTGGGTTCATGTCAGAAATGCGTAACACATTTTTTATTGCCGAGATCATGTAACGGATGTTCCTAGTGGATTGTGTATATGTCTCAATCTCGTCGACACTGGAGTCAGACTCCGTGTCGACATCTGTGTCTGCCATCTGAGGTAACGGGCGCTTTTTTGAGCCCCTGATGGCCTTTAAGACGCCTGGGCAGGCGCGGGCTGAGAAGCCGGCTGTCCCACAGCTGTTTTACGTCATCCAGCCTTGTAAGGAGTTGATATTGTTGTTTAATACCTTCCACCTATCCATCCACTCTGGTGTCGGCCCCACAGGGGACGACATCCCATTTATCGGCCTCTGCTCCACCTCCACGTAACCTTCCTCATCCCACATGTCGACACAGCCGTACCGACACACAGCACACACACAGGGAATGCTCTGACTGAGGACAGGACCCCACAAAGTCCTTTGGGGAGACAGAGAGAGAGTATGCCAGCACACACCAGAGCGCTATATAATGCAGGGAATAACACTATAACTGAGTGATTTTTTCCCCCAATAGCTGCTTGTATAAACAATATTGCACCTAAATTTAGTGCCCCCCCCCTCTCTTTTTAACCCTTTGAGCCTGAAAACTACAGGGGAGAGCCTGGGGAGCTGTCTTCCAGCTACACTGTGAAGAGAAAATGGCGCCAGTGTGTTGAGGGAGATAGCTCCGCCCCTTTTTCGCGGACTTTTCTCCCGTTTTTTTATGGATTCTGGCAGGGGTATTTATCACATATATAGCCTCTGGGGCTATATATTGTGATATATTTGCCAGCCAAGGTGTATTTATTGCTTCTCAGGGCACCCCCCCCCCCCAGCGCCCTGCACCCTCAGTGACCGGAGTGTGAAGTGTGTATGAGGAGCAATGGCGCACAGCTGCAGTGCTGTGCGCTACCTTGGTGAAGACTGATGTCTTCTGCCGCCGATTTTCCGGATTTCTTCTTGCTTCTGGCTCTGTAAGGGGGCCGGCGGCGCGGCTCCGGGACCGAACACCAATGGCCGGTTCCATGCGGTCGATCCCTCTGGAGCTAATGGTGTCCAGTAGCCTAAGAAGCCCAAGCTACCACCAGTTAGGTAGGTTCGCTTCTTCTCCCCTTAGTCCCTCGCTGCAGTGAGTCTGTTGCCAGCAGATCTCACTGTAAAATAAAAAACCTAACATATACTTTCTTTCTAGGAGCTCAGGAGAGCCCCTAGTGTGCATCCAGCTCGGCCGGGCACAGGATTCTTACTGAAGTCTGGAGGAGGGTCATAGTGGGAGGAGCCAGTGCACACCAGGTAGTCCTAATTCTTTCTTAGCTGTGCCCAGTCTCCAGCGGAGCCGCTATTCCCCATGGTCCTTACGGAGTCCCCAGCATCCACTAGGACGTTAGAGAAAAATATATATTGTTTTCTTTTTTTTTACTTTTTTATTACTATTTTATTTTTTGATCTTTCACAACTATTTGGGATATACACTGGACAGATACATCAGCAGCACTCGAGTGGATAGACACTGGACAGTGAAAGTACACTGGACAGAAACGTCAACAGCACTGGAGTGGATGCACTGGACAGATACGTGAGCTCAGCACTGGAGTGGATGGACACAGTGGACAGTTAGGTAAGGCCAGCTCAGCCACAGCACATCACAGCAGCCACTGGAGTGTATGGACTAGAGATGAGCGCCTGAAATTTTTCGGGTTTTGTGTTTTGGTTTTGGGTTCGGTTCCGCGGCCGTGTTTTGGGTTCGACCGCGTTTTGGCAAAACCTCACCGAATTTTTTTTGTCGGATTCGGGTGTGTTTTGGATTCGGGTGTTTTTTTCAAAAAACCCTAAAAAACAGCTTAAATCATAGAATTTGGGGGTCATTTTGATCCCATATTATTATTAACCTCAAAAACCATATTTTTCCACTCATTTTCAGTCTATTCTGAATACCTCACACCTCACAATATTATTTTTAGTCCTAAAATTTGCACCGAGGTCGCTGGATGACTAAGCTAAGCGACCCTAGTGGCCGACACAAACACCTGGCCCATCTAGGAGTGGCACTGCAGTGTCACGCAGGATGTCCCTTCCAAAAAACCCTCCCCAAACAGCACATGACGCAAAGAAAAAAAGAGGCGCAATGAGGTAGCTGACTGTGTGAGTAAGATAAGCGACCCTAGTGGCCGACACAAACACCGGGCCCATCTAGGAGTGGCACTGCAGTGTCACGCAGGATGGCCCTTCCAAAAAACCCTCCCCAAACAGCACATGACGCAAAGAAAAAAAGAGGCGCAATGAGGTAGCTGACTGTGTGAGTAAGATAAGCGACCCTAGTGGCCGACACAAACACCGGGCCCATTTAGGAGTGTCACTGCAGTGTCACGCAGGATGTCCCTTCCAAAAAACCCTCCCCAAACAGCACATGACGCAAAGAAAATAAGAGGTGCAATGAGGTAGCTGTGTGAGTAAGATTAGCGACCCTAGTGGCCGACACAAACACCGGGCCCATCTAGGAGTGGCACTGCAGTGTCACGCAGGATGTCCCTTCCAAAAAACCCTCCCCAAACAGCACATGATGCAAAGAAAAAAAGAGGCGCAATGAGGTAGCTGTGTGAGTAAGATTAGCGACCCTAGTGGCCGACACAAACACCGGGCCCATTTAGGAGTGTCACTGCAGTGTCACGCAGGATGTCCCTTCCAAAAAACCCTCCCCAAACAGCACATGACGCAAAGAAAATAAGAGGCGCAATGAGGTAGCTGTGTGAGTAAGATTAGCGACCCTAGTGGCCGACACAAACACCGGGCCCATTTAGGAGTGTCACTGCAGTGTCACGCAGGATGTCCCTTCCAAAAAACCCTCCCCAAACAGCACATGACGCAAAGAAAATAAGAGGCGCAATGAGGTAGCTGTGTGAGTAAGATTAGCGACCCTAGTGGCCGACACAAACACCGGGCCCATTTAGGAGTGGCACTGCAGTGTCACGCAGGATGTCCCTTCCAAAAAACCCTCCCCAAACAGCACATGACGCAAAGAAAATAAGAGGCGCAATGAGGTAGCTGTGTGAGTAAGATTAGCGACCCTAGTGGCCAACACAAACACCGGGCCCATCTAGGAGTGGCACTGCAGTGTCACGCAGGATGGCCCTTCCAAAAAACACTCCCCAAACAGCACATGACGCAAAGAAAAAAAGAGGCGCAATGAGGTAGCTGTGTGAGTAAGATTAGCGACCCTAGTGGCCGACACAAACACCGGGCCCATCTAGGAGTGGCACTGCAGTGTCACGCAGGATGGCCCTTCCAAAAAACCCTCCCCAAACAGCACATGACGCAAAGAAAAAAAGAGGCGCAATGAGGTAGCTGTGTGAGTAAGATTAGCGACCCTAGTGGCCGACACAAACACCGGGCCCATCTAGGAGTGGCACTGCAGTGTGACGCAGGATGGCCCTTCCAAAAAACACTCCCCAAACAGCACATGACGCAAAGAAAATAAGAGGCGCAATGAGGTAGCTGTGTGAGTAAGATTAGCGACCCTAGTGGCCGACACAAACACCGGGCCCATTTAGGAGTGTCACTGCAGTGTCACGCAGGATGTCCCTTCCAAAAAACCCTCCCCAAACAGCACATGACGCAAAGAAAAAAAGAGGCGCAATGAGGTAGCTGTGTGAGTAAGATTAGCGACCCTAGTGGCCGACACAAACACCGGGCCCATCTAGGAGTGGCACTGCAGTGTCACGCAGGATGGCCCTTCCAAAAAACACTCCCCAAACAGCACATGACGCAAAGAAAAAAAGAGGCGCAATGAGGTAGCTGACTGTGTGAGTAAGATAAGCGACCCTAGTGGCCGACACAAACACCGGGCCCATTTAGGAGTGGCACTGCAGTGTCACGCAGGATGTCCCTTCCAAAAAACCCTCCCCAAACAGCACATGACGCAAAGAAAAATAAAAGAAAAAAGAGGTGCAAGATGGAATTGTCCTTGGGCCCTCCCACCCACCCTTATGTTGTATAAACAAAACAGGACATGCACACTTTAACCAACCCATCATTTCAGTGACAGGGTCTGCCACACGACTGTGACTGATATGACGGGTTGGTTTGGACCCCCCCCAAAAAAGAAGCAATTAATCTCTCCTTGCACAAACTGGCTCTACAGAGGCAAGATGTCCACCTCATCATCATCCTCCGATATATCACCGTGTACATCCCCCTCCTCACAGATTATCAATTCGTCCCCACTGGAATCCACCATCTCAGCTCCCTGTGTACTTTGTGGAGGCAATTGCTGCTGGTCAATGTCTCCGCGGAGGAATTGATTATAATTCATTTTAATGAACATCATCTTCTCCACATTTTCTGGATGTAACCTCGTACGCCGATTGCTGACAAGGTGAGCGGCGGCACTAAACACTCTTTCGGAGTACACACTTGTGGGAGGGCAACTTAGGTAGAATAAAGCCAGTTTGTGCAATGGCCTCCAAATTGCCTCTTTTTCCTGCCAGTATAAGTATGGACTGTGTGACGTGCCTACTTGGATGCGGTCACTCATATAATCCTCCACCATTCTTTCAATGGTGAGAGAATCATATGCAGTGACAGTAGACGACATGTCCGTAATCGTTGTCAGGTCCTTCAGTCCGGACCAGATGTCAGCATCAGCAGTCGCTCCAGACTGCCCTGCATCACCGCCAGCGGGTGGGCTCGGAATTTTGAGCCTTTTCCTCGCACCCCCAGTTGCGGGAGAATGTGAAGGAGGAGATGTTGACAGGTCGCGTTCCGCTTGACTTGACAATTTTCTCACCAGCAGGTCTTTCAACCCCAGCAGACTTGTGTCTGCCGGAAAGAGAGATCCAAGGTAGGCTTTAAATCTAGGATCGAGCACGGTGGCCAAAATGTAGTGCTCTGATTTCAACAGATTGACCACCCGTGAATCCTTGTTAAGCGAATTAAGGGCTCCATCCACAAGTCCCACATGCCTAGCGGAATCGCTCCGTGTTAGCTCCTCCTTCAATGTCTCCAGCTTCTTCTGCAAAAGCCTGATGAGGGGAATGACCTGACTCAGGCTGGCAGTGTCTGAACTGACTTCACGTGTGGCAAGTTCAAAGGGCAGCAGAACCTTGCACAACGTTGAAATCATTCTCCACTGCGCTTGAGACAGGTGCATTCCACCTCCTATATCGTGCTCAATTGTATAGGCTTGAATGGCCTTTTGCTGCTCCTCCAACCTCTGAAGCATATAGAGGGTTGAATTCCACCTCGTTACCACTTCTTGCTTCAGATGATGGCAGGGCAGGTTCAGTAGTTTTTGGTGGTGCTCCAGTCTTCTGTACGTGGTGCCTGTACGCCGAAAGTGTCCCGCAATTCTTCTGGCCACCGACAGCATCTCTTGCACGCCCCTGTCATTTTTTAAATAATTCTGCACCACCAAATTCAAGGTATGTGCAAAACATGGGACGTGCTGGAATTTGCCCATATTTAATGCACACACAATATTGCTGGCGTTGTCCGATGCCACAAATCCACAGGAGAGTCCAATTGGGGTAAGCCATTCCGCGATAATCTTCCTCAGTTGCCGTAAGAGGTTTTCAGCTGTGTGCGTATTCTGGAAACCGGTGATACAAAGCGTAGCCTGCCTAGGAAAGAGTTGGCGTTTGCGAGATGCTGCTACTGGTGCCGCCGCTGCTGTTCTTGCGGCGGGAGTCCATACATCTACCCAGTGGGCTGTCACAGTCATATAGTCCTGACCCTGCCCTGCTCCACTTGTCCACATGTCCGTGGTTAAGTGGACATTGGGTACAGCTGCATTTTTTAGGACACTGGTGACTCTTTTTCTGAGGTCTGTGTAAATTTTCGGTATCGCCTGCCTAGAGAAATGGAACCTAGATGGTATTTGGTACCGGGGACACAGTACCTCCAACAAGTCTCTAGTTGGCTCTGCAGTAATGATGGATACCGGAACCACGGTTCTCACCACCCAGGATGCCAAGGCCTCAGTTTTCCGCTTTGCAGTAGGATGACTGCTGTGATATTTCATCTTCCTCGCAAAGGACTGTTGGACAGTCAATTGCTTGGTGGAAGTAGTAAAAGTGGTCTTACGACTTCCCCTCTGGGATGACCATCGACTCCCAGCAGCAACAACAGCAGCGCCAGCAGCAGTAGGCGTTACACGCAAGGATGCATCGGAGGAATCCCAGGCAGGAGAGGAATCATCAGAATTGCCAGTGACATGGCCTGCAGGACTATTGGCATTCCTGGGGAAGGAGGAAATTGACACTGAGGGAGTTGGTGGGGTGGTTTGCGTGAGCTTGGTTACAAGAGGAAGGGATTTACTGGTCAGTGGACTGCTTCCGCTGTCACCCAAAGTTTTTGAACTTGTCACTGACTTATTATGAATGCGCTGCAGGTGACGTATAAGGGAGGATGTTCCGAGGTGGTTAACGTCCTTACCCCTACTTATTACAGCTTGACAAAGGGAACACACGGCTTGACACCTGTTGTCCGCATTTCTGTTGAAATACCTCCACACCGAAGAGCAGATTTTTTTGGTATTTTCACCAGGCATGTCAACGGCCATATTCCTCCCACGGACAACAGGTGTCTCCCCGGGTGCCTGACTTAAACAAACCACCTCACCATCAGAATCCTCCTGGTCAATTTCCTCCCCAGCGCCAGCAACACCCATATCCTCCTCATCCTGGTGTACTTCAACACTGACATCTTCAATATGACTATCAGGAACTGGACTGCGGGTGCTCCTTCCAGCACTTGCAGGGGGCGTGCAAATGGTGGAAGGCGCATGCTCTTCACGTCCAGTGTTGGGAAGGTCAGGCATCGCAACCGACACAATTGGACTCTCCTTGTGGATTTGGGATTTCGAAGAACGCACAGTTCTTTGCGGTGCTACTGCTTTTGCCAGCTTGAGTCTTTTCATTTTTCTAGCGAGAGGCTGAGTGCCTCCATCCTCATGTGAAGCTGAACCACTAGCCATGAACATAGGCCAGGGCCTCAGCCGTTCCTTGCCACTCCGTGTGGTAAATGGCATATTGGCAAGTTTACGCTTCTCCTCCGACAATTTTATTTTAGGTTTTGGAGTCCTTTTTTTACTGATATTTGGTGTTTTGGATTTGACATGCTCTGTACTATGACATTGGGCATCGGCCTTGGCAGACGACGTTGCTGGCATTTCATCGTCTCGGCCATGACTAGTGGCAGCAGCTTCAGCACGAGGTGGAAGTGGATCTTGATCTTTCCCTAATTTTGGAACCTCAACATTTTTGTTCTCCATATTTTAATAGGCACAACTAAAAGGCACCTCAGGTAAACAATGGAGATGGATGGATACTAGTATACAATTATGGACGGACTGCCGAGTGCCGACACAGAGGTAGCTACAGCCGTGAACTACCGTACTGTACTGTGTCTGCTGCTAATATAGACTGGTTGATAAAGAGATGTAGTAGTATGTATGTATAAAGAAGAAGAAAAAAAAACCACGGGTAGGTGGTATACAATTATGGACGGACTGCCGAGTGCCGACACAGAGGTAGCTACAGCCGTGAACTACCGTACTGTACTGTGTCTGCTGCTAATATAGACTGGTTGATAAAGAGATGTAGTAGTATGTATGTATAAAGAAGAAAGAAAAAAAACCACGGGTAGGTGGTATACAATTATGGACGGACTGCCGAGTGCCGACACAGAGGTAGCTACAGCCGTGAACTACCGTACTGTACTGTGTCTGCTGCTAATATAGACTGGTTGATAAAGAGATGTAGTAGTATGTATGTATAAAGAAGAAAGAAAAAAAAACCTCGGGTAGGTGGTATACAATTATGGACGGACTGCCGAGTGCCGACACAGAGGTAGCTACAGCCGTGGACTACCGTACTGTACTGTGTCTGCTGCTAATATAGACTGGTTGATAAAGAGATGTAGTAGTATGTATGTATAAAGAAGAAAGAAAAAAAAACCACGGGTAGGTGGTATACAATTATGGACGGACTGCCGAGTGCCGACACAGAGGTAGCTACAGCCGTGAACTACCGTACTGTGTCTGCTGCTAATATAGACTGGTTGATAAAGAGATGTAGTAGTATGTATGTATAAAGAAGAAAGAAAAAAAAACCACGGGTAGGTGGTATACAATTATGGACGGACTGCCGAGTGCCGACACAGAGGTAGCTACAGCCGTGAACTACCGTACTGTGTCTGCTGCTAATATAGACTGGTTGATAAAGAGATGTAGTAGTATGTATGTATAAAGAAGAAAGAAAAAAAAACCACGGGTAGGTGGTATACAATTATGGACGGACTGCCGAGTTCCGACACAGAGGTAGCTACAGCCGTGAACTACCGTACTGTACTGTGTCTGCTGCTAATATAGACTGGTTGATAAAGAGATGTAGTAGTATGTATGTATAAAGAAGAAAGAAAAAAAAAACACGGGTAGGTGGTATACAATTATGGACGGACTGCCGAGTGCCGACACAGAGGTAGCTACAGCCGTGAACTACCGTACTGTACTGTGTCTGCTGCTAATATAGACTGGTTGATAAAGAGATGTAGTAGTATGTATGTATAAAGAAGAAAGAAAAAAAAACCACGGGTAGGTGGTATACAATTATGGACGGACTGCCGAGTGCCGACACAGAGGTAGCTACAGCCGTGAACTACCGTACTGTACTGTGTCTGCTGCTAATATAGACTGGTTGATAAAGAGATGTAGTAGTATGTATGTATAAAGAAGAAAGAAAAAAAAACCACGGGTAGGTGGTATACAATTATGGACGGACTGCCGAGTGCCGACACAGAGGTAGCTACAGCCGTGAACTACCGTACTGTGTCTGCTGCTAATATAGACTGGTTGATAAAGAGATGTAGTAGTATGTATGTATAAAGAAGAAAGAAAAAAAAACCACGGGTAGGTGGTATACAATTATGGACGGACTGCCGAGTGCCGACACAGAGGTAGCTACAGCCGTGAACTACCGTACTGTACTGTGTCTGCTGCTAATATAGACTGGTTGATAAAGAGATGTAGTAGTATGTATGTATAAAGAAGAAAGAAAAAAAAACCACGGGTAGGTGGTATACAATTATGGACGGACTGCCGAGTGCCGACACAGAGGTAGCTACAGCCGTGAACTACCGTACTGTGTCTGCTGCTAATATAGACTGGTTGATAAAGAGATGTAGTAGTATGTATGTATAAAGAAGAAAGAAAAAAAAACCTCGGGTAGGTGGTATACAATTATGGACGGACTGCCGAGTGCCGACACAGAGGTAGCTACAGCCGTGAACTACCGTACTGTGTCTGCTGCGACTGGATGATAAATAATGATATAAAAAATATATATATATCACTACTGCGGCCGGACAGGTATATATTATATAATGACGGACCTGCTGGACACTGTCTGTCAGCAGAATGAGTTTTTTATAGAATAAAAAAAAAAAACACCACACAAGTGAAGTCACACGACGAGTGTTTAACTTTTTCAGGCAATCACACAATATAGTATACTACTAACTATACTGGTGGTCAGTGTGGTCAGGTCACTGGTCAGTCACACTGGCAGTGGCACTCCTGCAGCAAAAGTGTGCACTGTTTAATTTTAATATAATATGTACTCCTGGCTCCTGCTATAACCTATAACTATTAACTGGCACTGCAGTGCTCCCCAGTCTCCCCCACAATTATAAGCTGTGTGAGCTGAGCACAGTCAGATATATATACATAGATGATGCAGCACACTGGGCTGAGCAGTGCACACAGATATGGTATGTGACTGAGTCACTGTGTGTATCGTTTTTTTCAGGCAGAGAACGGATATATTAAATAAAACTGCACTGTCTGGTGGTCACTGTGGTCAGTCACTAGTAAACTCTTCACTCTCTACACTTCTACAGTACTCCTAAGCTCCAGTAAATCAGGTCAATCTCTCTCTCTCTCTCTCTCTTCTAATCTAAATGGAGAGGACGCCAGCCACGTCCTCTCCCTATCAATCTCAATGCACGTGTGAAAATGGCGGCGACGCGCGGCTCCTTATATAGAATCCGAGTCTCGCGAGAATCCGACAGCGTCATGATGACGTTCGGGCGCGCTCGGGTTAACCGAGCAAGGCGGGAAGATCCGAGTCGCTCGGACCCGTGAAAAAAAACATGAAGTTCGTGCGGGTTCGGATTCAGAGAAACCGAACCCGCTCATCTCTAGTATGGACACAGCACAGTAGCCACTTGAATGTATGGAGTGGATAGACACAGCACAGCAGTGTGAAATGGTGCCCAAATAACCACCGCATGGACTCATATAGAATACAAAACTTGCAAGAATCTGCCACCCCCCACATGACAGGCACTCCACCGCACTCAGGGGGTAATTCTGAGTTGATCGCAGCAGGAATTTTGTTAGCAGTTGGGCAAAACCATGTGCACGGCAGGGGAGGCAGATATAACATGTGCAGAGAGAGTTAGATTTGGGTGGGTCATTTTGTTTCTGTGCAGGGTAAATACTGGCTGCTTTATTTTTACACTGCAATTTAGATTGCAGATTGAACACACCCCACCCAAATCTAACTCTCTCTGCACATGTTATATCTGCCTCCCCTGCCGTGCACATGGTTTTGCCTCACTGCTAACAAAATTCCTGCTGCGATCAACTCAGAATTACCCCCTCAGTACACTGCATTCTCCCTATTAATTGTTATTCCATCTCTGCAGTTCAGCCATCCAGTGTTGCTGGCATGGCTACACAGTGGTGGGAATTCAGTTATTTGAAAAGTCGTTTGGGTGTTTTTTTTTCCTGTCTATTAAATAGGAAAAAACAGACACCCAACAGACTTTGCAAACAATTGAATACCCCCACTGAGTATGTTATACCTCTTGTGCTGCCCATGTCGGGCCACGTCTACAAAATTTTATTGGGCCACCTTTAGTTCTCAATCCACTCCTGGTCTCAGACACGACTGCAGCAAAAGACGAAAGGAATGCCGTATTTGCGTACAATCAGGTCCTATAGAGGAGGGATCCCTCTTCCCTAAACAGTCCCTACCCCCTCATCAGACCACACCACCATTAGGACTGCTTCCATAAATTTCCTGGGCTGGTTTTCCATCGTAATCCGCCCCCCTAACCCCACCAGTAACTTTCATAGAGTAAACAATCATAGCCCTGTCACTTACCAACAAAGACCTACTCCCTAGTCACTGGCCACTAACTGGCGCCGATCATACAGGCCTTATATACCCTAGATTCCTTCTCCCCCTCCCAGACTGACCGGCAAACCACACTCCCACCTTGCCTTTAAAAGAGAGCTCTTCAAAGGTGTTCTAATTTGATCAGTCAGACTGCAGGGAAGGACACATGGAAATCAACAAGCAGATAATATATATATATATATATATATATATATATATATATATATATGTGTGTGTATGAGAGAGGTCTTTCATTTCCATCATAGGTACACTTCAACTGCGAGAGACAGAATCTGGAAAAAAAAACTAGGAAATCACATTGTATGATTTGAAAACAATTAATTTGTATATTCTTGTAGAAAATAAATATTTGGACAATCAAAAAGTTTAACTCAATACTTTGTAATATAACCTCGGTTGGCAATTACAGAAGTCAAACGTTTCCTGTAGTTCTTGACCAGGTTTGCACACACCGTAGCAGGTGTTTTGGCCCACTCTTCCATGCAGATCTTCTTTAGATCTGTCATGTTTTGGGGCTGTCGCCGGGCAACATGGACTTTCAACTCCCTCCACAGATTTTCTATTGGGTTGAGGTCTGGAGACTGTCTAGGCCACTCCAGGACCTTAAAATGCTTTTTACGGAGCCACTCCTTAGTTGCCCGGGTGGTGTGTTTGGGGTCATTGTCATGCTGGAAGACCCAGCTACGTTCCATCTTCAATGCTCTTACTGAGGGAAGGAGGTTTTTGCCCAAAATCTCACGATACATGGCCCCATTCATTCTCTCCTTAATACAGATCAGTCGCCCTGTCCCCTTTGCAGAAAAGCAGCCCCAAAGCATGATGTTTCCACCCCCATGCTTCACAGTGGGTATGGTGTTCTTGGGATGCCATTCATCCTTCTTCTCCCTCCAAACACGGCGAGTGAAGTTTATACCAAAAGGTTCGATTTTGCTCTCATCTGACCACATTACATTCTCCCAATCCTCCTCTGGATCATCCAGATGGTCACTGGCAAACTTTAGACAGGCCTGAACATGTGCTGGCTTAAGCAGGGGGACCTTTCGGGCGCTGCAGGATTTCAATCCATGACGACGTAGTGTGTTACTAATGGTAACCTTTGTGACTGTGGTCTCAGCTCTCTTGAGGTCATTGACCAGGATCCCCCGTGTAGTTCTGGGCTGATTCCTCTCCGTTCTCAAGATCATTGATACCCCACGAGGTGAGATCTTGCATGGAGCCCCAGGTCAAGGGAGATTGTCAGTGATCTTGTATTTCTTCCATTTTTTAATAATTGCGTGAACTGTTGATTTCTTCTCACCAAGTTGCTTGCCTGTTGTCGAGTAGCTCATCCCAGCCTTGTGCAGCTCTACAATTTTGTCCCTGGTGTCCTTAGATATCTCTCTGGTCTTGGGCATGGTGGAGAGGTAGCAGTCTGACTGTTTGAGGGTGTGGACAGGTGTCTTTTATACAGATAACCAGTTCAAACAGGTGCCATTAATACAGGTAACAAGTGGAGGATAGAAGAGCTTCTTAAAGAAGAAGTAACAGGTCTGTGAGAGCCAGAAATCTTGCTTCTTGGTAGGTGTCCAAATATTTATTTTCCACAAGAATATTCAAGTAAATCGTTTATTTCCTGTTTTATTTTTCAGATTCTGTCTCTCACAGTTGAATTGTACCTATGATGGAAATTACAGACCTCTCTCATCTTTTTAAGTGGGTCAACTTGCACAATCGGTGGCTGTGTCCAAATACTTTTTTGCCCCACTATATATATATATATATATATATATATATATATATATATGTGCTGCAGTCAGGCTCGGCACTCCTTACAAGGAAAAAATACTTGCTGTGGTGCCATCTGAGGATGTGTGTCGTCCTTTGCATACAGTGGAAAACAGCGGCACTCAACAGACTGTAGAATCAAATATGTAGCCTTTATTACGGTCCTACGCCGTTTCGGGGTGATACCCCGTCTTCAGGGACAAGCAATACAAACTTACATACAAAAAGACACATCTAATATACCCTAACAAACAAGTGTTAACAACGCTCACCTGTCCGGCGCTGCCAATTCCGCCGCGTCCAGCCGCTGAACTCGCGGGTCCCAGAGTAGTGACGTCATCTGGCCGCGCCGGACTCGGAGAGCCAATGAAAGGACGTTTCCAGGTGTTGCTAAGAGACACATGACAACCTAAACAAACAACAGTGCATGTTAAACGATCAGTGTGAATACGTCCTGAGGTGCAACTATATTAAAACTTTAAAAACATCGGGTGTCAGTTGCTAATAACTGGGACAAGACTGAATCCTAACATGTATAATAACATGTATAATATACAATGATAAATAATGCAAAATAGATGTAGTTAACCCGTTACCGGGCTCCTTAAGTTCTATAGCATATAATAATTAACAATAATACTGAGCCAGCAATAATAAGCAACTTCAATCTGGAAGAAGAAAAAAAAGGAAAAAAGGGGAAAAATGCCTGTCAAAAAATAGATTATAATGGTGTTAATATAATGAATAGATTATAGAAAACACTGCAATCCCAGTGTTTCATTTAAACCTCCTGGGGATACTGTATTCAATACATGTATCCATCTACTTTCTCTCTGTAGTAAGATCCTGTTACGATCTCCTCCTCTGTGGTGTTGGGGAACATGATCTATAATAATAGCTCGTAAACTTGCTACATTATGTTTCGCTACTAAACAATGTCGGGCCAGTGGTTGTTCACTGGTACCTTTTTCTTTAGCCTGTTTTATAGCACTTCTGTGAAGGGCCATTCGTTCTCGGAATTGCCGCTGTGTCTTGCCGACATACGCAAGTCCACAGGGGCATTTCAACATATAAACGACATGAGTGGTCGTGCACGTCACCCTATGTCGTATTTTGAAGATTTTACCTGTGTGAGGATGACTAAACGTTGAGCAAGTAAGTAAGGTATTACACGTCGAGCAACCCAAACAACGAAAACACCCCACTTTCGGGCGTAAAAAGTGTGTCTGTTGTTGTCTGGTAAGGGGAAACACATCCAATTTAACTACCCTATCAGCTATGTTAGGGCCCCTCGTATAACTAGGTAGTACCCGAGAGCCCAACAATGCCGGTAATGTATGGTCAGTATTTACTATTGGCCAAAGTTTCTTGACCTGTTTAGTAATTGTGGTAGTAGCTGCTGTGTAGTTATTGACCCACGGTATTCTGCGGGTCTCTCGATTTGTGTCACCCTCATTTGATGATTTCAACAACGTTTCCCTAGTCAGAGCCATGACCTTGTTTTTACTGGTCAACAGTTCACAACGTGGATAACCCCGCTGTTCAAATTTATGTACCATCTGGTCCAAAGTGGGTTCCACCTGTTCTGGATCTGAAATAATTTGTTTGGCTCTTAGGAATTGTGATTGTGGTAATCCCTTACGTAATGATACCGGGTGGGAGCTCGTATAGTGCAAAAATGAATTGCGGTCAGTTAATTTAGTGTATAGGGCCGTGTGTAATCGGCCTTCGTAATACCTGATTGTCACATCCAGATATTGAATCTCTACTGAGGACATCTGGTATGTGAATTGTACTGGACTCCCAGTTTGGTTATGTGTCTCCAACAATTGCTCCAATTGTTCTCGTGTACCCTGCCACAAGATGAGAAGATCATCTATGTACCTCTTGTATAGGTACATAGAAGAAACCAATGATGGATCAAACAGTGTACTCTCAATAGTATACATAAAGGCATTAGCGTACGATGGGGCCACTGGGGACCCCATCGCACAGCCTAGTACCTGCAGGTATATGCGACCATTAAAAGTGAAATAATTGCGAGTTAAGACCAAAGTCAACAATTTCAAGAACAAATCTATCGATGGACCTAAATAGAGAGGGTTATCAGTGATAAGCCGACGAACAGCCTCCACACCTGCATCATGTGGGATGCAGGTGTAGAGACTAGTTACGTCAGCACTACACAGTATCAAATCATCTGGTGGTTTATCCAGTGTTTGTAAAGTTACCAGTAAAGCTGTCGTATCTTTTAAATATGATGGAATTGCCTGGATACATGGATTCAAATATGCATCTAAAAAGATAGCTATTGGATAATATAAAGAATGCCTGGCTGACACAATAGGGCGGCCAGGTGGATTATCCAATGATTTATGTACTTTTGGTACTGTATAAAACAGTGGAATCTTTGGATAATCCACTGTCATTGCCCGTTTTTGTTCTGCAGATAAAATCCCTGATGTAGTGGCTTGTGTCAACATATCATCCAACTCCTGTTTAAACCGTATAGTGGGGTCATATGCTAAAGGACTGTAAGTGTCTTGATCTGACAGCTGGCGCTTGCTTTCCAATAAATAATCTGCCAGATCTTGTATAACTATAGCGCCCCCCTTGTCAGCACTACGTATAACCAAGTCCGTCCTTTTAGAAAGATCGTTCAATGCTGTTAACTCCTGTCGGTCCAAGTTGGAATGGTATGGTTTGGTCACCTCTTTGTGGTAAATTTGTTCTGTTAAACGAGAGAATGTCCTGATTGATGGATTATTGGTATTAGGATCAAATTTTGATCTCGGTATAATTTTTTTGAGTTTATCAGGAATTGTAGAATCCGATACTATTCTGGCACTGTCTCCAAAATGTTCTTTTAAACGTAACGTCCTATTAAACTTGTAGTTCTCTACTTTAGCCATAAATGGATCTGGTTTCACTGTTGGGACAAACGAAAGTCCTTTAGATAGGACCTTGTGCTCCATCTCTGTAAGTGGGGAAGTAGAAAGGTTAATTACCAGATCTGCTAAGGATGTGGAGGTCGTCGAGTGTAGTAACCTCTTGTTCTGCCCCGACCTCCTCGTCCGCGGGGGAACTTTGGTTGATTGCCTGAGCGAGTGACTGCTCCTAAAGGGTGAGATCTATTGTCTGATGCTGAGGCTGCATACATGGACTCTCCATCACTGGCTGAAGTACTGGATGCTGTTTGTTCTTGATAATTAGATCGTTGCCGATGTTTTCTATTATATTGTGGGCGCTCATGTGTTGGACCTGTGTTATTCAACCAAGCGTATACTCGTCTTTGTTGGTAATCTTGCTGTACTTTGTACAGTTTTTCTTTTTTGTATTTGATGAGATCACTCTTGTATTGGTCCATGTGGGCCTGTATTTTCTCTAGCCAGTTAGTGCCAGTGTCCTGGATTAATGTCGCCTTGTGTAAATTCTCAAACTCTGTCAGTTGTTCCTTAATAATATTTAGTTCCCGTGTCGACTCTTCCACTACTAGTAATAAAAGATCCATGGAACATTTGTTTAATATAGCCACCCATTTGCGACAAAAGGGGATGCTATAACGGCCTATAGTAGGGGTGTTCCGGATCCTAAAACCCCTCGGGATTTGATTGTTACGATAATAATCGGAAAGACTAATTCCATGATACGTAAAGTCACATTCACGTTGTTTCAAACGCTGCCAGCGCCGATATAATTCCTCTTTAGTAACAGTTTGGGGATCATCATCCAATTTCCTCCTTATAAGTATGGCCTGGGCTTCTGCGTCTGAAAAGCTGAGGCGCTCCTTGGCGTCTGCTTGTGCCAATTCCCATGCCGACTCCATGTCGGCATTAGCTTCCGTCATGTTAATAATTGCTCTTTATTGCTAGCAATATAATCAGCAGCTGACACTCTCGTGTAAAAACACGTAGACAAAAAGCACTTGTCAAGATAAATATTGGATGCTAACGTATACTTGAAAAAAGTCCCATGGGTGCCTTAGCCGGAAATCTCTCTCTGCACCTGTGGCTCAGGTGTCTTCAAGGAGGTTTCCTATGTGTGCTGCAGTCAGGCTCGGCACTCCTTACAAGGAAAAAATACTTGCTGTGGTGCCATCTGAGGATGTGTGTCGTCCTTTGCATACAGTGGAAAACAGCGGCACTCAACAGACTGTAGAATCAAATATGTAGCCTTTATTACGGTCCTACGCCGTTTCGGGGTGATCCCCCGTCTTCAGGGACAAGCAATACAAACTTACATACAAAAAGACACATCTAATATACCCTAACAAACAAGTGTTAACAACGCTCACCTGTCCGGCGCTGCCAATTCCGCCGCATCCAGCCGCTGAACTCGCGGGTCCCAGAGTAGTGACGTCATCTGGCCGCGCCGGACTCGGAGAGCCAATGAAAGGACGTTTCCAGGTGTTGCTAAGAGACACATGACAACCTAAACAAACAACAGTGCATGTTAAACGATCAGTGTGAATACGTCCTGAGGTGCAACTATATTAAAACTTTAAAAACATCGGGTGTCAGTTGCTAATAACTGGGACAAGACTGAATCCTAACATGTATAATAACATGTATAATATACAATGATAAATAATGCAAAATAGATGTAGTTAACCCGTTACCGGGCTCCTTAAGTTCTATAGCATATAATAATTAACAATAATACTGAGCCAGCAATAATAAGCAACTTCAATCTGGAAGAAGAAAAAAAAGGAAAAAAGGGGAAAAATGCCTGTCAAAAAATAGATTATAATGGTGTTAATATAATGAATAGATTATAGAAAACACTGCAATCCCAGTGTTTCATTTAAACCTCCTGGGGATACTGTATTCAATACATGTATCCATCTACTTTCTATATATACTGCTCAAAAAAATAAAGGGAACACTAAAATAACACATCCTAGATCTGAATGAATGAAATATTCTTATTAAATACATAGTTCTATACATAGTTGAATGTGCTGACAACAAAATCACACAAAAATTATAAATGAAAATCAAATTTATTAACCCATGGAGGTCTGGATTTGAGTCACACTCAAACTTAAAGTGGAAAAACACACTACAGGCTGATCCAACTTTGATGTAATGTCCTTAAAACAAGTCAAAATGAGGCTCAGTAGTGTGTGTGGCCTCCACGTGCCTGTATGACCTCTCTACAATGCCTGGGCATGCTCCTGATGAGGTGGAGGATGGTCTCCTGAGGGATCTCCTCCCAGACCTGGACTAAAGCATTCGCCAACTCCTGGACAGTCTGTGGTGCAATGTAGCGTTGGTGGATGGAGCGAGACATGATGTCCCAGATGTGCTCAATTGGATTCAGCTCTGGGGAATGGGCGGGCCAGTCCATAGCATCAATGCCTTCGTCTTGCAGGAACTGCTGACACACTCCAGCCACAATAGGTCTAGCATTGTCTTGCATTAGGAGGAACCCAGGGCCAACCGCACCAGCATATGGTCTCACAAGGGGTCTGAAGATCTCATCTCGGTACCTAATGGCAGTCAGGCTACCTCTGGCGAGCACATGGAGGGCTGTGCGGCCCCCCAAAGAAATGCCACCCCACACCATTACTGACCCACTGCCAAACCGCTCATGCTGGAGGATGTTGCAGGCAGCAGAACATTCTCCTTGGCGTCTCCAGACTCTGTCACGTCTGTCACATGTGCTCAGTGAGAACCTGCTTTCATCTGTGAAGAGCACAGGGCATCAGTGGCGAATTTGCCATTCTTGGTGTTCTCTGGCAAATGCCAAACGTCCTGCACGGTGTTGGGCTGTAAGCACAACCCCCACCTGTGGATGTCGGGCCCTCATACCACCCTCATGGAGCCTGTTTCTGATCGTTTGAGTAGACACATGCACATTTGTGGCTTGCTGGAGGTCATTTTGCAGGGCTCTGGCAGTGCTCCTCCTGTTCCTCCTTGCACAAAAGGCGGAGGTAGCGGTCCTGCTGCTTGGTTGTTGCCCTCCTATGGCCTCCTCCATGTCTCCTGATGTACTGGCCTGTCTCCTGGTAGTGCCTCCATGCTCTGGACACTACGCTGACAGACACAGCAAACCTTCTTGCCACAGCTCGCATTGATGTGCCATCCTGGATGAGCTGCACTACCTGAGCCACTTGTGTGGGTTGTAGACTCCGTCTCATGCTACCACTAGAGTGAAAGCACCGCCAGCTTTCAAAAGTGACCAAAACATCAGCCAGAAAGCATAAGAGCTGAGAAGTGGTCTGTGGTCACCACCCGCAGAACAACTCCTTTATTGGGGGTGTCTTGCTAATTGCCTATAATTTCCACCTGTTGTCTATTCCATTTGCACAACAGCATGTGAAATTGATTGTCAATCAGTGTTGCTTCCTAAGTGGACAGTTTGATTTCACAGAAGTGTGATTGACTTGGAGTTACATTGTGTTGTTTAAGTGTTCCCTTTATTTTTTTGAGCAGTGTATATATATAGCTATATCACATCTCTGGGAAAGAAAACCTACAAATCCTGCATTTGCCCATGACTCCTGTCATTGATTGCCAACTTCCAGTACTGCAACCCCAGTCATCTGATGTTTGCTGCAAACTGGTATCTCAGTTTACAGAAGACATCAGATGACAGGGTCACAGAGCTGAAAGCCAGCCATCAGATGACTGGACCGGGGGAGAGCACTGGGTCCCGATCAATTGTAAAGTGCAAAGGGACTCTACTCAGCAGTGGTGCATGCATAGCACATACTTTGCAATGGGCAGCTTGCACAGCACCTTCCTGAGGGCGCTCCAGGCAGTCCCCTCATCATGACATCATGCGTTCAGGGGATCTGGCTGGCACAGGGCACTCACTGTGAAGACCTGTTATAGTACTGCATCATTGGGTAAATAAAACAAACATAATTTCAGGTGTAAAAGTTGTTTAAATGTGCATACTCAGGGGGTCATTCTGAGTTGTTCGCTCGCTAGCAGTTTTTAGCAGCCGTGCAAACGCATTGTCGCCGCCCACCGGGGAGTGTATTTTCACTTTGCAGAAGTGCAAATGCCTGTGCAGCAGAGCGCCTGCAAAAACATTTTGTGCAAAACAAGACCAGCCCTGGGCTTACTCTTCATGGGGGTCATTCCGAGTTGCTCGCTATTTTTTTCGTTTGCACAAAGTATATGCAAAATTGCGAACACGTTGCACAATAGCGAATTTACGCCCCCAACCAGGGCCGGTGCTAGGGTGTTCGGCGCCCCCCTGCAACCGATAAATTTGCGCCCTCTCATACATAATTAATGGATAGGCATGCACTACAAAAAGGGGTGTGGTATCACAAGGAAGGGGCGTGGCCACACAATAGTACCCCCAATTCAAATTACGGCACACAGTAACACAATCTTATTACAACGCACGTAGTGCCAATGATTCATGTTGTGCCACATAGTAGTGTACCTTATTCATGTTACCAGACATAGTAGTACCCCGCATACACGTAATGCCCACAGTAGTAGTGCCACACATAACACCGACAGTAGTAATGCAACACATAATGGCCACAGTAATAGTGCCCCTTACACTTATATCCACAGGAGGGGAGAGAGGGGGGTGGGGGGAGTGCAGTACTTACACAGGAGATTTCAGAGAGACTGAAGAGCTGTGGCCTCCAGGGCCATATTTACAGCAGAGTAGGCCCCCAGGCAAAGGGGACCCTACCGGCGGCGGTTGTGTGGGAGGGGGAAGGGGTCTGCTGCTGGCACAGTGAATTCTGTGGTAGGTGAGGGGGGGGGGGAACTATCGGCGGCAGTGGCAGTGATGTTCGGGGGGGGGGGGTAGTTGAATGTGTGGAAAATGCATAGAACAAAACGTTTTATTAACCTTTATTAAAGTTTTTAATGTTCAGTATCTCAGTTTGTGGAACCTTTAAATCAGTTTCCCTTAAGTCCCACCAGCGGTCATGTAAACAATGGTAGCGGCAATCCATACTTAAACTAGTGAATATATAGCTCACAGGTGAATGGTGCTCAGTCTCTCCAACGTAGGTGTCTGACAGTAGCAAGGCGGCTGTTCACTCCTATTCGGAGCGCCTGGGAGCCGATGGTTGTAGCAGCGGGATTTCTTTCCGTCTGCTACTGTTCGGTGCACCTAGTTCTGGGATCCGCGGCTGTGGATGGAGATGTCCTCTGTGGGGGCAGCGCAAGGGGTGTAGTGTCCACTCCGGGGTGTACTGTTGCGCACGTCAAAGGCATGCGCGCTGAAAAAGGGGCGTGTCCTCGGACTGGATGAGAGGCAGGACACATGGTGGACAAAGGACTGAGGAGAACGGGGGCAGTGGGTGGGAGGAAGACATAAGGAGAGGGACAGAGGAAGGGGGGGATGCAAGGTGGGAGAGGGACATATTGTGGGGGATTGGGACACTGGGTGGGAGAGGGACATATTGGGGATTGGGACTCTGGGTGGTAGAGGGTTGCAGGGTGGTAGAGGGGCACCAGGTGAGAGGGGGGATGTAGGGTGTGAATAGGACATATTGGGGAGAGGGAAAGAGAAAGACAGGGACACAGTATGGGAGAGGGACACCAGGTGAGCCGGGGGTGTGCAGGGTGAGAGGACGCAGGGTGAGAGGGGGGTGTGTAGGTTGGGAGAGGACGCAGGGTGAGAGGGGGGTGTGAGGGTTGGGAGAGGACACAGGGTGAGAGAGGACACAGGGTGAGAGTGGGGGTGTGCAGGTTGGGAGAGGATGCAGGGTGGGAGGGGGGTGTGCCGGTTGGAAGAGGACGCAGGGTGAGAGGAGGGTGTGCAGGGTGGGAGAAGACGCAGGGTGAAAGAGGGTTGTGCAGGGTGGGAAAGGACGCAGGATGAGAGGGGGTTGTGCTGTGCAGGGTGGTAGAGGACGCAGGGTGAGGGGCGGTGTGAGGGCTGGGAGAGGACGTAGGGTAATAGAGGGGTGAGAGGGGGTTGTGCTGTGCAGGGTGGGAGAGGACGCAAGGTGAGAAGGGGTGTGTGCAGGGTGGGAGAGGACACAGGGTAATGGAGGGGTGCGCAGAGTGGGAGAGGACACAGGATGAGAGGGGGGAGTGCAGGGTGAGAGGAGACGCAGGGTGAGAGAGGGGTGTGCAGGGTGAGAGAAGACTCAGGATGAGAGGGGGGGGTGCAGTGTGGGTGAGGTTGCAGGGTGAGAGGGGGTGTAGGGTGGGAGAGGCACATATTTGATCATTTGGATTCAACAACAAAGCCTACCAGTGGGCGCACTGCTGCGCAGTGCAACCCACGTGGGAACCCGGTGGCAGGGACAGGAACCGGAAGCCTGGCGTTAGCAGGGACGAGAGCCGGGCACATCACACATGGGCGCCCGGCGGAGCTCCGGCAGGGACGGGAGCAGCATCTATAAGTACAGCAGGGGGCCACTTCCTCCGCCTCCTGCTGCACTCGGCTGCCCTGACCTGTCTTCTATGCGGCGCTGGCGGCTACGAGTTTGCCTGCCAGTGCCGCGAGGATATGGGAGCGCTGCAGCTCGGGTCGGAAGATCCGACCTGTGATGGCTGATAGGGGGCCCTGGGTACTTACCCACAAGAACCCTCCCTTAATCCGGCTCTGGCGGCAGCGCACTTCATGCTGACGACGCTGCTGCTAAAGGATAGGGGGAGTCCACGGCGGTGGATGAGATGTCCCCTGTGTGGGCAGCGCACTTCAAGCTGGCAGTGCCGCTGCTGAAGGTGCAGGGGAGGAGGGAGAGAGGAAGGAGGGAGCCAGAGGATCCTGAGCAGAAGCCAGTAGCAACAGCAGAGTATTCAGCAGTGCGGGGAGAGCGCCTCTTCAGCAGTGGCGCCTCCCTGCATTGCAGGATCTGCTGAGCGGGTTGCGCCGGCTCTGCCCCCAACGTATTTTTGCTATTTCGTATGCAGTATTACACAAAGTAGGCGTATGCCAAATGACATCGCACTAATGCGATCCCATCGCATTACCACAAACCTCATCGTAAAAATCCAAACTTCTTGTAGATTTACACATTTTTCTTAAAATTGCACATGCTTTTGCTAAAAAACGCACAGCAATGTTTTTGTTTTTTTCAAGTTAAATTACACCTTTCAATTCAAAGGCAATATGCTGTTCCTTTATTGCATTAATAAACACAACAACCGCTTAACTGTAAACAAAAAGTTTTATTTGTAAACATAAAAAAACTTGAAATTTTTTTTTTTTGTAACAAAAATTGTTGTAGGTGCTCAACATCGGCCAGCATGGCCCGCAAATTCGCCTTTAGGCTTTCCAGGATGCCAGGCAGGCTTGTGGGATCTCCAACTGCACCATCTGAAATGAAGAGTAAAAAAAAAAACTTACTAACTTACTCACATTACCTATTACACAAGCAAGCCACAAAGCACACTTTAATGGCAAAGTCACTACATCATGGTTGTTGTAATGAAAAAACAGTAGCAGACCAACACACAAGCATGCTCAGCAATGTATTTTTAAATTATAAAACATGTTCAAAGTGTACCAAACCATGCTGGGATTCATTCACATCTGGAGTGACCCAGACTTGTATTTTTTGGGGTTGGGCCTGCATCATCACACTGCATATCAACATCTTCAGAAGGACAACATATCCTAGCATGCCCACACTCCCTGAAATCCTGCAAACTACATAAGGACAAATAGCTTTGTTTTGTGTTTTTTTGGGATAATCAACATTTTTACCATGTCACTTTAACAACACGTCCCCAGACTTGAACTGCCACACAGGGATACAGGGGAAAGCACCAGTGGATCAAATTTCAAGCATGTGCAGCCTAAGTATCCAGTTCCAGACTGTGTTCTTGCCTGTTGCATTTTGCTGGGCCTAAACATTGTCGATCCACATCCCTTACATGTGACACTGTATATTTTATGTTTGCTTTTGCAACACACTATTGTTGGGCAGTCATTTTCTATTTAGCTTTGGCTGGACGTCAGCCTCTGTAGGTCGACGTGCTAATTCCAAATGTCACAAGATCAACATGTTATGGATACAAGACAAATGTTTTGTTTTTTCCCCCCTTCATGCGGCACATGTACTCCAATTGCAATGGGAAATGGTTACGATGTAAGCGGAAGTGTACCAACTCACTGTGTCCTAAACCTGGCAAACAAAGTGAAGCATGCGAGTTGACTGTGCAAATATTGGAATACCCAGGCACAAGTTTAAAAGTCCAAAAACATACCAAACTCCACTCAGGTCTAACTGTTTTGCTGATAAGCTAGCACATGTAAACCCTGTTGTCCAGGCAACCCTGTCGACCTAATGAGTGTCGACCTAGAGTGGGCAGCCTAAACATTGCAGACATAGACACTGTACATCTAATGATCCTCACACAAATGTAAATACAACATCCACACCATGATGAAGATGACAATCATTTGACCTTGGGCCAAGATTGGGACCAGTACAACAATGCATTTATTTGATTATGAATTTAAAGTAGGTAACAAATTAAATGTAAATGTGTGAAAACTTACTCTCCTCAGCCACATGTGATCCTCCCTGAACTTCCTCTGGGGCCTCTGCTGCCCATTCTGTGGGTGGGGAAGGAGGCTGGATGGGGGAAGGAGGCTGGATGGGGAGCTGGTTCCAGAGGGTGGGTCTTATTGAGAGGGAGAGGGGGGCAGAGAGGTGGGTTGGGTCATAGAGGGGAGGGGGCAGAGAGGTGGGTTGGGCCACAGAGGGGGAGGGGGCCAGAGAGGTGGGTTGGGCCACAGAGGGGGAGGGGGCAGAGAGGTGGGTTGGGCCAGAGAGGTGGGTTGGGCCACAGAGGGGGAGGGGCAGAGGTGGGTTGGGCCACAGAGGGAGAGGGGGCAGAGAGGTGGCTTGGGCCATAGAGGGGGAGGGGGTCGAAGAGGGGGTTTGTGTCAGAGAGGAGGAGGGTGGTGGAGAGGGGCTTTGTGCCACAGAAAGGGAGGGGGTGAAGAGGGGGTTTGTGTCAGAGAGGGGGAGGGGGGTGGAGAGGGTGTTTGTGCCACAGAAGGGAAGGGGGCGAAGAGGGGGTTTGTGGCAGAGAGGGGGAGGGGAGTGGAGAGGGGCTTTGTGCCACAGATGGGGAGGGGGGCGGAGAGGGTGTTTGGGAAAGAGAGGGTGGGGTGTTTGGAGAGGGGGAGGTTGTGGATGAGGAAGGGGATATATTTTATGGGGGTTCAGGGACTTGAGGGGGGAAGGAGATTGGGCTGGTGGGGATAATGTTGGGCTTCCAGCCTCAGCTTGCTGTTGTGCTTGCCCTAGAATGACATATGTTAAAATTAGTATTTTTTTTAAATAAATTCCCATCAGCATTTCTAAATTACATTGTTCTGTTCCATTTTTAATACACAGACCAAGTTATTTTGTGTTCAACCTACAGCCTGTATAGCGACTCAGTACAACAATATTCATTTTTTCACAAGCACTTTGCTACCCAGTCAGTACTGCAAGCCCTAACCACACACAATTTGGAAACTGGTTAAGTGTGTTATGTTGGTGCTACAATAGTTTAATTACAGTCTGCTAATAATCTCACTTTAGCACTTCTTAGAGAAAATGTGCAGTCTTTACATTTAATGTTTCTGCTACTAATCTCAGCTTAATACACGTTTACACATTGTAATGCGTTTAACTTACTGCGTCGGGGGCGTCTGCGGATTTGTTGGCGCAGCTCCGCTAACAGCTCCGGCTGGCGATGTAGGAGGTCACTCCACCGCCACTCCAACTGGATTATGCTGCGCCTTGTCCGGGTCCGCGTTCGCAGTATGCGGCGTACCTCCGCGTAGGCCTCGCGCTTAACCCAATTGGGGATAAAGGGCCCTGCGTGGCCTACGCGGCGGTCCATCACCGCAATCAGCACGCGCAGCTCTTTATGTGTGAAGGCAGCTGCGCGCATGGTGCCAATGGCGTTTTCCATACATGGGCATATATTTATAGTGTGTGGTTGCATTTCATTGGTTGTATTCTTATTCTGTCATTTTTATAAAACTTTATTGATATGTGTACATTGTGCAGGACAGTTGGTATTTATTTAGTTCGCATCAGAGGATATTCGCGCGCACACACACACTTATTATCCACAGTTTTTTTTTTTTTTAAAACCTGCATCTAAATTAATAGCATTGTAGGTTTGTAGGATAAAAGCAAAATGAACTAAACTTGACAATGTTTATATATATCTCTCTAGATAGTTATATAGATACATACACACACACATATACCATTAATATATTTCAAAAATGTTTAAACATATAAGTCTACATATATATATATATATATATATATATATATATTGTTTATAAAAAAACAACATCTATATATGTATATATGGATATATATATCTATATATATATATATATATATATATATATATATATACACATACATATATATATTTATGTGGTGATACATTTTTATTATAATGAAATATAAGAAAATATAGCTAGCAAGATATATCGATAGATATATAGATGTTTTGAGCTATTGATGTTTAAAAATATACATCTGCAAGTACATATATAAGAATCTAAATTTAAACATATATATATATATATATATATATATATATATAGAGAGAGAGATATATATAGATAGAGATATATATATATTTTTCAAATATATAGCTCTGTATGTATTGATCTATCTATCTCTCTATCTCTATATTGCAATACATATATATATATATATATATATTTTTATATATATATATTTATATATTATATATAGAGAGAGAGAAACAGAGAGAGAGAGAGAAAATGAAAGACAGAGATATATACACACACATATATAGATAGTTTTTTTATGGGATCAGAAAATACACAAATAAGTTATTTCTTCAGTTTACTCACCACATTTTGCTGGAACAATCAGCTACACAAAGTCACAAAGTTGTTTTTTTGTAGGAACAGATGTTGTGGCATTTGTATTGTAAACAGATACACAATCCAAACATACAAAAATAAAAGAAAAAATGCTGCTGTTATTGTTGTTTAATAACACAATTACACTATCACTGACCTGGTTTGGGAGTGTTGTGGACTCGGGGCTTCTTCCGATGACCGGGAAGAGGAACCGCCACTGGGTCGTAGTAGAGATGGCCGGATGTAGGTCTTCCTCATGCAGAACTAAGACGGCAGGCGGGAGGCCCAGAGGAATTCTTGTAGGTCTCCTGTAAGACAAGACTTGTAGAAATAATGAAGGCTGGGGTACTGAGATATTGGAGACACTGTGGTATTGAAGGCACTGAGGTACTGGGAGTACAGGGAGTGCTGGGAGACCCTTGGAGGCACGGAGGTGTTTGGAGGCACGGAGGTGCTTGGAGGCACGGAGGTGTTTGGAGACACCGAGGTGTTTGGAGGGACGAGGTGCTTGGAGGCACGAGGTGCTTGGAGACACGGAGGTAACTGGAGGCACGGAGGTGCTTTGAGGCGCGGAGGTGCTTGGAGGCACGGGGTGCTTGGAGGCACGAGGTGCTTGGAGGCACGGAGGTGCTTGGAGGCACGGAGGTAACTGGAGGCACGGAGGTAACTGGAGGCACGGAGGTAACTGGAGGCACGGAGGTGCTTGAGGCGCGGAGGTGCTTGGAGGCACGAGGTGCTTGGAGGCACGAGGTGCTTGGAGGCACGGAGGTGCTTGGAGGCACGGAGGTGCTTGGAGGCACGAGGTGCTTGGAGACACGGAGGTAACTGGAGGCACGGAGGTGCTTGTAGGCACAGGATGCTTGGAAGCACAGGTTGCTTGTAGGCACAGGATGCTTGGAAGCACAGGTTGCTTGTAGGCACAGGATGCTTGGAAGCACAGGATGCTTGCAGGGACAGGATGCTTGGAAGCACAGGATGCTTGCAGGGACGAGGGAGCTCTGGATCATAGCTTCCACAGGAGAAACGAAGATACTCAGGCATCGGATCTCTGCCTGGTATCTGATTTTAAATTCCCCGCCCTAGCCTGATTGGCGGAGCAGGCAGGTGACGTCAGACCTGCTCCGCCTCCTTGCCCTTGCTTGTGATGGCGGCGCCCTTGCTTCCGGGAAGCCGCCGGAGAGCAGCGCCGACCCGCCGCTGAAGCCGGAGACTGACAGGGGAAGAGAGGCGCCGGGCAGACCAGGCCACCCGCAGGGACAAGCGCGGTCGCCGCTGCCCGAGGTTCGTGACAGTACCCCCTCCTCCAGGAGTGGCCCCTGGACACTTCCCGGGCTTAGTCGGATGTCTGGAGTGGAAGATCCGAATCAGACGAGGAGCCGTTACTTCAGTAGCCCCAATCCAACTTCTCTCCTCAGGTCCATAACCCTTCCAGTCCACCAAGTACTGTAATTTTTTATGAAGATAACGAGAGTCCAGAATAGCTTTGATTTCAAACTCCGCTCCAGCTTCTGCCACTACGGACGTTGGCCTTGGGAGTGCTGAGTGGAATCGATTCAGTATGAGGGGACGGAGTAGAGAAACATGGAAGGCGTTAGGTATGCGAAGATGGGCAGGCAAACCCAGTTTACAGACCACAGGATTTAAGACTTGTAGCACAGGGTAAGGACCGATGAACCTTGGAGCGAATTTCATGGTGGGCACCTTCAACCGGAGATTCCGTGTGGACAGCCATACCCTGTCCCCAACTTTATATTGAGGTGCGGCTTGCCGTTTCTTATCTGCAAAGAACTTGTACCGAACAGAAACCTGCTTAAGATTAGCATGAACCTTTCTCCAAATTTGTCCAAAGTGTCGTAGAGTGGACGCTACAGCAGGAACCTCTATTATCGGAAGGCTTGGAAATTCCGGAACACGGGGATGGAACCCGTAGTTGACGAAAAATGGTGATTCCCCAGTGGAAGAATGAAACAAATGGTTATGGGCAAACTCCGCCCAAGGCAACAACTCCACCCAGTTGTCCTGTGAAGGAGAGAGATACAACCGAAGAAAAGTCTCTAGATCTTGATTGACTCGTTCCGTTTGTCCATTTGTTTGGGGATGATAAGCCGACGAAAACTTAAGTTTAATGTGTAGAGTTGAACAAAGGGCTTTCCAAAACCTGGCGGTGAACTGTACTCCACGGTCAGAAACAATCTCTTGTGGCAACCCATGCAAACGAAAATGTTCTCGGATAAACAATAGAGCCAGTTTCGGTGCTGTCGGAAGACCAGTCAAGGGCACAAAGTGTGCCATCTTCGAAAAACGGTCAACGATAACCCAAACGGTGTTGCAACCCTTGGAACAGGGCAAGTCAGTGATGAAGTCCATGGAAATGTGAGTCCAGGGTCTCACAGGGATAGGCAGAGGACGAAGTAACCCTGCAGGAGGCAGACGAGGAGATTTATGTTGTGTACATTGGGGACATGAATTAACGCAATCTTGTACATCCTTCCTCATGGTGTTCCACCAGTAAGACCTTTGCAGAAACTTGTACATCTTCTGAGCGCCGGGATGACCGGAAAACTTGGAGTTATGGACCCACCGTAGTATTCCTGGGCGGAATCTAGCTGGTACGGACATTCTTCCAGGAGGAGGAGCTGGAGTAGTTAAAGCAGCAGAGACAGAAACTGGATTCAGAATTAAACCCCGCTCCGGAGGTTCATCCTCGTCTGTGGGAACCTGTGAACGGGAAAGCGCATCTGCTTTAATATTGAGAGTCCCGGCACGGTACTTGATAATGAACGAGAATCGGGAAAAGAAAAGTGCCCATCTCGCCTGGCGAGGATTCAAACATTGTGCGGATTTGATGTACAGTAAATTCTTGTGATCCGTGTAGATGGTAAACACATGTTTAGCCCCTTCTAGAAGATATCTCCATTCTTCCAAGGCAGATTTGATTGCCAAGAGTTCCTGGTCTCCAATAGAGTAATTTCGTTCGGCTGGAGAGAATTTACGAGAGTGGAAGCCACACGGATGTAATTTCTTATCAGAGGAATGCTGGGAGAGGACAGCCCCCACCCCGACTGAAGATGCATCAACTTCTAAGAAGAAGGGTTCCTCGAAATTTGGTTGTTGGAGAACTGGAGCCGTCGTGAAAGCTAACTTTAAGCGAGAAAAAGCTACAATGGCTTCCGGAGGCCACAAACTAGGATTAGAACCCTTTCTCGTCAGGGCAGTAATGGGTGCAACAATGGTGGAGAAACCTTTAATGAATTTCCTGTAGTAGTTCGCAAAGCCCAGGAACCTTTGTATTGCTTTCAGGGAAAGAGGCTGAGTCCAATCACGAATGGCCGACAACTTTTCCGGATCCATGCGAAGCTCCGTCCCCGAGATGACATAACCGAGGAACGGAATAGATGTTACTTCAAAGGTACATTTGGAAAGCTTGGCGTAGAGATGATTCTCTTGTAAACGGTGTAGCACCTCTTTGACTTGAGTCCTGTGTTCGACAAGATTCTTGGAAAAAATCAGTATGTCGTCCAGATATACCACAACGCTCTGATACAGCATATCACGAAAGATTTCGTTGACGAATCCCTGGAAAACCGCGGGAGCATTACTAAGACCAAACGGCATCACCAAGTATTCGTAATGCCCATCTCGGGTATTAAAGGCAGTCTTCCATTCATCCCCCTCTCGGATGCGTATAAGATTATAAGCTCCTCTCAAGTCGAGTTTTGAAAAAATGCGGGCACCACGAACCCTATCAAATAACTCTGTGATTAGTGGCAAGGGGTATTTATTCTTAATAGTAATGTCGTTTAGGCCGCGGTAGTCGATGCATGGTCTCAACCCCCCGTCCTTTTTCTTCACGAAAAAGAAGCCTGCACCAGCAGGGGAGGAAGAGGGGCGAATGAATCCCTTGAGCATATTGGACTTAATATACTCCGACATGGCTTGAGTCTCGGGAAGAGACAGAGGATATGTGCGACCACGAGGTGGCGTCTTCCCTGGGACAAGGTCAATAGGGCAGTCCCAAGGCCTGTGAGGTGGTAACAGGTCAGCAGCTTGTTCCGAAAATACGTCCTTGTACCCTTGATATGCCTCCGGAATGTGCTCTTCATCCGTTTTGGAGGTAACACGGAGCGGACAAACAGGAGTAAGACAATTAGTGTGACAAAAGGAACTCCAGGACAGAATTTGTGACGACTTCCAATCGATGTGGGGGTTATGACTTTTCAGCCAAGGCATTCCAAGAACCAGATCATGGGGCATTTCTGGGATTACCAAGAGTTCCAAATCTTCCTGATGTAGAGCCCCGACCCGCAGCTTAACTGGCCCCGTGCGCCACATTATGAGACCTTTGGAAATTCTAGTCCCGTTGATAGCCGTCAGTGAAATTGGCCGCTCGATAGGCCGTAACTTTAAACCCAAACTTTGGGCACAGAAGGAAGAAACGAAGTTCCCTGCAGCTCCGGAATCCAATAGGGCTTCACAAGACCTGGAGACTGAATTGGAGACTAGAGTTACTGGAAGCAAGCAGTCCGAAGTTGGAGAAGCTTTTGTCGTAACTCCCAGCTTGACTCCTCCGGAACAAGCTAGGTCTGCCCGTTTCCCGGACGGACTTTACAAGATTTAAGAAAATGATCTGCGGCTCCACAGTAAAGGCAGAGTTTACCCTCACGACGACGCTGTCGTTCTTCCGGAGACAGTCGGGAGCGGTTAATTTGCATGGGCTCATCTGAGCTAGGTGAGGCCACCGGCCTAGGAGTAGGATTCCGGAACCTGGAACGATCCGAACGGTTACGTTCTCTTCCACGCTCCTGCATCCGAAGATCCACCTTGACGCAAAGGGAAATCAAATCTTCTAATGGATCCGGCAGATCTCTAGTAACCAGCTCGTCTTTCAGCCGGTCGGAAAGACCGTTCCAGAAGGCAGCTCTCAGGGCATCATTATTCCAGCGTAGTTCGGAAGCAATGGTCTGGAAATGAACCACGTACTGGCCCACGGAACGGGCGCCCTGCCGAACACGGAGCAAATCGGAAGAAGCAGTGGTCATTCTGCCGGGCTCGTCGAAAATCCTTCGAAAGGACGAGATGAAGTTGGTGTAGTTGGAAACCATGGGATCAGATCGTTCCCATAATGGAGACACCCAATCCAAAGCAGAACCTTCCAACAGAGAAATAATATATGCTACCTTGGACCGGTCTGTAGGAAAGTTGTGTGCAAGTAGCTCGAAATGTACCTCGCACTGGTTCAAGAAACCACGACAATTTTTGGGATTCCCATTATAGCGGGACGGAGTAGGCAACTGAAGGCGTGGAGTGACACCGGCCGATGGTTGAACATTGCTGGCAACGGCAACTGGTGCGACTGCTGGAACAGGAGCCGGAATTACTGAGGCCAGAGACGCCTGAATCTGATCCAGACGCCCGGACAACTGCTGGAGGTACTGCATCACCTGACCTTGTGCTGCTTCCTGACTTTGCACTCGAGAAGCCAGGTTCTGGATGGCACTAGAGTCCGTGTTCCGATCCCCCGAGTCCATGAGGCCTGAGTATACTATCACTGACCTGGTTTGGGAGTGTTGTGGACTCGGGGCTTCTTCCGATGACCGGGAAGAGGAACCGCCACTGGGTCGTAGTAGAGATGGCCGGATGTAGGTCTTCCTCATGCAGAACTAAGACGGCAGGCGGGAGGCCCAGAGGAATTCTTGTAGGTCTCCTGTAAGACAAGACTTGTAGAAATAATGAAGGCTGGGGTACTGAGATATTGGAGACACTGTGGTATTGAAGGCACTGAGGTACTGGGAGTACAGGGAGTGCTGGGAGACCCTTGGAGGCACGGAGGTGTTTGGAGGCACGGAGGTGCTTGGAGGCACGGAGGTGTTTGGAGACACCGAGGTGTTTGGAGGGACGAGGTGCTTGGAGGCACGAGGTGCTTGGAGACACGGAGGTAACTGGAGGCACGGAGGTGCTTTGAGGCGCGGAGGTGCTTGGAGGCACGGGGTGCTTGGAGGCACGAGGTGCTTGGAGGCACGGAGGTGCTTGGAGGCACGGAGGTAACTGGAGGCACGGAGGTAACTGGAGGCACGGAGGTAACTGGAGGCACGGAGGTGCTTGAGGCGCGGAGGTGCTTGGAGGCACGAGGTGCTTGGAGGCACGAGGTGCTTGGAGGCACGGAGGTGCTTGGAGGCACGGAGGTGCTTGGAGGCACGAGGTGCTTGGAGACACGGAGGTAACTGGAGGCACGGAGGTGCTTGTAGGCACAGGATGCTTGGAAGCACAGGTTGCTTGTAGGCACAGGATGCTTGGAAGCACAGGTTGCTTGTAGGCACAGGATGCTTGGAAGCACAGGATGCTTGCAGGGACAGGATGCTTGGAAGCACAGGATGCTTGCAGGGACGAGGGAGCTCTGGATCATAGCTTCCACAGGAGAAACGAAGATACTCAGGCATCGGATCTCTGCCTGGTATCTGATTTTAAATTCCCCGCCCTAGCCTGATTGGCGGAGCAGGCAGGTGACGTCAGACCTGCTCCGCCTCCTTGCCCTTGCTTGTGATGGCGGCGCCCTTGCTTCCGGGAAGCCGCCGGAGAGCAGCGCCGACCCGCCGCTGAAGCCGGAGACTGACAGGGGAAGAGAGGCGCCGGGCAGACCAGGCCACCCGCAGGGACAAGCGCGGTCGCCGCTGCCCGAGGTTCGTGACATACACAAAAAAAAAAAATAAGAATGGAACAGTAATACCATTGTAGAAAACATTATTACACAACAAACATGATAAGGAGAACATTAAAGATAAATTCTGTACTCAGACACTATAAAATACTCACAAAACACTAGCAACACACTCAGATCTTTACCAAGCCAGCTAAATGCCATCAGTCCAAAAAAAAAACCCACTTACAGACAGATTGGGGGGGGAAAAAACCATAACATAAACAACATACCTGAAATAATCCCGCACAATTTGAGCCTTTACAGCATGACCCCGCTGGTTAGCACTCCCCCCACGGAAGGCCCGTCCAACCCCTGGCTCCTCATCCGGCAATTCCTCCGTGTGGGGAAGCTCTACGCGACTCCTTACATCAATGTTATGGAGAATAGCGCACAGGACCACAATTTTACTCACCATCTCCGGTGAATACATGATGTCACCATGAGTGTGGTGGACCACACGAAAACGCCCTTTAAGAACCCCAATCGTGCGCTCCACCAGCTGTCTAGTGGCAGTAAGCGCGGAGTTAAATGCCGACTGTGGTCCTGGCCTGGGTTTGCTGTAAGGAGTCAGGAGCCAGGGGGTGCAAGGATATCCACGATCTCCTGTTTTCGAATATGAGAAGAGAAAAAGGAGATAAGCACAATTAAAACCTAAAAATAAAAATAAATGCATGATCAAAAACACCTACAACAACACTCACCCAATAGCCACATGTCTTGGCCTTCAATCATTCTTAATCTTTGCCATATCCCTGATTGTCGAATGACATGTGCATCATGGGAGTTCCCGGGGAACTTAGCATTCACAGGCAGGATCTGGAGGGATGGGCCACAAACAACCATCACATTCAGAGAGTGGAACAGTTTCCTGTTCCTATAGATTTCTTCATTATGTCTTGGTGCAACTATGGCAACATGTGTACCATCCACAACCCCAATAACGTGTGGGAAGCGACTACCCCCTTCCTGAAATTGTCGCTTCACCACAGCCAGGGCACAAGCATCCAAAGGCATTGATATAAATTGCTTTACTTGTCTGATAAATGCTTGGCTGACACGCCGCAGGACCTTACTGAACTGGCCCTGCGACATGCCAACCAGGTCACCAACTACATGTTGGTATGATCCTGTGGCCAAAAAATGTAACACAGCAAGGAATTGTGTCAATGCTGGTATTGCTGTAGGATACCTAATGGATTGTTCTAGATCACTCTCTATTATGGAGAGAGTGTCTAGGATTAGATGAGGTGGCAGCCTGTATCTGCGCAATACTACATCATCAGGCATCCCAAAAAGGGTGACACGGGTTCTGAAAATTGGTGGCCTTGCACGCCTCCGTTGCCTTGAAGGATAAGGAGTCGGTTGGGGTGGGAGGGCTTCCGCCGGTTGGGGTGGGAGTGCTTCCGCCTGTTGGGGTGGGATTGCTTCCGCACCAACATATACGGACATCACCAACTTCAAATGAAGGTAGGAAACATTAAAACACACCATCCATTAACAACACACATTGGTAAATAAACAATTATGTGTATGGCAGGTCAAACACTTACTGCAGGAGCGTACTCCATATCTTCCTGATGAAAATCCGGAACAAACAAACAAAAATAAAGCATTAAACCACATTTACCTACGTACCTACAACATTGTTTTCCATCAATCCCAAAAAAAATAAAGAAAGACAACCAACAAATCCAGAATATTTATAAGAAAGAAAAAAAAAGAAAAACAATGGGAACGACATGTAACATACAAACAAAACAAAAATTCCCACAAAGGAATAACACAACAAACTGCATACTTTGGCACACCAACTTTTGACATTAAGAAAACAAAAAAAACAAAAAACAACGCTAATAGGAGCAAACACACTGTCACCCCTAGAACACCATCCCACCCACGGACGGACAAACCACTTACCTGCTCTGAAAAGGAAAAAAAACTTAAAGAAATGAAAAAAATGGCTACTTTGCCTCAGAAATCCACAATAATAAACAAAATCAGAAATTGGCAACCTACAAGAGAGAGGAGAGGACAATGAGAATAGGAGCAAACACACTGTCACTCCTAGAACGGTAACACTGCAAATTACATGTTACACAACTATTAGATACTACATGTATACACAGAGAATAACTTAAAAAAAAACACCCCCCAAAAATAAAAAAAATACAGTACTACCTCCTAGATACCCTTTGCTGCTGACTAACTTACAACAATTCTTAAAGTTGATTAAAACACGCCGTCCGCAAAGCAACAAATTAAAATTCGCAAGCTAGAAAACGCACATTAGTATGCAATATACTGCTAAATAACTCACTCGTAAATATTCTTCCCAACACGTCCGCCTTGTCTGTATTGTCTCATACCATACACCCACGCATACAGGCTGCATGCAAGGCCTTTAAATAGCCAGTACTGCAATTACTGGAAAAATTAGCATAATTGGCGCACCTGTGCGAATTACCGCACTGGAAACACACGCAGCTATAAATCGCCAGACAGCTGTGCCAACACACATGCCACCAGCAACATGGCTACACCTGAGGAAATAGCTGCAGAGTTGGAGATGGTGCAGCAGCAGATGACAGCATTGACATCTCGCAGAATAGCGCTACGGAGTCAGATGCTACAAGCTGCCAGTGGTGCTGTTGAAAGAGCAGGACCCAGTACTGGGGCAACCCCATCTTCTGATACACAGAGGTATGCTGTGAGTCCCCTGCCAGACACAGATACTGGGGAAACTGAGGTAGATTCTGGAGTACGATCACAAATCCAAACGACACAACCAGCAAGTGAAGAGGAAGATGGTGAGGAGGTACAGGACGATACCTCACAGGCTACAGCCAAAAAACGAAAAAGACAGCCCGCATTTTCTAAGAGGGAGCTTAGAGTTCTGGTCACACAAGCCATGGACAAAATACACAGAGGCAGCAAAAACATGGGCGCTGCAACCAAAGATCGCATCTGGAGGGACATTACAGATTCTGTAAATGAAGTCGGCTCAATTGTCCACACCCCACAGGAAGTTAAAAGACGGTAAGTGTATATTGGCACACAATTTCATGCCCAATTTCTTATAAAAAACTTACCTATATGTGATGTTGCCTATAGCAACCAAATACATAACATGTGTACAAGCAAACAAAACAGGTATTCATAACTTTTATATCCCTAACCCCTAATTCTAATCACATATGCAGTTGGGCCGACTTCAAGTCCCGCCTGAAGGGCAAGAGGTCTGCGGAGTGGAATGCCTCGAGGGCAACAGGGGGAGGTCCTGCTGCCACTGTGGAATACACAGATCTTGAGGAGCTGGCGATGGACTGCGTGAGCTACGAGGAGGCGGGTGGGGTGTCTCATATGGACACGGACCTGCCTGAAATTGTTAATCTATATGACTTGCCAGGTAAGTTAACACACTTTTTTTTTTCCAGTAAAAATACTGATTTTCAAGTTCTGACTTTTTCATGTTATTTGTGTCATTTTTTACTCTCATTCTTCTATTTGCTTTTAACATAACACAGCACAGGAAGGTGAGCAGGTAGAGTCAGAGGAGGGTTATCTGGCTGAGGCTGAGGTGGGGGGACCTAGTGAGTCCACCAGTGTGGGTCACCAGATTCCACCGCTCCAGATTCCAACTGGCCCCCCCACCCAACCCTCTGCTATCCCGGCCATTCTGTCTGAAATTGCCAGTTATGGTGAGAAACTGACACAATTTCAGGACAGGATGATCCGGAAGGTAAGCCAGATACCTGTCCGGCTCACTGAACACACAACCTGTGTTGGGCAAGGTGTAGCTCAACTCTGCCAAGGTCTGGCAGAGATCAGGCAGGGACAAGCCGAACTCGCCTCCTCATTCCAACAACTCGCCAGTTCTGTTGTGCAAGGGCTCCAGGACATCGCTGGCCGCCTTGCACACAGTGGCAGGGAGCCAGCCACATCTGCTCCCTCCCCTCCCCCTGCCCAGGAAGAAGATCCGACTGGGCAGGGCCCTCGAAGGTTACTTCGCAGACCGAGCCATGACCAACAACATCAGGCGGGGCAAAAGAAGAGAAAGTAATGTCTCTCCAGATGCCCAGCACCCATGTTTGACATGTTGCCTTTATCTATTTTGTTTTTGGCTTGTGTGGCCAGAATGGACAACTCCCTCACGATGAAATGGGGTTGTTGTGTTGTTTTTTGTTTTGTAGCCTGTGAGTTATTTTCCTGTATACTTGATCCATCTTCCTCTTCCTAGCGTGCTGTGTATGTTTGGGTTTGTGTATTGTGGGCAGAATCTACCTCAATTTTCAAAAAAATATCCTCTGGCTGGGGGTTCACAACATATTTTTTTGTTATGATTACAAATTGAATTTTGCCAGTAGATGGGGGCACCACAGTACTGGGTTCTGTTATGTAAAAATCACCACTGGCAGCTGTTTGTTGCTATGACCAATTTTTATTTTCATGCTAATTTCTAGCCATGTTGGCTTTTTGAATTGCTATAATTTCTTAAGTAAAGCAAAATTTACAAAAAAATGCTTGTGTGTTTTTTTTAAGGTTATGCACTATTGAAAAATGTGAACAGTAAATTGTATATTGACATTTGTGGTACAAGGGAACAAACATAGAATATTCTTAAAAACATTGTAAACTCAAATTTAGAAAATGTATGCCTTTCACAACACTTAACTGTGCCAAGAAATAAAAACAACATTTGAAATCAACTTGGGTTAAGAGGGGCAACATGCCATAGTATTACAAAGGGTCACATGTTCCAAAACTAAAATAAGTGTGTTATTAAGTAACATTAAGTGTAGGCTGCATTATGTGGCTCATGTTGTTTGGTATGTACAAAGGAAGATGGCAATGCAGAAAACATGGCATGTTGCCATTTAGCTGATGTCATTTATAAGTTGGTTTATTCACACTTGATGAAGGGTAAAACTTTAAAAAACAAGCTGTTAACATCAAAGTATTTTCAACAACAATAAAAAAAATACATTATTTGTGAGTGTGTCAGATTTAGACATGGTAAATGTTAAATTGGTATGAGTAAAAACAATTGCTGACAACAGTCATTTGTAACTGCAGTGTTTGGCAAGTAATTGCTCAACAGGTGACTTAATTTGCCAATTAATTGCTAAATAGGGCAGACACACTTGTAGCAGTAGTTCGCAAGGGCTGAGTAGCTGTAGACTTACTCCTCGGCTGCGTTCAGCTAGCGAACATTTGTTGTGTACTTATAACCATCTGCTATGCATTTTTGCACAAAACACGCCTACTGCGGTTTGCATACTCCCACACTAGCCGCCTACTTTCACGCCCATATCGTTAGATTGCGAAGCCAAGCCTCCGCACCGTCTACGTCACACCCTCTTTTCGGTAGAGTAGTACGTACTGAAAGTCAGTTAGTATTTGTGCACAAACGTCGTTACGCTGCTTTAGCGCACGTGCAATGTGGAATTCGCGCATGCGCAGTTTGCAAATTTCCGCCGATTGCGATGAACTGCTGCAAACAACTCGGAATGAGGGCCCGTGTGCGTTGGTTCTAACATTGGAGGGTTGGCTTTTGACGTCACACACCCGCCCAGCGTTTACTCAGCTACGCCTGCATTTTCCCTGGCACGCCTGCATTTTTCTAAGAACTCCCTGAAAACGGTCAGTTGACACCCAGAAAGAGCCCCTTCCTGTCAATCTTCTTGCGGCCGCCAGTGCGAATGAAAACGTCACTAGAACCTGTGCAAAACCACAAAGGACTTTGTACCCGTACGTCGTGCGCGCGCATTGCGGTGCACACGCATGCGCAGAAATGCCGATTTTTAGCCTGATTGCTGCGCTGCGAACAACGGCAGCTAGCGATCAACTCAGAATGACCCTCACAGTGCGATGTTTGCTTACAATTTTGACTATATAGTTAAAATTGTAAGAAAAGTTAGCACATATCGCACCGTGTGTATACAGCTTACGATACGGAGGCACGCTCCCGTGGGGTTGGTATCGCAAGAAAAAATAGACTGTGCAGGCAAGGCAATTTTGACTATATTTTGTACAATCTAGTTTCTAGTATAGCCAAAACTGGCACTTAGTCAAAATTGCACATAGTCAAAATCGCAAGAAAATATAGTCAAAATCTGTGGTTCTGGGCTCCAGGGAGTTCAAGGGAAATCGCAAAGTCAAAATCTGCACTTAGTCAATATCTCACCGTGTGTAGGCACCTTAACAAAGTTTGGGCCTAATTCAGACCTGGTCGTAGCACCTATATCTTTCTCTAATGGGCAAAACTATGGTGCACTGCAGGTGGGGCAGATGTAATATGTGCAGAGCAAGTTAGATTTGGGTGGGTTATTTTGTTTCTGTGCAGGGTAAATACTGGCTGCTTTATTTTTACACTGCAATTTATATTTCAGGCTAAACACACCCCACTCAAATCTAACTCTCTCTGCACATGTTATATCGGGTGTAGTAGGGTATGCCGGCGGCCAGCATACCGGCGCCGTCATACCGACAGCTAGGAGAGCGCAAATGAGCCCCTTGCGGGCGCGCCACGCTATTTATTCTCCCTCCAGGGGGGTCATGGACTCCCAAGAGGGAGAAAAAGTGTTGGTATGCCGGCTGTCGGGATTCCGGCGCCGGTATACTGTGCGCCGGGATCCCTACAGCCGGCATACTGAAGACCACCCGTTATATCTGCCCCACCTGCACTGCAGATGGTTTTGCCCATTAGAGAACAATTTTGCTGCTGCGATCAGGTCTGACTTAGGCCCATAGATTGGAATAGATTTTTCTGAAGAGGATGCTGAATTTAATGGAGGCTTGTTTTTGTCTTGTAAGTGGTTGCCCCTTTAAAAACGGACTCCTTTACATCCAGCCAGGAGTGTTTTACACCGAATCTTTCCTACACCTATGCTGAAAGTCCCAAGCTCCAGGAAATTTTCTACAGAACATGTTTTAAAATGAAGTGATTAGGAAGACTAAAGTGCCTCTCTTGGCATTCAATCCTATGTGCATTTCAGTCTTGCAGAATTCTGACTTTCCATATACCACAACATACCGGAATACAACAGTACAATATTTTAATCATTTGGATTAATGGTGTACAAAATTTGAAAAAACCTGTAGGACTCGTTAGACAAAACTTCGGCCCCACAATGTCCAAAGAAAGCCCTTCGAAATAAGAAGAATGCTTTCAAAAGGTTCATCTTTATCAAAGAGAAACATTTACCAGCAGATTCAAAGTGTGGGATACTCAGAGGCATTGCTTGATATAGCAGTGATAAAGAAAATGACTCAAAGAGACAGAACATTCTGCAGTACTGAAAATAAGAATGGAAAGATCAGACTGCGCGGCAGCAGTGAATGCGTTCAATCGCAATACAATGGACACAGAGAAATCAAACTTTCGTGTGATGTATTCAGCAGTTGTAAATATAACTCGCACTCTGTAAGAATGTACAAGCTGAAAGCAATGAACTGTACCTTGGTCCCCAGACACTGTGCAGTAGGTTGTTTGGGAAGTGAGTGTGTTTGTACTTTAGTATGGAGGAGTGTAGAGCTCCTGTGCTGGAAATGCAGACAGAACAGAAATGTTTACATTGGTTCGGTCCACAGTGCTGTACAAATATAGCCCCCCAGAGACAGTAAAGGAGCTAATGCCAACATTGGAGACCTGCATGGGTGAACCGCACTGTTTTTCATGCGCTACTAAAGATATTAGTGTTGGTTCAAGCCTCAATGTTTCAGGTAGGGATGTGGCACGCTGGGAGCGGTAAACAAAACAAGGAATTAAAATTGTCAATGAGGTACACAGTAGATGCTCGCTCTCATAAATGTTTAGAAAATTTATTGAGTGTTCCTGAGCGGTGACAGGGAAGTGGGTAAAGCGCATGCCCGGAATTGTTATAAGAGTATCATAGGTACATCCAGGAGTGGATTGGGATGGAAATCCTGCCTGGGAAATTTATGGAAGCAGCCCTAATAGGGGTATGGTCTGATGAGGGGATGGGGTCTGTTGAGGGGGGCGGGATCCCTCCTCATAGGGCGTGATTACACGCAATTGCGGCCTTCCTTGCATCTTCTACTGCAGTTATGTCAGGGGTGGATTGGGAACTAAAAGTGGTCCTGTATAATTTTGTAGAAATGGTCCGACATAGGCAGCACAAGAGGTATAATATACCTTGTAGCCATGGTATCATCACTGGATAGCAGAGTTGCGGAATCGTTCACAGGAGACAACATTCACACTGATAATATGCACCTGCCCTACGACTGCTGCAAGTTTTGATGGTGCGAGCGATGGTTGTGTCTAAAGAAGCACCAAGCTCTAATTCAGCATCTGAAAAAGCTCAAAGTTGCCATAATAGTCCTTGCAGATTCCGACACGTGGCTGTACACCAGGTAAGGGCTTGTAGTGGCATTCTGCATATAGTTGCAGAACCAATACCTGCAAAAGACGCACACATGGGCACAGCTGCACCCCACTCAGATTCAGCCCCACGATCTGCAGCTGAGGTATATTAGTGAAACATTCTGCTGGAAACACACAGACACAGCAGAGTTTCTGTTACAAGTGCTTCCTGCATAAACAAAATTTATAATTGGATTGGATGATTTTATTACAAGGAACACTTTTTATGTAGCTATGGTTAGTGGAGGGTATTATTGTGGGCAATGATGTGTGTGAAGGTGAGTTATATAGGCAGTAGGCACACACCAGTGGATGACTCAAACTACAAGCAGCCCTCTTACTTGCCATTGGTGTTGGTTTATTGATAGATAGCAGGTACAGCCGTACTCACTGTTACATGTACACTGGTGATGGAGTGTAGCTTCAGTGCAGCAGGGTTTCATACAGTTCACCAGCTGGTGAGTTTATACTGCAAACAGGTAATGGTGCAGGGATGCTACAACAGCTTCATATGCAGGTTTTAATTAAGCATCTCATACAGAATCATACTACACAGTCTCAAGATGGCCCCTGCACATGCTCAGTAGAGATCTTATGGCCATCTTGGGATAGAGCATGAAGGTTTACTGGAGAACAGGAAGACTGGAGCCAGCGCAGTAGTTTACACCACCTCTCGCTACAAGTTTCCCCATTTTACACAAACATTTAATTTCAGCTTTTTTTGTAGCGATCTGAAAAATATTGTGTTAAACAAGTTAAAAAGCATCAGCATATCAAGTGGCTTTAACTTGGGCTTTTTGTAAGATTCGTTAGTTAAATTTCATTTGCTGACAACCTAACCCATGGCAACAGTCTTTCAACTCACAAACTTGGGACTGCTGTCACTGTCACGATTTTTGGTGCCTCTCATACTTGTGGCATTTAAATTGTGCAAAGTTCTACTCCCTATTATGGACTTTCATTCACAACAATCAGATCTTGACTTTGGCTTCTGGATGCCTCGCGGCTCACTGAGGGGTAGATGTATTATACCCGCACTTATCGTGTGGGTGTAATGCTTCATTCTTCGCCTCTTTTCCAAGGAGCTTGCCATATCTCATCCAGAGAGCATGTCTGATCTCATCCACATAGGGAGCTAATCAAGGTTAATCATATATAGGGAATTAAGGAGATACTAACCCCCAGTTAATCCTCAGGGACTGTACAGAATGTAATATCAATAAGGGGGACCACATGACACCTATTAAAGTAGGAACGAGAAGTAGAGAAGAATCCCACAGCATTAAACAGAGTTTGTGTCATAACCACAAAAGCCATCAAACCGACTGTCTTTTATGCCAACCAACTTTCATGATGTCTTCAATAGCAAGGTCGAGCTTTATAAATTCGACCACTCTATTAGGTTGAAAGAATTTTTTGAAAACTCACCACTTATGGAATCTCCATCCCCTCTATCAGTCTGGGCACCATAATTTTTTGACCCGATATCACAAAATCAATCCATCAAGTGTTACAATAGATTATTGGACACTCAAATACGCAACAAATCCTTGAGTACCACAAGCACACACTGTAATCTCTGTAGGCTGGAAATTGCTGCACTAAAGAACTTAAGCAAATATGAGGACATAGTCATCCGCCCAGATGGTGTGAACAGTGCAAAGGTGTGAACAGTGCAAAGTGAACCCACTTACCTTTTAAAGCTAATGCTACCCACACGTGAAGGGGAGCATCGCCCGCGCCATCCGCTCCGGTGACCACCAGAGAATGTCCGGTGTCTCCAGGAGATGACGTCGCGTGAGGACGACGGCCAGTTACCTTGGCAACACAAGCCGCTTTCCATCGCGCATACGCTGGTCTCTGCAGGGTGAAAAAAAGAAAAGCGTAGACTATGCGGTGAACTCTGAACAGTTCAGAAATGGTCCAAGTGTGCTATGTGTATTGCAATAAAACAAGCTTATGTGTGTACAAAAACAGGCAAATGGGGGATGCTAAAAGTAATGTCTACATTAAAAAGAAGTGTAAAGGAATGGGCTGGATGCATTTTCTTTGTAGGAACATTACGTGGCTGTGCCTAACTATCGGAGGCTTACCAATGTGTTAGATGGTAAAAAAAAGCCTGTATACTATGAGTGAAGGGAACAGAGGGTATGTTAATACTTACTGTCGTATCGGGACACGGTGTGTGTATGACAGATAGTGTTGTCAGATTTAAGACTAGAAAGGAAGGGGGATTGTAATTAGGACTCTAATTTAGAAATACCTGTGGGAATACTGGAAAGGACTATAATGGTGTAAATTACACACAAATGAAATCCCTAGGAAAATTTTATGCTCACTAGTGTCTGGCATCTCCTATATAATAGCCCTGTGATTCTGTGCCTGGGTCTCTAACGCTGGGCGTGGCTAGGAGCTCTCATTGGGTTACTGGCAGGTCTATCACACCCAGTCCACAGCTGATTGGTCGAGAAACGCCCTCCCACACAGGTTACATCCAATGGGAGGCTCTGCCCTTTGCCTGCTGTGTTTTCACAGAGCAGGATTAGCAATGGGACTGATGGAGCTGCAGCTCCAGCCCTACACCCCAAAATAGTCCCACTGCATCTGCAGCAACATACCCTCCAACACTTTACACATAAACATTGATGCAAATTCGAAAAAGGGGCGTGGCCACGGGTACAGCGCCGTGGCCACGCCCCTTTTCCTATACTTTTAATGGAAGCTTGTAGAGTCAAAAAACGGTACAGACCATAAAAAAAAGGGACTGTACCTACCAAAAAGGTGCAGCTGGAGCGTATGCCACTGCATCTGCAGCAAGTCTCTGCGCTGTAGATAGGGGGGGGGGGGGAATCCTTTTACTGCTGCGTCCTATGGTGGTCATTCCGAGTTGATCGCTAGCTGCATTCATTCGCTGTGTAGCGATCAGGCAAAAACTCGACACTTCTGCGCATGCGTATGCAGCGCAATGCACACGCGCGGCGTACTATTACAACGAGCGATGTAGTTTTACACAGGGTCTAGCGATGCTTTTCAGTCGCCCAGGCAGCAGCAGAGTGATTGACAGGAAGAGGGCGTTTATGGGTGTCAACTGACCGTTTTCAGGGAGTGTTCGGAAAAACGCAGGCGTGGCTGGGCGAACGCAGGGCGTGTTCATGACGTGAAATCAGGAACTGAATGGTCTGAAGTGATCACAAGCGCTGAGTAGGTCTGAAGCGTCTCTGAAACTGCACAAAATATTTTTGGACCCGCTCTCCGATCCCTTCGTTCGCACTTCTGCTAAGCTAAAATACACTCCCAGTGGGCGGCGGCATAGCGTTGCACGGCTGCTAAAAACTGCTAGCGAACGATCAACTCGGAATGACCACCAATATCTTGCTGCCAGTCCACCTGCCCCCTCCGGCAGCAACAATCCCCACTCCCTAGCCGCGCCGCAGGTGGAACAAAAGCTGTTGCTGCGGCCACCGGCATAGATGTGTATGAAAGCGGCGCAGCGGAAGACTTTCATAGGCCTCCCTGCGCCGCATACTCTCTGAGCCCCGGAGCCTCCTCTGCGTGTGATGTCACAGAAGTGCCTCCCCGCCACAGCCGCGCCCAGATCCCCAGAGGCCCTGACTCCGTAACACAGCATCTGGGCTGCCGGCCTGGAAGCCCCGAGATGGTTCATGTAGCGGATAGAGAGGGTGATATCGCGGAGGGTAATGTATGGACGCTGAATCAATGTAAAAGGTGACAGTGCTGTGCAGTGCAGTGGGTGTGCAGTCAGGGCTGTTGCTAGAGTGTTCAGCGCCCCCCTGCAAACTATAAATTTGCACCCTCGCATACTTAACAAACGCACAGCGCCCATAATGACCCCTGTAGTAGAGACACTTACACATGTAATGCCCCCTGTACCAGAGACGCTTATACATGTAATGCCCCCTGAACCAGTGACGCTTACACATGTCACGCCCCCCCTGTACCAGTGCCGCTTAGACACGTAACGCCCCCTGTACCAGTGCCGCTTAGACACGTAACGCCCCCTGTACCAGTGATGCTTACACACGTAATGCCCCCTCTACCAGTACCGCTTACACACGTAACGCCCCCTGTACCAGTGACGCTTACACACATTATGCAGCAGTCACACATACACACACACAACAGACACATATATAAACAAACACACACACAGACACATACATACTGTACATACATTACACACATACACAGTGACACATATGTACAGTATACACAGACACTGTATATACACACACACACACACTCACTCTCTTTCCAGACACTTATCTAATGAAGTCTGGCTGGCCGAAGCTGGAGCAGCTCATCCTCTTGTTGCAGCATGGTCCCATGTAGCTCCGTCCCTTACTCCCATCTAGCTCCGCCCACTTTGGCTCCCTCCCGGCAACTGAATGTCACACAGGGGAGGGGGGAGATGATGAGGTTTTGTGCTGATGGCACCGAGGGGGAGAGGAGGCTTTGTGCTGCCGGCGCCGAGGGGGAGAGGAGGTTCTGTGCTTCCGGCGCCGCTGCATGTGCGACAGCAGCCGGCAGCAGCAGGGATAGCAGCAGCAGCTCAGCACAGGGATGCAGAGCAGGGAGAACGTCTCTCCTTCCTGGTGCCTCCCTGCACTGCATCCCTTTGCTGAGCGGCTAGCGCCGGGCCTGTGTGCAGTGTCACTGACACTGCACAGCACTCTCACCTTTTACATTCATTCAGCGAGTCACTCAGTTCTGCCAGCCAGTCACTATTGTTAGCACCAGTGGCCCAACGCCCCGCATTACAGGGAAGTAGACACACTAAATAAACTACAGCTCCCAGCAGCACTTAGCACCGAAGCATTCCGGCCCTTAGGGCTGCTGGGACCTGTAGTTTATTGTGTACATCTTCTTCCCTGTAATGCGGCGCATTGGGACACCGGAACTAACAATAGTGACTGGCTGCTGTGCGAGTCTCCGGGAGAGCCACTGCCAAAGGGAGGACAGCAGCTTAGCTGCTGACAGGAGGAGAAGCAGGATAAGCATTACCCGCCCCTCCCCGACTCACAGTACCTCCGGGCCCCATCCGCAGCACCCCCACACTCCCCCTCCAGCACCCGCGATAGCTCCGGGCCCCCTCCCCCACCCGCAGCGACACCGCACCCGTAATTTCCGCCACACCACCGCATCCACCCCTCCCCCACCCGGGGCAACCCCGCAACTGCTCCTCCCCCACCCGAAGCGGCTCCGGACCACCACCCACAGCACCCACGCACCCTCCCCCACCTGCGGCACCACCACAACCGCCCCTCCCGTGGCACCCCAGGATCCCATCTGCGTCTTCCCCGCACCACCTACTTCCCCAACCAAAGCACTCACTAGGTGATTCACCAGGCCCTGTGTGCGCTGTTCACACCGTTGCAAGGGGCTTCCACCCCTTAACCATTGCACGCCCTTTGTCCGTGCAATATTTAACCACTCACACAATTATGATTGGATGTAATACTCCATATACTGTAATAAAAATATTCCACGCCACAAGGGTGTGCAAGGGTTAAGGGGGCGTAGCCCCTTACGACGGTGTGAAGAGCACCCGTAGGGCGCGATGAATCACATAGTTAGAAAATGATTAGTGTGTGTTCTGCTAAAGTTATTGTGTAGAAATTAGAGATGAGCGGGTTCGGTTTCTCTGAAACCGAACCCGCACGAACTTCATGTTTTTTTTACGGGTCCGAGCAGACTCGGATCCTCCCGCCTTGCTCGGTTAACCCGAGCGCGCCCGAACGTCATCATGACGCTGTCGGATTCTCGCGAGACTCGGATTCTATATAAGGAGCCGCGCGTCGCCGCCATTTTCACACGTGCATTGAGATTGATAGGGAGAGGACGTGGCTGGCGTCCTCTCCATTAGAAATTAGATTAGAAGAGAGAGAGAGATTGTGCAGAGTCAGACAGAGTTTACCACAGTGACCAGTGCAGTTGTTGTTAGTTAACTTTTATTTATTTTAATATAATATATCCGTTCTCTGCTATATCCGTTCTCTGCCTGAAAAAAAACGATACACAGCAGCAGCCAGTCACACAGTGTGACTCAGTCTGTGTGCACTCAGCTCAGCCCAGTGTGCTGCACATCAATGTATAAAAGGCAAAGCTTATAATAATTGTGGGGGAGACTGGGGAGCACTGCAGGTTGTTATAGCAGGAGCCCCCAGGAGTACATAATATTATATTAATTTAAAATTAAACAGTGCACACTTTTGCTGCAGGAGTGCCACTGCCAGTGTGACTAGTGGTGACCAGTGCCTGACCACCAGTATAGTAGTATATTGTTGTATGTATTGTATACTATCTCTTTATCAACCAGTCTATATTAGCAGCAGACACAGTACAGTGCGGTAGTTCACGGCTGTGGCTACCTCTGTGTCGGCAGTCGGAACTCGGCAGGCAGTCCGTCCATCCATAATTGTATTACAATATATACCACCTAACCGTGGTATTTTTTTTTCTTTCTTTATACCGTCGTCATAGTGTCATACTAGTTGTTACGAGTATACTACTATCTCTTTATCAACCAGTGTACAGTGCGGTAGTTCACGGCTGTGGCTACCTCTGTGTCGGCAGTCGGCAGGCAGTCCGTCCATCCATAATTGTATTATTATTATAATATATACCACCTAACCGTGGTTTTTTTTTCATTCTTTATACCGTCATAGTGTCATACTAGTTGTTACGAGTATACTACTATCTCTTTATCAACCAGTGTACAGTGCGGTAGTTCACGGCTGTGGCTACCTCTGTGTCGGCAGTCGGCAGGCAGTCCGTCCATCCATAATTGTATTATTATTATAATATATACCACCTAACCGTGGTTTTTTTTTCATTCTTTATACCGTCGTCATAGTGTCATACTAGTTGTTACGAGTATACTACTATCTCTTTATCAACCAGTGTACAGTGCGGTAGTTCACGGCTGTGGCTACCTCTGTGTCGGCAGTCGGCAGGCAGTCCGTCCATCCATAATTGTATTATTATTATAATATATACCACCTAACCGTGGTTTTTTTTTCATTCTTTATACCGTCGTCATAGTGTCATACTAGTTGTTACGAGTATACTACTATCTCTTTATCAACCAGTGTACAGTGCGGTAGTTCACGGCTGTGGCTACCTCTGTGTCGGCACTCGGCAGGCAGTCCGTCCATCCATAATTGTATTATTATTATAATATATACCACCTAACTGTGGTATTTTTTTTTCTTTCTTTATACCGTCGTCATAGTGTCATACTAGTTGTTACGAGTATACTACTATCTCTTTATCAACCAGTGTACAGTGCGGTAGTTCACGGCTGTGGCTACCTCTGTGTCGGCAGTCGGCAGGCAGTCCGTCCATCCATAATTGTATTATTATTATAATATATACCACCTAACCGTGGTTTTTTTATACCACCTAACCGTGGCAGTCCGTCCATAATTGTATACTAGTATCCAATCCATCCATCTCCATTGTTTACCTGAGGTGCCTTTTAGTTCTGCCTATAAAATATGGAGAACAAAAAAGTTGAGGTTCCAAAATTAGGGAAAGATCAAGATCCACTTCCACCTCGTGCTGAAGCTGCTGCCACTAGTCATGGCCGAGACGATGAAATGCCAGCAACGTCGTCTGCCAAGGCCGATGCCCAATGTCATAGTACAGAGCATGTCAAATCCAAAACACCAAATATCAGAAAAAAAAGGACTCCAAAACCTAAAATAAAATTGTCGGAGGAGAAGCGTAAACTTGCCAATATGCCATTTACCACACGGAGTGGCAAGGAACGGCTGAGGCCCTGGCCTATGTTCATGGCTAGTGGTTCAGCTTCACATGAGGATGGAAGCACTCAGCCTCTCGCTAGAAAACTGAAAAGACTCAAGCTGGCAAAAGCACCGCAAAGAACTGTGCGTTCTTTGAAATCCCAAATCCACAAGGAGAGTCCAATTGTGTCGTTTGCGATGCCTGACCTTCTCAACACTGGACGTGAAGAGCATGCGCCTTCCACTATTTGCATGCCCCCTGCAAGTGCTGGAAGGAGCACCCGCAGTCCAGTTCCTGATAGTCAGATTGAAGATGTCAGTGTTGAAGTACACCAGGATGAGGAGGATATGGGTGTTGCTGGCGCTGGGGAGGAAATTGACCAGGAGGATTCTGATGGTGAGGTGGTTTGTTTAAGTCAGGCACCCGGGGAGACACCTGTTGTCCGTGGGAGGAATATGGCCGTTGACATGCCAGGTGAAAATACCAAAAAAATCAGCTCTTCGGTGTGGAGGTATTTCACCAGAAATGCGGACAACAGGTGTCAAGCCGTGTGTTCCCTTTGTCAAGCTGTAATAAGTAGGGGTAAGGACGTTAACCACCTCGGAACATCCTCCCTTATACGTCACCTGCAGCGCATTCATAATAAGTCAGTGACAAGTTCAAAAACTTTGGGTGACAGCGGAAGCAGTCCACTGACCAGTAAATCCCTTCCTCTTGTAACCAAGCTCACGCAAACCACCCCACCAACTCCCTCAGTGTCAATTTCCTCCTTCCCCAGGAATGCCAATAGTCCTGCAGGCCATGTCACTGGCAAGTCTGACGAGTCCTCTCCTGCCTGTGATTCCTCCGATGCATCCTTGCGTGTAACGCCTACTGCTGCTGGCGCTGCTGTTGTTGCCGCTGGGAGTCGATGGTCATCCCAGAGGGGAAGTCGTAAGCCCACTTGTACTACTTCCAGTAAGCAATTGACTGTTCAACAGTCCTTTGCGAGGAAGATGAAATATCACAGCAGTCATCCTACTGCAAAGCGGATAACTGAGTCCTTGACAACTATGTTGGTGTTAGACGTGCGTCCGGTATCCGCCGTTAGTTCACAGGGAACTAGACAATTTATTGAGGCAGTGTGCCCCCGTTACCAAATACCATCTAGGTTCCACTTCTCTAGGCAGGCGATACCGAGAATGTACACGGACGTCAGAAAAAGACTCACCAGTGTCCTAAAAAATGCAGTTGTACCCAATGTCCACTTAACCACGGACATGTGGACAAGTGGAGCAGGGCAGGGTCAGGACTATATGACTGTGACAGCCCACTGGGTAGATGTATGGACTCCCGCCGCAAGAACAGCAGCGGCGGCACCAGTAGCAGCATCTCGCAAACGCCAACTCTTTCCTAGGCAGGCTACGCTTTGTATCACCGCTTTCCAGAATACGCACACAGCTGAAAACCTCTTACGGCAACTGAGGAAGATCATCGCGGAATGGCTTACCCCAATTGGACTCTCCTGTGGATTTGTGGCATCGGACAACGCCAGCAATATTGTGTGTGCATTAAATATGGGCAAATTCCAGCACGTCCCATGTTTTGCACATACCTTGAATTTGGTGGTGCAGAATTTTTTAAAAAACGACAGGGGCGTGCAAGAGATGCTGTCGGTGGCCAGAAAAATTGCGGGACACTTTCGGCGTACAGGCACCACGTACAGAAGACTGGAGCACCACCAAAAACTACTGAACCTGCCCTGCCATCATCTGAAGCAAGAAGTGGTAACGAGGTGGAATTCAACCCTCTATATGCTTCAGAGGTTGGAGGAGCAGCAAAAGGCCATTCAAGCCTATACAATTGAGCACGATATAGGAGATGGAATGCACCTGTCTCAAGTGCAGTGGAGAATGATTTCAACGTTGTGCAAGGTTCTGATGCCCTTTGAACTTGCCACACGTGAAGTCAGTTCAGACACTGCCAGCCTGAGTCAGGTCATTCCCCTCATCAGGCTTTTGCAGAAGAAGCTGGAGGCATTGAAGAAGGAGCTAACACGGAGCGATTCCGCTAGGCATGTGGGACTTGTGGATGCAGCCCTTAATTCGCTTAACAAGGATTCACGGGTGGTCAATCTGTTGAAATCAGAGCACTACATTTTGGCCACCGTGCTCGATCCTAGATTTAAAGCCTACCTTGGATCTCTCTTTCCGGCAGACACAGGTCTGCTGGGGTTGAAAGACCTGCTGGTGACAAAATTGTCAAGTCAAGCGGAACGCGACCTGTCAACATCTCCTCCTTCACATTCTCCCGCAACTGGGGGTGCGAGGAAAAGGCTCAGAATTCCGAGCCCACCCGCTGGCGGTGATGCAGGGCAGTCTGGAGCGACGGCTGATGCTGACATCTGGTCCGGACTGAAGGACCTGACAACGATTACGGACATGTTGTCTACTGTCACTGCATATGATTCTCTCAACATTGATAGAATGGTGGAGGATTATATGAGTGACCGCATCCAAGTAGGCACGTCACACAGTCCGTACTTATACTGGCAGGAAAAAGAGGCAATTTGGAGGCCCTTGCACAAACTGGCTTTATTCTACCTAAGTTGCCCTCCCACAAGTGTGTACTCCGAAAGAGTGTTTAGTGCCGCCGCTCACCTTGTCAGCAATCGGCGTACGAGGTTACATCCAGAAAATGTGGAGAAGATGATGTTCATTAAAATGAATTATAATCAATTCCTCCGCGGAGACATTGACCAGCAGCAATTGCCTCCACAAAGTACACAGGGAGCTGAGATGGTGGATTCCAGTGGGGACGAATTGATAATCTGTGAGGAGGGGGATGTACACGGTGATATATCGGAGGGTGAAGATGAGGTGGACATCTTGCCTCTGTAGAGCCAGTTTGTGCAAGGAGAGATTAATTGCTTCTTTTTTGGGGGGGGTCCAAACCAACCCGTCATATCAGTCACAGTCGTGTGGCAGACCCTGTCACTGAAATGATGGGTTGGTTAAAGTGTGCATGTCCTGTTTTGTTTATACAACATAAGGGTGGGTGGGAGGGCCCAAGGATAATTCCATCTTGCACCTCTTTTTTCTTTTCTTTTTCTTTGCATCATGTGCTGATTGGGGAGGGTTTTTTGGAAGGGACATCCTGCGTGACACTGCAGTGCCACTCCTAGATGGGCCCGGTGTTTGTGTCGGCCACTAGGGTCGCTTATCTTTCTCACACAGTCAGCTACCTCATTGCGCCTCTTTTTTTCTTTGCGTCATGTGCTGTTTGGGGAGGGTTTTTTGGAAGGGACATCCTGCGTGACACTGCAGTGCCACTCCTAGATGGGCCCGGTGTTTGTGTCGGCCACTAGGGTCGCTTATCTTACTCACACAGCGACCTCGGTGCAAATTTTAGGACTAAAAATAATATTGTGAGGTGTGATGTGTTCAGAATAGGCTGAAAATGAGTGTAAATTATGTTTTTTGAGGTTAATAATACTTTGGGATCAAAATTACCCCCAAATTCTATGATTTAAGCTGTTTTTTAGGGTTTTTTGAAAAAAACACCCGAATCCAAAACACACCCGAATCCGACAAAAAAAATTTGGTGAGGTTTTGCCAAAACGCGGTCGAACCCAAAACACGGCCGCGGAACCGAACCCAAAACCAAAACACAAAACCCGAAAAATTTCAGGCGCTCATCTCTAGTAGAAATTATGTATAAGTGTTCTACAGGTGGTGTTATACCTGGGCCCTGTATGCGGTATGTTATACTAAGACCAATAGAAAGAGAGTATCAGGATAGAGATAACTAGGATAGCTGTGGAGGCCAGTGAATGGTCCAGCATGTTCATTAGAAGATATTCCACAGGAACTTTTCATTGAGCCTGTTTAAGCTGTATGGTGTTCAATTTGAAAATCCAGCGGGCTTCCATCTGTAGCAGTTTGTTGCTTCTATCACTGCCTCTTAAGCTTAGTGGTAGGTGATCAATCGCCATATGTTTCAGAGATGTCACTTTGTGCTCCTTGTCGGCAAATTGTTGTGCCACAGGTTGATCAGACTTTTTGCTCTTGATGGCTGCATTAATCGCCGACTTGTGAAGTGCCATCCTTTGTCTCAGTGTTCTTATGGTTTTCCCTACATAGTTGAGACCGCAGGGGCATGTTATTAGGGAAACAACAAACGTGCTTGTGCAGGTCAGAACATGATTGATTTTGTAAATTTGATCTGTCTGGGGATGCTTGAATGCTGGGCCTGTGACCATGCTCTTACACGTGGTGCACCCCAGGCACTTGTAGCACCCCGGGGGTTTCGTAAGGAAATTAGATGTTTTGATGTGGGAAAAGCCTGTTATGTCTGTATGGACAATGCTGTCCTTGATATTTTTGGTTCTAGTGAAGCAACTCATAGGTCTCTTGTTTTTGAAACACTAACTTGTTATCTGTGGCTACAATGGGCCAAAGCGCCCTTGTGGCTCTTTGCACTACTGGACTAGAAGTGCTGAATTTGCTCCACTTTGTTCAATGACTGTGATCGATCCATCGTCAAGACTTCCTGTTTTTGTTGTGTAAGATCTGGTGTTTTGTATCCACATTGTGAGAACTTATCCACTACCTTGTCAAGCTCTGTTCCAAGAGTGTCTTTGTTGCTGTTAATTTTTGCAGCTCTTATCATCTGAGACCTAGGTAATCCTTTTAGAAGGGGTTTAGGATGGTGACTATCCGCTCGTAGCAGTAGGTTTGGTGTACACCAGGGGCGGATTGGGATGAAAAACCAGCCCAGGAAATTTCTGGTAGCAGCCGTAAAGGGGGCGGGGTCTGTTAAAGGGGTCGGATCTGTTAATGGGGGCGGGATCCCTACTCATAGGGTCTGATTCTGAGTTGGAGGCAGTTGCAGCCTTCCTTGCATCTTTTGCTGCAGTTGCGCCTGTGACTTTATGCTAGTGACGCTACAATGCCCTTCCCTACATCCATGTACATCCATGCATCCAAATATGTAAGAACAGAGATACCCACTGTCAGTGTCTACAGATGCTGCGATTGTGCTTTGTGCATCTCTAGATGCCTCCTTTGGTCACACCATTGTAACATTTCACCAACTCTATGCTAGGTGTAGATCATCCGTCTGAGTATAACCTCCAATGTGAGCAATTCAGCATCTCTATTAGCAACACTCCCACACTACGTTACATCTGCATCTGATTAGCCAACCGCCTAGTAATGCCCAACACATTTCTGTACACTACTTTGTGCGTACGTCTGAATCTGTACTGCAGATCTGTACAAACACCATTGGGATGTATGTGAAGTGCACATCACTCCACTGCATCCCACATCACCACTGGTCAGACTCAGATCAGGCCTGTAATGCTGTATACTGTGCCATAGTGGTGCTTGCTATATAACACATCCTACTGCATCCCACATCACCACTGGTCAGACTCTGATCAGGCCTGTAATGCTGTATACTGTGCCATAGTGGTGCTTGCTGTATAACACATCCTACTGCATCCCACATCACCACTGGTCAGACTCAGATCAGGCCTGTAATGCTGTATACTGTGCCATAGTGGTGCTTGCTGTATAACACATCCTACTGCATCCCACATCACCACTGGTCAGACTCTGATCAGGCCTGTAATGCTGTATACTGTGCCATAGTGGTGCTTGCTGTATAACACATCCTACTGCATCCCACATCACCACTGGTCAGACTCAGATCAGGCCTGTAATGCTGTATACTGTGCCATAGTGGTGCTTGCTGTATAACACATCCTACTGCATCCCACATCACCACTGGTCAGACTCAGATCAGGCCTGTAATGCTGTATACTGTGCCATAGTGGTGCTTGCTGTATAACACATCCTACTGCATCCCACATCACCACTGGTCAGACTCAGATCAGGCCTGTAATGCTGTATACTGTGCCATAGTGGTGCTTGCTATATAACACATCCTACTGCATCCCACATCACCACTGGTCAGACTCAGATCAGGCCTGTAATGCTGTATACTGTGCCATAGTGGTGCTTGCTATATAACACATCCTACTGCATCCCACATCACCACTGGTCAGACTCTGATCAGGCCTGTAATGCTGTATACTGTGCCATAGTGGTGCTTGCTATATAACACATCCTACTGCATCCCACATCACCACTGGTCAGACTCTGATCAGGCCTGTAATGCTGTATACTGTGCCATAGTGGTGCTTGCTATATAACACATCCTACTGCATCCCACATCACCACTGGTCAGACTCTGATCAGGCCTGTAATGCTGTATACTGTGCCATAGTGGTGCTTGCTATATAACACATCCTACTGCATCCCACATCACCACTGGTCAGACTCAGATCAGGCCTGTAATGCTGTATACTGTGCCATAGTGGTGCTTGCTATATAACACATCCTACTGCATCCCACATCACCACTGGTCAGACTCTGATCAAGCCTGTAATGCTGTATACTGTGCCATAGTGGTGCTTGCTATATAACACATCCTACTGCATCCCACATCACCACTGGTCAGACTCTGATCAGGCCTGTAATGCTGTATACTGTGCCATAGTGGTGCTTGCTGTATAACACATCCTACTGCATCCCACATCACCACTGGTCAGACTCAGATCAGGCCTGTAATGCTGTATACTGTGCCATAGTGGTGCTTGCTATATAACACATCCTACTGCATCCCACATCACCACTGGTCAGACTCTGATCAGGCCTGTAATGCTGTATACTGTGCCATAGTGGTGCTTGCTGTATAACACATCCTACTGCATCCCACATCACCACTGGTCAGACTCAGATCAGGCCTGTAATGCTGTATACTGTGCCATAGTGGTGCTTGCTATATAACACATCCTACTGCATCCCACATCACCACTGGTCAGACTCTGATCAGGCCTGTAATGCTGTATACTGTGCCATAGTGGTGCTTGCTGTATAACACATCCTACTGCATCCCACATCACCACTGGTCAGACTCAGATCAGGCCTGTAATGCTGTATACTGTGCCATAGTGGTGCTTGCTATATAACACATCCTACTGCATCCCACATCACCACTGGTCAGACTCTGATCAAGCCTGTAATGCTGTATACTGTGCCATAGTGGTGCTTGCTATATAACACATCCTACTGCATCCCACATCACCACTGGTCAGACTCTGATCAAGCCTGTAATGCTGTATACTGTGCAATGGTGATGCTTGCTGTAGAAAATAAGTACAATAGGGTCGTGCATATTTACATAATGTCACTCCTCTTCTTTCTGCTGATCTCTCATTATAAAAACATTCAGAGGTGCAATAGATAGAAAATAGCAATTACAAAAAAAACAGAAATTAAATATTCTGGCTTGCAATGATTTGTTAGTAGTTAGCAGCTGGCATAACATTATGGTGACCATCACACTACACATGCTGCAGCATACTGTACAGAAACTATATGGGCTGTAGTTATATGATCCCGGACGCCGGGAACGCAGCCCCAACCCAAATATATGTCACATATACTATATCTATCTGTATATACCTATATATAGGCACAATAGCCAAAGGGGATGATAATAATAATACTCACTAACATGACTGGACACCATAGATCACATGACTGTAAACGACCGGAGTTTCCAGTACAGGTTGAGTCTCCCTTATCCAAAATGCTTGGGACCAGAGGTATTTTGGATATGGGATTTTTCCGTATTTTGGAATAATTGTATACCATAATGAGATATCATGGTGATGGGACCTAAATCTAAGCACAGAATGCATTTATGTTACATATACACCTTATACACACAGCCTGAAGGTAATTTTAGCCAATATTTTTTCTAACTTTGTGCATTAAACAAAGTGTGTCTACATTCACACAATTCATTTATGTTTCATATACACCCTATACACACAACCTGAAGGTCATTTAATACAATATTTTTAATAACTTTGTGTATTAAACAAAGTTTGTATACATTGAGCCATCAAAAAACAAAGGTTTCACTATCTCACTCTCCCTCAAAAAAGTCCGTATTTCGGAATATTTGGATATGGGATACTCAACCTGTATAACCATACACCTGCACTACTTCAAACTGTCACTGCACTATATGTAAACAAATCCAACTACAGTATAGCATCACTCACAGAGACACTGGTCAATGACAGCAGCACATCCCTGCCTCACTGACAGTAGCACATCCCTGCCACACTGCACACTGACAGCGGCACATCCCAGCCTCAGATATATATATATATATATATATATATATATATATATATATACATACATACATACACACATACACACACACACACACACACACACACACACACTGCGCTGGTACAGTAACCCAAATGATTGGACAGTCAATCTAGAGGGTTACACGCTGTACAGGAGAGTCAGACTAAATAAACGGGGTGGAGGGGTATGTCTTTACGTAAAGCCATTTCTAAAACCTGTTATACGGGATGATATTCAAGAAGGGACTGTAAATACTATTGAGATGTTATGGGTAGAAAATGAAATTGCAAGCGGGGGTAAAGGAATAAAGAAGTTATTATTGGGGTTATGCTACAGGCCGCCTGGTATTAAGGTGTCTGACGAGAAATTGTTACTGAATCAAATTGAAAGAGCAGCAGGAGTAGGAGACATAGTAATGATGGGAGACTTTAACTATCCCGAGATAAACTGGAAAATCAATTCATGTGATACTGCTAGGGGCAATATGTTTTTAAACACGGTAAATGATGATTACTTAGTTCAATTAATCGAGGAACCAACTAGGTACAATGCAATCTTAGACCTGGTATTAACAAACAATGGGGAACTGGTATCAAATATTGAAGTAGGAGAGCCCATAGGTAACAGCGACCACGATATGGTCACATTCAATATCAGTTTTCATAAGCAGTCCTATACTGGCTCAACTAGGACTCTAAACTTTAGCAAAGCCAACTTTGACATGATGAAGGAAGCGTTAAGGGACATTGAATGGGAAATTCTGTTTCATGGAAAAAATACTACAGAGAAATGGGATGTATTAAAATCACTGCTAATTAATAATACAGGTACTTGTAAATTTATTCCCACCAGCAGCAAAAAAAGGAATAAAAATCCCAAACCAATGTGGTTTAACAAAAATATAAAGGAATTAATTGACAAAAAAAACGAGCATTTAAAAAACACAAATCTGAGGGGGATGCGGAGTCATTTCAGCACTATAAGGACTGTAACAAAATATGCAAAAAAGGAGTAAGAGCGGCTAAAGTAGAAACTGAAAAACTAGTAGCAAAAGAAAGCAAACCAAATCCCCCCAAAAATTTTAAGTACATCAACAGCAAGAGACTAAAGAAGGAGAGTATAGGCCCTTTAAAGGACAAGAGCGTAGTCTTAATAAAAAATTATAATGACATAGCAAACAAACTAAACAAGTTTTTTTCAACGGTATTTACCAGAGAGGACCAAATGCTGGGTCTAACACAAAATCTCAACAAAGATAATGTCCCACTGCTAAATGCTCATTTATGTGAGGAAGTAGTCTATGACCGATTAAAAAAATTAAAGATTAATAAGTCACCTGGTCCCGATGGAATTCACCCGAGGGTTCTTATGGAGCTGCACGCTGAACTAGCAAGACCTCTGTTTTTGATCTTCATGGATTCGGTTAAATCGGGTATGGTTCCCAAAGACTGGCGTATAGCGGAGGTAGTGCCGATATTCAAAAAGGGGAGCAAAGCTGAACCAGGTAATTATAGACCAGTTAGTCTTACATCTATAGTGGGGAAAGTATTGGAAGGTATTCAAAGGGACAGTATTCAAAAGTTCCTTGAAGCAAATAAGGTCATTAAAAGGAACCAACATGGATTTGTGAAGGACAGTGGATGTAATCTTTTTAGACTTTGCCAAAGCTTTCGACACTGTACCACACATGCGTCTTATCTATAAACTACAAGAAATAGGGCTAGGGAGCACAATATGCACTTGGGTAAGTAATTGGTTAGATAATAGGGAGAAGCACGTTGTGGTCAATGGATTATTTTCAAATTGGACTAAAGTACTAAGTGGTGTGCCACAAGGGCCTGTACTCGGACCACGTTTGTTCAACATTTTCATCAACGACCCAACAGTAGGTCTAGAGAGCATGGTGTCAATTTTCGCAGACGATACCAAATTGTGTAAGGTTATAAATACGGAGGGGGATGCTGAGTCTCTTCAGAACGACTTAACTAAACTGGAAGCATGGGCAGCAAAATGGAGAATGAGATTCAACACAGACAAGTGTAAGGTAATGCACTGTGGGGGCAAGACCAAAAATAACACCTACATACTAAATGGGGTAATATTAGGGGATTCTGTACTGGAGAAAGACTTAGGGGTTCACATAGATAACAAATTAAGCAGCAGTACCCAAAGTAGGAGTGCAGCAAAGAAGGCTAATAAGAGATTAGCATGCATAAAACGGGGAATTGATGCAAGGAACAAGAGTATTATACTCCCATTATATAAATCACTAGTGAGGCCACATCTTGAATTCTGTGTGCAATTTTGGGCACCATATTACAAAAAGGATATCCTGGAGCTAGAAAAGGTTCAGAGGCGGGTGACCAAACTAATCAAGGGCATGGAGATGTTGGAATACGAGGAAAGGCTTGCAAGGCTAGGCATGTTTACATTGGAAAAGAGGAGACTAAGAGGGGACATGATCAACATCTACAAATATATAAAGGGTCAATACACAGAGCTTGGAAGGGACCTGTTTTCTATAAGATCAGCACAGAGGACAGGTGGTCACTCACTTAGATTAGAGGAGAGGAGTTTCCGCACATTGAAGCGAAAAGGTTTTTTCACAGTAAGGATAATACGTGTTTGGAATTCCCTGCCTGAGAGAGTAGTAATGGCGGACTCAGTCAACACCTTTAAGAATGGGTTAGATAAATTCCTATTGGATAAAGATATTCAGGGTTATGGTGCGTAGGCACGCATTATAGTTAATATAACTAGTCCTAACATTGAAATAACTAGTCCTATAATAAGACTGGATAGGAGACCACAAATAGGTTGAACTCGATGGACAATTGTCTTTTTTCAACCTTAGTTACTATGTTACTATGATTAATAGCCGACAAGTACAGATGCAGTGGTGCCGCACTGTGGACTATGCAAATGACTCTAAACACATTTTACTTGCTTTTTGATGATCCTGATGACAGCAAATACACTGGTACCGTGGTCTTATTTTCTGCATTTAGTGTCATTTGTAAAATCCAGTGTACAGCACCTGTGCATCTATATATTTAATCGATTCCTGATGAAAAGATTACATTTCTTAAATGTTGAATAATGCAAGACCCTGTTCATTCTACAAGTTGTCCATGTGGGAGTGCCATTTATGGGGACAAGAGTTTGCATTACTTTCTACATTCCGACACCCCACCACACTTTATCCTGCTTCAACAGAGTGACAGTATGAGACAAAATTCATATTATGCCACACAGTATGAGCCAAATTCACGTTACGCCACATAGTATGAGCCAAAATTCACATTATGCCACACAGTATGAGCCAAATTCACATTACGCCACACAGTTTGAGCCAAATTCAAATTACTCCGCATAGTATGAGCCAAAATCCACATTATGCCACAGTATGAGGCAAATTCACATTACGCCACACAGTATGAGCCAAATTCACATTACGCCATGCTGTATGAGCTGAAATTCATATTATGCCGCGCAATATGAGCTACAATTCACATTACGCCATACTGTATGAGACAAATTTACATTACGCCACACTGTATGAGCTAAATTCACATTACGCCACATGGAATGAGCCAAAATTCACATTATCCCACACAGTATGAGGCAAATTCACATTGCGCCACACAGTATGAGCCAAATTCACATTACGCCACGCTGTATGAGCTGAAATTCACATTATGCCACGCAATATGAGCTAAAATTCACATTACGCCATACTGTATGAGACAAATTTACATTACGCCACACTGTATGAGCCAAATTCACATTACGCCACATGGTATGAGCTGAAATTCACATTATGCCACACATTATGAGCCAAATTCACGTTGTGCCACACAGTATGAGCCAAATTCACATTATGCCACACAGTATGAGCCAAAATCACGTTATGCCACACAGTATGAGCCAAAATCACATTACGCCACACAGTATGAGCCAAAATCACGTTACGCCACACAGTATGAGCCAAAATCACGTTACGCAACACAGTATGAGCCAAATTCACGTTACGCCACACAGTATGAGCCAAAATCACGTTACACCATACAGTATGAACCGAAATTCAAATTATGCCACATAGTTTGAGACGAAATTCAGGGACAGAGAGAGTGACAGCGGGGACATTAGGGACAGGGAAAGTGACAACAGGGACAGAGAGAGTGACAGAGAGAGGTACAGCAAGGACATACAGTAGGAAAAGAGAAAGGCAGCAGGGTAAGATTACCTGATAAGCAGCGGTGAGGGGAAGGAGGCTGTGGGCTGTGGTTGGCGTAAGTGGTGCGGAGGAGGAGGAGGCTGTGGTCGGCAGCGGCGGTGCAGAGGAGGTTGTGGTTGGTGGCAGCAGTGGCTGTGGACGGCAGCGGAGGTGCAGAGGACACTGTGGTTGGTGGTGCGGAGTAGGAGGCTGTGGGCTGTGGTCGGCGGCAGTGGTACGGAGGAGGAGGCTGTGGTCAGCAGCGGCGGTGCAGAGGAGGCCTGTGGTCAGTGGTTCGGAGAAGGAAGCTGTGGGCTGTGGTCGGCGGACGCAGTGCAGAGGAGGAGGCTGTGGTCAGCAACGGCAGTGCAGTGGAGGCTGTGGTTGGCGGTGCGGAGGAGGAGGTGGCTGTGGGCTGTGGTCGGCAGCAGCGGTGTGGAGGAGGCTGTGATCGGCAGCGGCGGTGCAGAGTATGCTGTGGTCATCTGCGGTGCGGAGGAGGAGGAGGCTGTGGTCAGCGGCAGCGCGGAGGAGGCTGTGGTCATTGGCGGCTGCTGTGGCCTGTGGTGCATCTCTGGTTGAGAAAACCCCCCCCCCCCTGTTTCCAGTCCACCTATAATCTCCATCATTTTAAATCTGCATCATTTCAAATATATATGTGTGCATGTGTGTGTTATACATAATTAGATATATAATTACACATATATAATTATATATAGTGCACCATATCAACGTGTTGCAGCTGGAGGTGGATGCTTCACCCGAGTAGTTAGTTCTGCTGGAATTGCTGTTTATTTTATTGTGTTCCAAATGAGTTACAGGGAAGAAGGTGTCTGCAGATGTGCATTGGTACACTGTTCCACAGCAATCTTCAGTAATTCTCTCACTGCAGGGGACTGGGGGGGCAAGGGGGGAGCTCGCACCCCCTTCAAACATAGATGTTATGCACCTGCTGGTGTAGGCTCCTCCCCCCACCACTGCAGCGCATCCACTCACAGAGAGGTGCCGGTCATGTACATGAGGAGCGGAGGAGCGATGTGCGGTCAGGTGAAAGTCCGCACATTGCAATTGCATCCACCGTTCAGTGAGTCAGTGCAGGGAATGTGCAGTCTCAGCAGCAGCATTGTGCCCCTCACGGCCTGGGATCTGCAAAGAAACACTAATCGTGAAGCTGCTGCGTCTGCGCATGCGCAGCAGCTCCCCCGGCAGCCATGTTTCATTGGTCTTTATGGAGCTTCTGCGCATGCGCAGAAGTCTCATTTAACGCTGCCGGATCGACTGCACTGCCCTAGCAAAGGGGTGATGGGCGGCATTGAGCAGGCAACTGGGCCAGCCAACCAGGATCTGGTCCGGCGTCCCAATCCGCCCCTGGTGTACACTGAAGTACTAATCTTATTGTTGATGATAAATATTCTGACCTCAAGAAAGTTGATCTTGTGTGCGTTGCTCTGATGTGAGAATTTGATGTACGTGGCATCTCAGTTTATGTCATCCATCATGGCTTTAAAAAGGGCTTCACCGCCCGTCCAAAGCATGAATATATCGTCGATATAATGACAGCATGTTAGTATGTGCTGCTGGATGCGGTTGTTGCTGAAGAACAATTTGTTCTCTTCATATGGCATATGACGGTGTCACATTGCTGCCCATAGCATACCTGGTCTGCTGAAGATAGAACCATCCGTCTAACAGGAAATAGTTCCTCTTCAAAGTCAATTCTAGTAGCTGTATAAAACAATCCAAAGCCAGGACTTGCATGTTCTCTTGTGTCAAGAATTCTCTCACAGATTCTAGTACTTTGGTGCGTGGAATACTCGTATGGAGACTATGGGGGTCATTCCGAGTTGATCATAGCTGCGTTAAATTTAGCACTGCTACGATCATGAACTCAGACATGCGGGGGGACACCCACCTAGTCCACCCCGCATGTCAAGGCTAGTCCGCCCCACCCCCGCAGAAATGCAAAGGCATCGCACAGCGACGATGCCTTTGCACTTCAAGAGTAGCTCCCGGCTAGCGCAGCTTTAGCGTGCTGGCCAGGAGCTACTCTTCGCTCCCCGGCCCGCAGTGGCTGCGTGTGATGTCACGCAGCCGCTGCGGGCCACTCCCCGCACAGTCCGGCCACACCTGCGTTGGCCGGACCGTGCCCACGAAACGGCTGCCAAACGCCACCGTTTCGCCCCCTCCCGCCCATCGACCGCCTCTGCCTGTCAAACATGCGCAGTTCTGACCCGATCACTACGCTGCAAAAAACTGCAGCGCGCGATTGGGTCAGAATGACCCCCTATATATATCTATGACACACAGGGTATCTGGAGGTAATGTAGCCGTTTTACCCAGTAAGACCAGAAAGTCAGTGGTGTCTTTGATAAAAGACGATTGTTGAACTATCAATGGTCCAAGAATTAGGAAATCGGTTGGTATAATGATGATGTGGCGGAATTTATGGCCTATTTCCTGGTGGTTTGTGTTTGTCTTTGTGTATTTTTGGTACAGTAAATAGGATGGGGACCACGGGAAATTCTTGAGTCAAAGCCTATATATAAATTGAAAGCCCTCACTCACTCAATGACTCATCACTACTTCTCTTACTTCCCAATATGTTAGGAAGATGAAATTTAACACAGGTATTCTGTAGGTGGAAATCGGAATTATAATTTTAATAAACCTCCCCTAAGGGGATGAAAAGGGGGTTGACATAATGACATCATTACCTACATCATTCTAGCTTATTAAATGTTACACACTGGAGGAAAAGTAAGAGAATTAGTGATGAGTCAGTCAGTCAGCGAGTGAGGGCTTTTGTATATATATATATATATATATATATATATATATATTTGTATCCAAGTATATAAATGAGCATAGCTCTGCCCCCGACACCCATGAAGCCCTGGCCCATGCTGTGATTGACCCGAACTTGATTGATTGACTGAAATAACAGGGATGACCTCAGTGGGTGAAACTATTGATGGTCTCCCATAGCATAGTTGGTGACTATCGATGGTCAAGCACAGTTCAATCATCGATGGTTACCATTGATGGTGAACACACCGATGGCTATCCCTACTAGGAAGTAGGTTTCTGTTAGTGAGTAACAGGGCTATGTAGTTGAACATTTACCTTTTAATGGCTACTGGACTGCGGTCATCCTGACAAAATAAAACCATGGTGAAGAACTCCAGAGTCAGTGTGTGCTGCCACTACACAGCTTCTTTATCACAAGTGGTGTCAGTGCATGGGAACATTGGGAAGCTAATTTCCACTTCCCAACCCATAAAGAAGGCAAAATGGAGGAAATGGTATCCGGACTCCAGGTCGACAGCACAAAGGTCGACACACCTTAGGTTGACGCCAATTGGTCGACACACCTTAGGTCGACATGGACAAAAGGTCGACATGGACAAAAGGTCGACAGGAACAAGGTCGACATGGAAAAAGGTCGACATGAGTTTTTCACGATTTTTTTCCTTTTTTTGAACCTTTTCATACTTAACGATCCACGTGGACTACGATTGGAACGGTAAAGTGTGCCGAGCGAAGCGGCAGCGGAGCGAAGGCACCATGCCCGAAGCATGGCGAGCGAAGCGAGCCATGCGAGGGGACGCGGTGCACTAATTGGGGTTCCCGGTCACTCTACGAAGAAAACGACACCAAAAAAACATAAAAAACTCATGTCGACCTTTTTCCATGTCGACCTTGTTCCTGTCGACCTTTGTCCATGTCGACCTTTGGTCCATGTCGACCTAAGGTGTGTCGACCAATTGGCGTCGACCTAAGGTGTGTCGACCTTTGTGCTGTCGACCCTCAGTCCCAGACCCGGAGGAAATACTGAAAATGCTTGTGAGGGAACAGCAGCAAAGGCAGTTGGTGATTGCGGCATACCCCAAACCCCCAAGGAACTTGCCATGCTGGTAGAGAGATTTGGTGTGTTGGAACAAATGGCCAGACCTCTTGGTTTTGTGCCAAAACCTGTGTTAAAACAAAACCCTGGGTATCGGGGAATTGCATGGGGCCTACAGTGAAAACCGCGTGGATAAAGAGGCTAGCTAAGCTAGTGTGAATGTAGGGAGCCCAGACATATCTGGATGGACTGCCCAAAAAAGCAGGACTATGGACTGCTCCCTAGCCCAGGAGGCGGGGCCAGTGTACCCAAGCTACTGTACCATGAGTGTACCCCAGAAGTGCAATGGGTTATTTCTGGTAACTGTCCTCCTGAGCAGAAGGGTGGTCAGACCTGTATCCTAGCCACATTTATTCTCTGCTCTATCCTTTTTATTAGGATGAAGTTGGAACACTTTTCATAATTACACACTGGCAATTAAGAGGTTAGGGAACCCACAAACTGGGTACCTAAATGGTACCCTAGATATTAGCATCTACCATGAATAATTCATATCTGTATCTACTACCATTTGACATAATGTCTACCATCTGGTTAGGAGGCATGTATATTTAAGGCATATACCGCTATTTGAGGCACACGTACCTCGTACCTCCAACGTAGCAATTGTCTTTGATGCAAGTATAATTACCACATGGTTATTTGAGGAGGAATGTATATTTAAGGCATATACCGTTATTTGAGGCACACGTACCTCATACCTCCAATGTGTGACTTAAATCAATTGTTTTTTGATGCAAGTATAATTACCACATTATTTGATATGGTGTTTTTTGTTTCCTCAGTAGAAATCAGTATCTAAGGCACAAGTGCCTCATACCTCCTGATACGGGGTCCAACTAAAACTAATCAATTTATACCCATTAACTTGTGACCTATGATTCAAACAATTTTCCCTGAGACATTACATATGGGCTATAATATAAATAAGATGATGGTCACTCTAGAATAGAAATAATCTTCTCTCTACAAAATCAATATATGTCTCACTTTTTGTTGCTTAGTCCTACAATCATACCCTACTCTGTAAGCCCAATCTCGTCTGATCTTGGAAGCAAAGAAGTAAGGGCCTGGTCAGTACTCGGTGGGTGACCACCCGGGAATACCAGGTATTGTAGGGCAAGTAACTCAAGTGGTCACATATCATATAGGGGGACAACTGCACCGACGGACCACAATATATTCCTGAATAGCCAAAGTCAGGTAACATTATATTCATTATTGTTATATATTTTCACATATGATCACAATTTTTCCCCCGAAAAATATATATGTTATGTTAATAAAATTAGTTTTTTAAGGCATATCTAATAAAAATTATTATTTTATTTAAGACTACTACACGGTGGTAATCTAATTTTGCTTCAGATAAGTGTGCTCCCTACCAGGGTTGTCTTGTCTCCTTTCCAGTACACGTTGCAATACTTGTCTCTATACCCTTGGGAGCACAATTGACCGTCAAAATTTTTTCTACCAATTAGACATTCTGTCAAGGTAGACTTTTGATAAATTAAGGGGAAAATACCCCATGAGTGTCAGTTTACCTCTGAAGCAACTACTTATTGAACGTGAGTTCCTGTGCGGCTTTCCTAACCCAACTTTTGCTACGAACTGTCCTCGTTAACCAGAACGTGATCCTGGCCTTGGTGGACACCGGTAGCAAACTTTCTTTGGATTTGGCTTCCCTGATCCCGGCGGAACTGGCACCTTGGTTACCAAAACTGAAGGTCTTGTATATTCATGAGACATCTGAGAAATATGAGAGGCCCTCCTTCCTGTCACCCTCAGGGGCCAGATTGTGCAGACCGTGGTGGTGATGGCTTCTAAGCTGCCATATCCACTTTTCCATTATTCCAGGAAGTGATCTTACTGCAAGTCTGACCAAACAAGCTGGCAACTGATTCAGTGGCCACTGATGAGCCTATTCAGGAGCACAATAAAGACACCACTAGTCCCTGGTGCCAAGACTATTTCCATTACAGGACTTTAAACAAGAACAAGTTAATGATGCAACCCTGGAACCAACCTTTACGGCGGAGATGGAGGTAAATGGGTTGACTCAAGTGGTTCCGGTATGAATGGTCGACCATGTTATGGTCGACAGTCATTAGGTCGACCACTATTGGTCGACATTGACATGGTCGACATGGACACATGGTCGACACATGAAAATGGTCGACACATGAAAGGTCGACATATGAAAAGGTCGACATGAGTTTTTTAACTTTTTTGTGTCGTTTTTTGCGTAAAATGACTGGGAACCCCAATTAGTGCACCGCGTCCCCTCGCATGGCTCGCTTCGCTCGCCATGCTTCGGGCATGGTGCCTTCGCTCCGCTACCGCTTCGCTCGGCACACTTTACCGTTCCAATCGTAGTCCATGTGGATCGTAAAGTATGGAAAAGTTCCCCAAAAGAAAAAAAAGTTAAAAAACTCATGTCGAACTTTTCATGTGTCGACCTTTCATGTGTCGACTATTTTCATGTGTCGACCATGTGTCCATGTCGACCATGTCAATGTCGACCAATAGTGGTCGACCTAATGACTGTCGACCATAACATGGTCGACCATGTGAACGGATACCGACTCAAGTAGCCCCACCACCGGGGAGAGTGCCCTACTTTGTGATTAAAAATGTGTGCCTGTATACAGTGAGCACTGTACAGGAAAGGGGGTCTGGAACAGCTAGTAGTGCCCCAAGTACATGTCTCACTAGCTCTAAAAGCAGCATATACCCATGTTGGGGGGGGGGGGGGATCTGGGTAAGGATAAAACCCGGGATAGAGCCCTGATTAGGTTTTACTGACCGGTTTTCATGGTACACATGGCCATGAAAGTATTGCCAGGCTTGCTCTGTTTGCCACAGAACCTGCCCTGAACCCTCATACTAGGCCTAGAGATGAGCGGGTTCGGTTCCTCGGAATCCGAACCCCCCCGAACTTCAGCCTTTTTACACGGGTCCGAGGCAGACTCGGATCTTCCCGCCTTGCTCGGTTAACCCGAGCGCGCCCGAACGTCATCATCCCGCTGTCGGATTCTCGTGAGGCTCGTATTCTATCGCGAGACTCGGATTCTATATAAGGAGCCGCGCGTCGCCGCCATTTTCACACGTGCATTGAGATTGATAGGGAGAGGATGTGGCTGGCGTCCTCTCCGTTTAGATAGAGAGTGAGACACTTGATTTACTAGTAATTTAATTTTAGTAATTTTGGGGAGCATTAGGACTGGAGTACTCAGAGAGTGCAGAGTTTTGCTGATAGTTATACTAGTGACCACCAGTTTTATTTATTATTTAAAATCCGTTTTCTGCCTGAAAAAAAACGATACACAGTCACATACCATATCTGTGCTCAGCCTCAGTGTGCTGCATGATTGATAATATCATCTATGTATATCTGACTGTGCTGAGTGCTCACTGCTCACACAGCTTAATTGTGGGGGAGACTGGGGAGCAGTTATAGCAGGAGTACATAACAGTGCACACTTTTGCTGCCAGTGTGACTGACCAGTGACCACCAGTATATTGTCTGCCTGAAAAAGTTAAACACTCGTGTGGTGTTTTTTTTTTAATTCTATAAACGCATTCTGCTGACAGACAGTGTCTAGCAGGTCCGTCATTCATTATATTATAATATATACCTGCAGTAGTGGTATATATATTTTTTTTATATCATTATCACCCAGTCTATACTAGCAGACGCAGTACGGTAGTCCACGGCTGTAGCTACCTCTGTGTCGGCAGTGCTCGTCCATAATTGTATACCTACCTGTGGTGGGTTTTTTTTTTTTCTATCTTCTTCATACTAGTAGTTTAGGAGTCTGCTGACAGTGTCCAGCAGGTCCGTCATTATATAATATATACCTGTCCTGCAGTAGTGATATATATATATATTTTTTATATCATTATCATCCAGTCTATACTAGCAGACGCAGTACGGTAGTCCTGTAGCTACCTCTGTGTCGGCAGTCGCTCGTCCATAATTGTATACCTACCTGTGGTGGGGTTTTTTTTTTCTATCTTCTTCATACTAGTAGTTTAGGAGTCTGCTGACAGTGTCCAGCAGGTCCGTCATTATATAATATATACCTGTCCTGCAGTAGTGATATATATATATTTTTTATATCATTATCATCCAGTCTATACTAGCAGACGCAGTACGGTAGTCTACGGCTGTAGCTACCTCTGTGTCGGCAGTGCTCGTCCATAATTGTATACCTACCTGTGGTGGGTTTTTTTTTTCTATCGTCTTCATACTAGTAGTTTAGGAGTCTGCTGACAGTGTCCAGCAGGTCCGTCATTATATAATATATACCTGTCCTGCAGTAGTGATATATATATATTTTTTATATCATTATCATCCAGTCTATACTAGCAGACGCAGTACGGTAGTCCACGGCTGTAGCTAGCTCTGTGTCGGCAGTGCTCGTCCATAATTGTATACCTACCTGTGGTTGTTTTTTTTTTCTATCTTCTTCATACTAGTAGTTTAGGAGTCTGCTGACAGTGTCCAGCAGGTCCTTCATTATATAATATATACCTGTCCTGCAGTAGTGATATATATATATTTTTTATATCATTATCATCCAGTCTATACTAGCAGACGCAGTACGGTAGTCCACGGCTGTAGCTACCTCTGTGACGGCAGTGCTCGTCCATAATTGTATACCTACCTGTGGTGGGTTTTTTTTTTCTATCTTCTTCATACTAGTAGTTTAGGAGTCTGCTGACAGTGTCCAGCAGGTCCGTCATTATATAATATATACCTGTCCTGCAGTAGTGATATATATATATTTTTTATATCATTATCATCCAGTCTATACTAGCAGACGCAGTACGGTAGTCCACGGCTGTAGCTACCTCTGTGTCGGCAGTCGCTCGTCCATAATTGTATACCTACCTGTGGTGGGTTTTTTTTTTTTCTATCTTCTTCATACTAGTAGTTTAGGAGTCTGCTGACAGTGTCCAGCAGGTCAGTCATTATATAATATATACCTGTCCTGCAGTAGTGATATATATATATTTTTTATATCATTATCATCCAGTCTATACTAGCAGACGCAGTACGGTAGTCCACGGCTGTAGCTACCTCTGTGTCGGCAGTGCTCGTCCATAATTGTATACCTACCTGTGGTGGGTTTTTTTTTTCTATCTTCTTCATACTAGTAGTTTAGGAGTCTGCTGACAGTGTCCAGCAGGTCCGTCATTATATAATATATACCTGTCCTGCAGTAGTGATATATATATATTTTTTATATCATTATCATCCAGTCTATACTAGCAGACGCAGTACGGTAGTCCACGGCTGTAGCTACCTCTGTATCGGCAGTGCTTGTCCATAATTGTATACCTACCTGTGGTGGGTTTTTTTTTTCTATCTTCTTCATACTAGTAGTTTAGGAGTCTGCTGACAGAGTCCAGCAGGTCCGTCATTATATAATATATACCTGTCCTGCAGTAGTGATATATATATATATTTTTTATATCATTATCATCCAGTCTATACTAGCAGACGCAGTACGGTAGTCCACGGCTGTAGCTACCTCTGTGTCGGCAGTCACTCGTCATCCATAAGTATACTAGTGCCTTTTAGTTGTGCCTATTAAAATATGGAGAACAAAAATATTGAGGTTCCAAAAATAGGGAAAGATCAAGATTGACTTCCACCTCGTGCTGAAGCTGCTGCCACTAGTCATGGCCGAGACGATGAAATGCCATCAACGTCGTCTGCCAAGGCCGATGCCCAATGTCATAGTACAGAGCATGTAAAATCCAAAACACCAAATATCAGTAAAAAAGGGACTCAAAAATCTAAAATAAAATCGTCGGAGGAGAAGCGTAAACTTGCCAATATGCCATTTACCACACGGAGTGGCAAGGAACGGCTGAGGCCCTGGCCTATGTTCATGGCTAGTGGTTCAGCTTCACATGAGGATGGAAGCACTCAGCCTCTCGCTAGAAAAATGAAAAGACTTAAGCTGGCAAAAGCACAGCAAAGAACTGTGCGTTCTTTGAAATCACAAATCCACAAGGAGAGTCCAATTGTGTCGGTTGCGATGCCTGACCTTCCCAACACTGGACGTGAAGAGCATGCGCCTTCCACCATTTGCACGCCCCCTGCAAGTGCTGGAAGGAGCACCCGCAGTCCAGTTCCTGATAGTCAGATTGAAGATGTCAGTGTTGAAGTACACCAGGATGAGGAGGATATGGGTGTTGCTGGCGCTGGGGAGGAAATTGACCAGGAGGATTCTGATGGTGAGGTGGTTTGTTTAAGTCAGGCACCCGGGGAGACACCTGTTGTCCGTGGGAGGAATATGGCCATTGACATGCCTGGTGAAAATACCAAAAAAATCAGCTCTTCGGTGTGGAAGTATTTCAACAGAAATGCGGACAACATTTGTCAAGCCGTAATAAGTAGGGGTAAGGACGTTAACCACCTCGGAACATCCTCCCTAATACGTCACCTGCAGCGCATTCATCATAAGTCAGTGACAAGTTCAAAAACTTTGGGCGACAGCGGAAGCAGTCCACTGACCAGTAAATCCCTTCCTCTTGTAACCAAGCTCACGCAAACCACCCCACCAACTCCCTCAGTGTCAATTTCCTCCTTCCCCAGGAATGCCAATAGTCCTGCAGGCCATGTCACTGGCAATTCTGACGAGTCCTCTCCTGCCTGGGATTCCTCCGATGCATCCTTGCATGTAACGCCTACTGCTGCTGGCGCTGCTGTTGTTGCTGCTGGGAGTCGATGGTCATCCCAGAGGGGAAGTCGTAAGACCACTTTTACTACTTCCACCAAGCAATTGACTGTCCAACAGTCCTTTGCGAGGAAGATGAAATATCACAGCAGTCATCCTGCTGCAAAGCGGATAACTGAGGCCTTGGCATCCTGGGCGGTGAGAAACGTGGTTCCGGTATCCATCATTACTGCAGAGCCAACTATAGACTTGTTTGAGGTACTGTGTCCCCGGTACCAAATACCATCTAGGTTCCATTTCTCTAGGCAGGCGATACCGAAAATGTACACAGACCTCAGAAAAAGACTCACCAGTGTCCTAAAAAATGCAGTTGTACCCAATGTCCACTTAACCACGGACATGTGGACAAGTGGAGCAGGGCAGACTCAGGACTATATGACTGTGACAGCCCACTGGGTAGATGTATGGACTCCCGCCGCAAGAACAGCAGCGGCGGCACCAGTAGCAGCATCTCGCAAACGCCAACTCTTTCCTAGGCAGGCTACGCTTTGTATCACCGCTTTCCAGAATACGCACACAGCTAAAAACCTCTTACGGCAACTGAGGAAGATCATCGCAGAATGGCTTACCCCAATTGGACTCTCCTGTGGATTTGTTGCATCGGACAACGCCAGCAATATTGTGTGTGCATTAAATATGGGCAAATTCCAGCACGTCCCATGTTTTGCACATACCTTGAATTTGGTGGTGCAGAATTATTTAAAAAACGAGAGGGGCGTGCAAGAGATGCTGTCGGTGGCCAGAAGAATTGCGGCACACTTTCGGCGTACAGGCACCAAGTACAGAAGACTGGAGCACCACCAAAAACGCCTGAACCTGCCCTGCCATCATCTGAAGCAAGAAGTGGTAACGAGGTGGAATTCAACCCTCTATATGCTTCAGAGGTTGGAGGAGCAGCAAAAGGCCATTCAAGCCTATACAACTGAGCACGATATAGGAGGTGGAATGCACCTGTCTCAAGCGCAGTGGAGAATGATTTCAACGTTGTGCAAGGTTCTGCAACCTTTTGAACTTGCCACACGTGAAGTCAGTTCAGACACTGCCAGCCTGAGTCAGGTCATTCCCCTCATCAGGCTTTTGCAGAAGAAGCTGGAGACATTGAAGGAGGAGCTAACACAGAGCGATTCCGCTAGGCATGTGGGACTTGTGGATGGAGCCCTTAATTCGCTTAACAAGGATTCACGGGTGGTCAATCTGTTGAAATCAGAGCACTACATTTTGGCCACCGTGCTCGATCCTAGATTTAAAACCTACCTTGGATCTCTCTTTCCGTCAGACACAAGTCTGCAGGGGTTCAAAGAACTGCTGGTGAGAAAATTGTCAAGTCAAGCGGAACGCGACCTGTCAACATCTCCTCCTTCACATTCTCCCGCAACTGGGGGTGCGAGGAAAAGGCTCAGAATTCCGAGCCCACCCGCTGGCGGTGATGCAGGGCAGTCTGGAGCGACTGCTGATGCTGACATCTGGTCCGGACTGAAGGACCTCACAACGATTACGGACATGTCGTCTACTGTCACTGCATATGATTCTCTCCCCATTGAAAGAATGGTGGAGGATTATATGAGTGACCGCATCCAAGTAGGCACGTCAGACAGTCCGTACTTATACTGGCAGGAAAAAGAGGCAATTTGGAGGCCCTTGCACAAACTGGCTTTATTCTACCTAAGTTGCCCTCCCACAAGTGTGTACTCCGAAAGAGTGTTTAGTGCCGCCGCTCACCTTGTCAGCAATCGGCGTACGAGGTTACATCCAGAAAATGTGGAGAAGATGATGTTCATTAAAATGAATTATAATCAATTCCTCCGTGGAGACATTCACCAGCAGCAATTGCCTCCACAAAGTACACAGGGAGCTGAGATGGTGGATTCCAGTGGGGACGAATTGATAATCTGTGAGTAGGGGGATGTACACGGTGATATATCGGAGGATGATGATGAGGTGGACATCTTGCCTCTGTAGAGCCAGTTTGTGCAAGGAGAGATTAATTGCTTCTTTTTTTGGTGGGGGTCCAAACCAACCCGTCATTTCAGTCACAGTCGTGTGGCAGACCCTGTCACTGAAATGATGGGTTGGTTAAAGTGTGCATGTCCTGTTTATACAACATAAGGGTGGGTGGGAGGGCCCAAGGACAATTCCATCTTGCACCTCTTTTTTCTTTCATTTTTCTTTGAGTCATGTGCTGTTTGGGGAGTGTTTTTTGGAAGGGCCAGCCTGCGTGACACTGCAGTGACACTCCTAGATGGGCCAGGTGTTTGTGTCGGCCACTACGGTCGCTTAGCTTACTCACACAGCTACCTCATTGCGCCTCTTTTTTTCTTTGCGTCATGTGCTGTTTGGGGAGTATTTTTTGGAAGGGCCATCCTGCCTGACACTGCAGTGCCACTCCTAGATGGGCCAGGTGTTTGTGTCGGCCACTTGGGTCGCTGAGCTTAGTCACACAGCTACCTCATTGCGCCTCTTTTTTCTTTGCGTCATGTGCTGTTTGGGGAGTGTTTTTTGGAAGGGCCATCCTGAGTGACACTGCAGTGCCACTCCTAGATGGGCCAGGTGTTTGTGTCGGCCACTTGGGTCGCTGAGCTTAGTCATCCAGCGACCTCGGTGCAAATTTTAGGACTAAAAATAATATTGTGAGGTGTGAGGTGTTCAGAATAGACTGAAAATGAGTGGAAATTATGGTTATTGAGGTTAATAATACTTTGGGATCAAAATGACCCCCAAATTCTATGATTTCAGCTGTTTTTTAGGGTTTTTTGAAAAAAACACCCGAATCCGACAAAAAAAATTCGGTGAGGTTTTGCCAAAACGCGTTCGAACCCAAAACTCGGCCGCGGAACCGAACCCAAAACCAAAACACAAAACCCGAAAAATTTCCGGTGCACATCACTAACTAGGCCCCTCTTGTCCCACTACCATTGATACAAGTGCCCTTTGAATGAATCAGCATGGATTTCATTGGGTCCTTAGAATAGTCACCTCAAGGCCACTAGTATGTATTGGAGGTGCTATATCATGCAACACACTATCTGGAGGCAATATACTTATGAAATATAAAGTCCAGCACGATAGCTAGGGACCTGGTTCATGTCCTATCTTTTGGCTTGCTTGGAGTGCCGCCCACTTTCTAAAAGGTGATGAACAAAGTACTGAAACCTCATACTGCCTATGTAGCCACCTAGGGAGGCCAATTCCGGGCCATTTTTTTCAATTCCGGGTATCGGGATTAAAAAATGGTCAATCCTGGCATTCCCAGGATTGGCTTTTCCCTATGTGGCCGCCCCCCTCACCCCGCCCTGCCCGCCCCGCACACAAAACTCACCATACATCACAGGCGGGAGGTGGGAAACCTCTTTTCCCCTCTATCGGCGGCTCCCAGTGGTGAGTAACGGCGCAGCATGACTTCTGACTGCATGTCACCCTGTGTGGGAGAGCCGGGGAGGAGGGAGCCGGGGAGCGTCCAAGCGTCCTGAGGACGCTCAATGCTGATCCCTCAATCCCTGGGATTGGAGCTTCCAATCCCGGGATTGAATCCCGGCCGTTTTTGGGCCTAAATCCTGGGAACCCTGCCGATCCCAGGATTGGCCTCCCTACAGCCACCTATATAGATAACATAGTTATGCACTCACAAGACTGGGAATCGCATCAACCAGTACTGACCTCATTGAGATCTGCAGGTTTCGTGGCTAACCTTGAGAAATGTGCAGATGCCCTAAAAGAAGCTAAATATCTGGGTTACATAGGTAGACAAGGTCAGGTGAAACCTCAAATAGGGAAAGTTAAGGCCATTAAAAAATTGGTCGGAGCCTAAGGGCAATGGGTATATTTCGTAAAGGTCGATTTTTTTTTCATGTTTGTCGATTTCAGATCGATCTTAATTGACATTGGACTTCCAGGGTTAAAACACACATTTACGAACATTTAATAATCAATATAAAAAATCATCTGCTAATAAATGTTTTAATCCTGGAAGCCCAACATCAATTAAGATAGATCTGAAATTGAACAACAATTTCCCATAATCAACCTTTAGTAAATATACCCCCAAGCTGCAGTTGAGAACCTTCCTTGGCTAGGTAGGTTACTGTAGGCAGTTTATCACTCATTTTGCGACTAGAGCATCTTCATTTATATACTTGCTTAAAAAACGCTGTCCCAATCAGCTGTAGAGGATCAGCCTTGCTGAAACAGCATAGGCAGATTTCATCTGGCCCTTTGTACCTCTTAGGTACTACAGGCACCTGAGTTTGTTTGCATATTTTTCCTCCAGGCAGAAAATTCTGATCCTGGTTTAGGTGCATTCCTGTCCCAGGAAAGCAAGGGACTAGAACACCCTGCATTGTACTTGAGCAGGAAGTTGTTACCCAGGGAACAAAAATATGATACGGTGGAGAAGGAGTGCCTGGGCATAAAGTGGGCAATGGAGGCACTCTAGTACTATTTGTTGGGGAGAAAGTTCTCCTTAATCACGGACCATTTTTCATTACAATGGATGCAGAGAAATCAAGAGGTGAACGCCAAGGTTACTAGGTGGTTCCTGGTGCTACAACCTTTTTGGTTCACAGTGGAGCATAGGCCTGGGATCCTACACAAAAATGCAGATGCCTTGACCTGGAAATTTGAGCTCCTTAAGAGGTCCGTGTCACCTAACTTGTCAATGCTAGGGGGAAGGGATAGGTGGCAATAGAAACACTGTGCTGCAGAGTAAAAAAAAAAAAAGTGTGTGTCTTACCTGTTAGTTGATTTCAGTATTTTTCCCTGCAGCCTAGCACAGCTGAAGGCATGTCAAAACAGAGCAGATGTGAAGAGCTCCTTTTTAAGTGTAATTTGCCTGTCAGTCCAGGAGGGGGGAGGGGGAGTCTTGGGTATATAAGGCCTGTCTGGGCCATTTATCTATGCGACTGACGCTGGGAGAGCTGGTCATTGACTAGGTAGTACAGGTTTGGACTGGCCCACAAGGGTACAGGGAAAACCTCTGGTGGGCCCTACTGCCTGGGGGCCCTCCTCCTCCTCTAAGGATCAGGTTCCAGACTGTGCACTTAAGTTATACATTACACATATGTTGCCTTATGCTGCACAGGACTATGGAGTATTTTCTACAGTGCATTTCTGGTATTAATCTGGTAAATTATCATGCATGTGCTTGCTTAGCAGTATTTTTCTATATATATTTATTTATCAGGGAGCCCAGCTCATGCACTCTATACTTGTTAGGAAATCCAATATGGCAGCTGGCCACACCCCTAAACATGCGCCCCTACCACTGCATTCTCCTGGTGGGTCATTCATGCCCCTGTGTGACACTGAGGGAGTTTGTCTCTGTTAGTGAGTGACAGGGTTGTGAATGTTTACCCTGTAAAGGTTACTGGTCTGGTCTGCTCTGAGGTCATCCTGACAAAATAAAACCATGGTGAAGAAGTTCAGTCAGTGTGTGCATCCACTACACAGATTCTTTATCACAATGTATATTTAACTAATTGTGCACTGGGTGAGAAGTAGCTGTGTTTCATTATTGCAAGTCCCGTGAGCACCGCCCTCTCCCAATGTTTGTGTTATCGTTCATTGGAGGGAACTCGGGTAGACTACCACGCTATGGAATATATTGCTTGCTATTGCACCCGGTAAATAACAAGACTAGAGTGGCAGCTTACTGCAACGTTTCAAATTTTATTACCTTTGTCATCAGGCACAAATGATTCATCAGGCCATTTGTGCCTGATAATGAAGTTAATAAACTTTGAAACGTTGCAGAAAGCTGCCGCTCTAGTCTTGTTATTTACCGGGTGTTGCGGACCTGTACGAGTACATATGGATTTCACATTGAGATCCTTACCACTGGAACCGGGACCTTTCTAAGTGAGTTCAGGGTTGTGCTGTTCTTACATCTATATAATATCTATCTATCTATCTATCTATCTATCTATCTATCTATCTATCTATCTATCTGTATATATTTGCTCAATAATAAAAGTGCTACTAGGCTTTTATTTTTATTTTTTTTAAATATTCACTCATTATAAATTACATGAAGTGTTTGAATCTAATTAATCCACAATATTTTCTCCATCCAAAAGGTTGTGAGCAGAGTCTGGCAATAACAATTTATAATGTCAAGAAAATGAGCATTTGCAGGGAACTAATAAAGATTTTTCCTTACACTATACTTTTCTTGGAGAAATAATATGGGTGCAAAAAAGTCCTTCTTTGTTATTTCCCATTTTGATGGGCTGAAGGGTGAGGTACACTGGGCATCAGGAGAACAAATGCTTCAGATACACTTAAAAAATGCTGAGAGTAACAAGACAGCTGCACAGAGGACAGTCCCTAGGGCTGTAGTAAACTGCACCCTATATAGGTTGATTTTTCACCCTATTTGGGAGCATAGCTGTAACACATATAAACTAGTAAAAAAAGAAGGGCATTGCAGTAAATGATACTATGTGAGGGGGGGAGAAACAATTTTACCACAAAGCAATGAGCACTAAGGAACATTGCAATGCAGAGAAATTATTACAAGTGTAAACATATTAAATATTTTTACAGACCTTTTTTTTTGTGCTTGAGTTCCACAAATTGTGATGCACTGTTCAAGAGAGAAAGTTGAAGAGCAGCCCCTAGTGGCTGATATTAGAATTGCAGGTTGAGCATTTTTCTTCTGTAAAAGTGAAAAGTATTTATTAACAATGCATCTATTGAAAAACACTTTTCAAACAACAGAAATTTATCAGAACAACCAAGAAAACATCATTGTTATTTGTTGCAACCTAAGAGCAGCCATTTATAAACAGTAAAGTGAGGCAAGCTGTGCCTGTTCTCATGTCAGAAGTACTCCCCTATAGCTCCTCAGAGTGTGCAGCTACCTCTGTTGACTTCCATAGGTTGGGGCAGCATCCTCTCCTCCTGGCAGGACCATACTGAAGGCAATGTAACCAGTGCAGCTGCCCTGGGGATGCCTGTCAACCATCGATGGTTAACAATCATCAATGGTTCTCCATCAATAGCACAGAGCCCTGTGATGTTTTTTTTCTACCTCCCTGGCGTTGGGACAAAGAATCTAACTCCGCTCCAATATAACACAAGAAGCCCCAACCCCACCTCTGATTGGTCCTGTGCTTAGTGAATAATAGAGCAGGAATAACAATTGGTGGGCAAAACCATTGATGGTTCCCCGTCTATGGTTTCATGCCATTGAATAAACCACCCAATAATGGGTGCAGTGTGTAGTGTGCACACAAGCCCCCGGGGTCCCTTTCTTTAATACTTGCCCTCCGGAGTCCAGCAGCAGCAGCACTGCAGAAATTGCCAGGAAAATGACACGACGGCCATTTTCCTGGTGTTTCGTGACTGCGCAGTAAGGAAATCACTGGGAAAATGGCTGCCAAGCCATTTTCCCAGATACCTGAGCATGCACACTAGACTCTGGGATAGTACTAGGGTCCCCTAATGACCCTAGTGCCCAGAACTACAGCGTTGCCGGCTAGAGAGGAGGGGGCCCAGATGGAACCTGCAAGTGGGACTCCTCCTCTCTAGATGCGCCCCTGCAACCACCAATGGAACCAGTAAGGGTGACTTAGGGGGTCAGGGAATACCCTGGTATAGCACTGCCTCCTGGAACAGGAAGTTCAGCACTGGCAAAGAAAGGCAGCAGCCAGCAGCTTCACATGCCATCAGCCGACACTGCTTGTGCAAGCCCATAACAATTTGTGCCCTAGGCAACTGCCTGGGTTTGTTTAGTCGTAACACCAAATCAGGTGACAATCAATATGAATATACACATAAAAATTAAAAGTCAGAATTTCACCTCCTGTAAGATCAGGCTATTTGCATGCTCTTGTGTTCAGCTGCCTGCTTGACGCAGGTGTTTACCTCCTCTCCTTTCATTTTTTCCAGTTCTTATTACACAAATGTTTTCCTATTACAAAGCAAACTGTTAAAGCTGCAGAGTTGTTGGAGCCTTGTTCCTCAATAGATCTCAAATGCAGAAATTCCAATTATGTTGCAATGCTCCATTTGTACTGTATATTGCATGTTACAGCAAGATTAGCAGTACTTAAATCTTACTCATGTGTAAGAGCCAGGCAACATACAGACGCATTCCTAAATAATCCTAGAACAGCTACAAAATAAACATGAAACAGTAAATTCCCCCCCCAAAAAAAAAAAAAATAGGCTGAGGGGGTAATTCAGATCTGATCGCTGCTGTGCGTTTTCGCACAGCGGGCGATCAGATTTGAACTGCGTATGCACCGCAATGCGCAGGCGCGACGGACAGCTGCAAAGCGGATCGCCGGCCAGCGATGGGTTTGTGCGAAGGATTAATTCGCATGGGCGTTCGTAAGGAGATTGACAAGAAGAAGGCATTTGTGGGTGGCAACTGACCGATTTCAGGGAGTGTCTGGAAAACTGCAGGCGTGTCCAAGCGTTTGAAGGGAGGGTGTCTGACGTCAAATCCGGTCCCGAACAGGCTGATGTGATCGCAGCGGCTGAGTAAGTCATGGGCTGCGCAGAGACTGCACAAAATCAGTTTGTGTAGCTTTGCTACACATGCGATCGCACACTTGCACAGCAAAAATACCCTCCCCCCTGTAGGCGGCGACTATCTGATTGCAGGACTGCAAAAATCGCTGCCCAACGATCAGGTCTGAATTACCCCCTGAGACTGAAGTACATTTTTGGGATTCCAGGCCAAAGTCCTAACTTGTGTTATAATTTTACACTGGTCCAAATGATTCGAAATCATATTTTCTGCTTCATGGAAGTTATTTGCTTTAGTAATTTTAGACTATTAAAAGTTGTAAAAGTATTACTAAATAATAAATGAAAACGTATTTCTTAATCTGTTACATTAACCTTTTCCTGTTTTTTATCAGTTCTTTTTTATTCCTGCCAGTACCTGCATTCCTGAGATTCCAGTTGCAAGATGTTACTTTAAAAAAAATGTTTTTCAAGCATGGCGGATTTACGAATTGGAATAAGGGATATTTTTTCCTAAGAATGTTTCACCCCTATACATGTGTTTGGTAATGGAGTCTCATTGTATGTTTTATCTGTTTTTACATAGGCTTCCCCCACATGCTCCGCATGTTCCGATTTTCTGCCACAGTCCTAAACCAAGTGAAATGCAGACTTGCAGTCAGCCAGCCACATAACCTGAGTAATACCTCTTTCAGGCCGCCAGCAATAACCTGGGTTATTGAACATGAGCACGCAGCAACCTGGGTTGCTGTGCGGTCTGAAAGAGTTCAGTTGAAATAATCCGTGTCGAGCAACCCTATACTTCAACTTGGGAAACGAGCAGGGCTGAACACGTTGGCAGGGTTGAACATGTGTTCAACCTGGCTCGCGGTGCAGTGTGAACGGGTAAGCTGGGTCGATGCGACCTTGGATCCGTTCACTGAATATGAAGAGGTGGCACTTGGAGATCATTTCATCTCTAAATGCCGCCTCCGAACGCTTTAGTGGTGATGTCACCAACCCGGCACATCGCCTGTCTAAAAAAGGTCTCACTGAGTCGCACCAGGGAAGGAGCCAAGTTCAAAACCAGGGGGCGACTCAGCATTAGCAGTCTGAAAGGGGTATAATTCATGAGCACCAGCTGTTTCTAGCTGGTTTTAAGAAGGAGACTTCTGCTGGCCGTGCTGCCTTTTCCCTGACGCCTGTTCTGCTACATTGTCCCCCCAGCACCTGTTCAACAATGGAACTGACAGGCGCCGGGACCGGTGCATGTGCGCAAGCGGCGACATTACCTCACATGCACAAACCCCTGGCTTCTGTGTACTGCATCGGCTGCAGACAATAAAAGTCGAATCACATTGGGCTGTGCCAAAGGCAGGGAGTGGCTTCCTGTAGGAAGCCAGCTCTCTGCTAACCGCAGCCCAGTCTGGCAATCTCAGAGGGAGGAAATGCCTCCCAATTGGACTGCCTGTAGTATCTGTGACTGACAGGTAGGGCTACCAATAGGAAGTTACTGCCAATGAAGCAGTGCAGTCTCATGGACTGAGTCTAGCTTCACTGTCCGACACTGAGCTGGATGGCGGATTTCACCTGTCCCATTTTAAAGGTATAGTATGGTAAGCCTACATACAGTATAAGTATAACACGACATTAAATGCACTCATCTCTCAGGTGCAGGGTGTAACATCCAGCCAAGGGCTGGCTTGTGAGCCATTCCCAAGTATATCTTATATAGCCTTGAATGAAAGCAGCTATAACAACACTGGGCTTTATTTTCAGATAAATATATTTATTTTCAATATTTATTTTCCTTATCAATGATCTCCATCTATGGTGCCATCAGTACTTTACCACCATGGACAGAAAATCATAGATGATTTGATGGGCATCTCTACATTTGGATAAGTGACTGCTATGGGTCAATGAGGACAGTGCGTCCTGCTCTGGGAATAATACATTGCCACATCTTTGCCATCAAATGGCAGAGAACCATTGGATTTGTGAGATCAATGGCAAAACCATTTCACCCCTGTGGTAAACTATTGATGGTTGCTAACCATCAGTGGTCATTGGCCATCACTATTCCACAGAGTGAGATTTACTTGCTAGGTAAAAGGGATCGGAGACTACAATGAGAACACTTGTACACAGATATTATGTCTGACGTAGTGGAGTGATTTCTTTCTTCTACCTATGCGTCTATGTCACAGTGTGCACATGTCCAGGCAGCATTTGTACAGAGTCGGAATTGCGATTGAAATGCACAAGAGGTGCTACGTCTCTGAAATGCTTTGAGAATGTACTGATTGTTTCTGGGCGGTAACAGGGAAGTGGATTAGTGGACGCACAGAAATGGGCGTGTTATGGGAGTGACGTGGGCGTGCTGGTGAAAGTGGTTGCATACAGAGACCCTCACTTGCTCACATGGGAGGCTATAGGAAGGTATATGAATCAACCTTTGGGGGGGGAATGTAATAGAGTGCGAGAACTAGGAATTGCAGTACTTCATCCGAGTTCTTGCTTATTTTTAAAGCGCTAATCCGTTACAGAGTTGATTTTGCTGTGTAACTGAATGCCGCTTTAAAAATACTTGAGAACTCTGACGAACTTTCACACTTTCTAATTTCGTCACACTCTATTACATTCTCCCCTTTGGCAGTGAAAACACCAGCACAGTCTTCCAGATAGATTACTTTACTATTATGTCCCTTGTAGGAACAGGTTGTCTATTGCCTCAGCATAATGACCATATCTGGGTGTGTGGCTCATAGGGTCAACAGTAACTAGGTCGACAGTCATTAGGTCGACCACTATTGGTCGACAGTGACTAGGTCGACAAGGTCATTAGGTCGACATGGACAAGGTCAACATGGAAAAAGGTTGACATGAGCTTTTTAAATTTTTTTGATGTTATTTTCTTTGGAAAGTGACTGGGAACCCCAAGTAGGGCACCGTGTCCCCTCACATGGCGAGCGAATTCGGACAAGGTGCCTCACTCCGCTACCACTGCGCTCAGCACAGGGTACTATTTGCAATCGCAGTCCACGTGGATCGTAAAGTTTGAAAAAGTTTTAAAAAAAATAAAAAAAAGTGAAACGCTCATGTCGACCAGTGACCAGGTCGACCTAGTGACTATGTCGCCCTATAGACCATGTCGACCTAATGCATGTTGACCAATAGTGGTCAACCTAATGAGTGTCGACCTAAGTGCTGCCGACCTAAAGACCAGATACCCTCTGTGGAATCACCTTCCCCTGTGGGGAAACAGTCAGTGACATAAAGTGGACAGTGAATCATGAAAGCAGAAGTGGAAAACAAGGTGAAGTAAGATAAAGCAGAAGAGACACAAGTGAGGCAGTGAAGTATGAAAGAGATGACTTGAGCAAGACAGTGAAACAAGAAGTCATATAATACATACACAATGCCATCCGGGCGCGACAACGCATTGCAGTATGAGATTAAATTGGGTAAATGTATTAAAGAGCAACCGCAGGGACAGGGGAGGAGCTATGGGGGTTGCGGCTGCAGTCAGGAATTGTGGGATCCCTCTGTCATACTAAACATTTGCGGTTACCCAAAAAAACTGGTGTTTTCAAGGAATAAGCCACAATTATTTAATGATAAATGGGCCCCTCAATGAGGTAAGGTGAGCTGTATCAAGCATGAAGCATAGGACAGATGAAATAAGGGTGAGGCCATGGGTGGCGATCATGAAGCAATATGCAGACAGCACAAAGGGATATGGAGTGTCAAGGTTATGTGACACGGGGACAGTTACTAGTGCTCCAACCTCACTTGGAAATGCATCCATAATAGATGGAATATATGGGCACAATGGAGGTGTAATATGTGGGTAAGTAATAGTATAAACATGTTATATATACGGAATACATACGTATTCCCGGCAGTTGGGATGCCTGCTGTCAATATCCCGACAGCAGCATCCCGCCCGCCAGAATGCCGGCAGTGGGGTGAGCACAAAGAATCCCCTTCCGGGCCCGCTGAGCTCACCACGCTGCCGGCTCGGTGGTTCGCTGCGCTTGACACAGGTTCTATTCCCACGAGTGGGAATAGCCTCTATGTGCCGGGATGTCGGCATTGCCGGCTGTCGGGATTCCGGCGTCAGTATCCTGACTGCCGGGATCCCAACAGCCAGCAAATTAACTGCATCCCATAAATACAGTATATGCATATTCTGATTTCCAGTGGTTTTGCATTTGATAAATCTGGCAGTTTGTACATAGAACATAAAAATATATAGGAAATGTCAATTTGACCGTATCGCTGCCTGATCAATTTCCCCTCAGGGATATATAAAAGTGTTCATATATTTTATGTAATTACATTTGTGCTTGTTCTGTTCCCTCTTTCCTTGATTAGATTTTAAGATTAGAAAAACAAATCCAATTAAAATAGCATGTCTACATGTCTACTACCGTATATTCTTGGACAAAGCATCTATTTTATTTCTACAGTGTAAATGGTTTTGGAAAGATTCCATTGCTTTTTAACTTTACGTGCAGGCGTAATGCGATGATACATGCAAGGCATTGTGCATATTGCTGCAAGAGAGAGATTTAGCAGATCCTGCACTCCAAATGTAATGTGCTTGGCTCTTGCCTGGGGCAATCATCGTACTCCTAACTGTGACACAGGCACACAAAAAAAGAGAATAAGGTAATAAGGGATAAAGTATTTGCTTTACAGGGTTCCTTGTTAGAAAAAAAAAACACACACACAAGAATAGCTCTAACCAAAGAGAAAAATGTATTTTTAGGAAACCGGTTCCTCATACAAGTGAGGCTGACAGGGATTGATTGGTGACTTGAATACTAAGCTGCATCTATCCCCTATTCGCGTAACTCAAAATAACATATATGCTTGTTTTCTTTCTCCTGCTAATTCTCCCAGGGACTGTTAGTCGTCTGTGGGGGAATGGTAGCGACTAGCGACTGTTTGGTATCTTGGGGCTACAGCAAAGCAAAGACACACAAAAATAACAACCAGGAATATTTGGGAACTAGCCTGAAAAAATAAAATTGAGCTTTCCCCTGCATAAGCGTCACTTGCTTTGATTTTTCTGTGTTTTTTTGTAACATACTTAAAATAGATTTAAGTCTCTGATAAGAACATCAAGGCTGGGTGCAACCGGCATCTGTGTGTAATTACCCAACAGCTCAGGTTATTCAGCACAGAGTGGAAATGTCCAATCTCTGTGCAGATACACCACTTCTGTGAGGCTGCCCTTGCAGCAAGGTTCTTTTCACACAACAATAACACATTTGTAAATGTAAAATAATTATCCAAAATAGATGGGATGTAGTCAGGATCCTGGTGGTCAAGACCCTGACAGCGGAATCTCGATGGTCACAATGCCGCTGGGTCTCAAAGGCGAGTATTAGGGTTAGTTTAGGGTTAGGAACTAGTGGGGAGGGGAAGGGTTAGGCTGTGGGAGGGGATGGTTTGGGTTAGGCTGCGGGAGGTAACAGTGATAGGCTGTGGGAGGTGAAGGCGGACTGTCGGGATTCCGCTGTAGGGATTCTGATGGTCGGGATGCTAACCGTCGGCATTTCATACCCAACCCAAATAGATTCATCTTCAAAGCATTACTCCCAAGATTCAACTGTCATAATTTCAATGGGACAGTCGGGATTTCTTGGGGACAGTCTCAATATAATGTTTGTTTCAACTTACAAGGAGACAGGAAGCAAGTGCCAAAGTCTATGTTGTCAGTGGCCATAAAATGTTGGCTTTATGGGAGGGGAGTGGCTTGATCCAGACCTTACACTTTAGATTGTTAGAACCGCCCAAAGCTGTGTGGCCACACCCTCCATTTAATGACCACAACCCTTGCCATTTCATAGTCACATCTCTAGTAGTTTTGTCCTAAATTAGATATATGGTGGGAATGTGCGTACAGAGATTTAATTCCATGGTATCGATTCAAATGTTCTGCAAATTAAATTCAGTGTTCATGAATTTCACTTTTTCCTCTTTGGGCTGCATTGATTTCTATTGTATGGTTTATGTTACTTCTGGTTTTGATGATTTCTCAGTAGTACATATAGGTGGAAACTTTGACCTAGAGATTAAAACACTGTGTTACCAGTGGCGGAACTAGCGAGCGGTGGACCCAGGTGCGACAAAATGCTTTGCCCCCCCCCCCCATCCCATCCAAGTCCACCGTCCACCCCCTCACCCCTGGAAAGGATCTGGTGAGGGGGACCTGCTCAGGGCCAGAGAAATGGATACCTAGCAACAGTGCCGTAACTAGACATTTTAGCACTGTGTGCAAGAAAGGGCATCGGAGCCCCACCCCTGCATGCAAAACAGGGGCAGTGCGCGCCGTCGGCGCGCGCAAAAATACATAATGGCGTGGCTTTGTGGGGAAGGGGTGTGGCCACAAAATAATACCAATTCATAAAACGGTGCACAGTAGTCTCCATTATTCAAATTACGCCGCACAGTAGCACCACTACACCAGGCAGAGACCCTTTAATAACCTTACGGAGGACAGATTCCTCTTTTTACACATTACGACAGACAGTGTCCCCTTTTTACACATTACGACAGACAGCGTGCACTTTTTACACATAACGGCAGACAGCGTCCCCTTTTTACACATAATGGCAGACAGCGTGCCCTTGTTACACATAGCAGCAGACAGCGTACACTTTTTACACATAACGGCAGACAGCGTGCCCTTGTTAAACATAGCGGCAGACAGCGTACACTTTTTACACATAACGGCAGACAGCATCCCCCATTTTACACATAACGGCAGACAGCATCCCCTTTTTACACATTACGGCAGACAGTGTACACTTTTTACACATAACGGCAGACAGCGTCCCCTTTTTACACATTACGGCAGACAGCGTGCCCTTGTTACACATTACGGCAGACAGCGTCCCCCTTTTTACACATTACGACAGGCAGATTCCCCCTTTTTACACATTGCGGCAGGCAGATTCCCCCTTTTTACACATTGCGGCAGGCAGATTCCCCATTTTTACACATTGCGGCAGGCAGATTCACCATTTTTACACATTGCGGCAGGCAGTCCCAAGAAAGAAAGAAAGAAAGAAAGAAAGAAAGAAAGAAAGAAAGAAAGAAAGAAAGAAAGAAAGAAAGAAAGAAAGAAAGAAAGAAAGAAAGAACAATTATACTTACCCTCTCCGCTGGCTCAGGCTCCTCGGTGCAGCTTCTGATGATTCCCGGGCAGGAGAGAAGGAGGTGGAGGAGGGAGCCGCAGCAGCGCTGTGTTATTGGTGGAGGCGCTACTGCTGCTGCCTCTCTGCTTCACTATAGGCTGTTCTCGGAAGACAGCCTATAGTGAAGCAGAGGGGCGGCAGCAGCAGCGCCTCCACCAGTAACAAAGCGCTGCTGTGGCTCCCTCCTCCACCTCCCTCCTCCTCCTTACCCCCGTGCCGCTGCGCTCCTCTCCTCTCCGGGCGGCTGTGTGCTGCGGGCAGCGGTTGCCCGCAGCACACAGCGGCATGTAATGAGTCAGTTAACTGGTTGCACTGGCGGTAGTTCCGCCTCTGTGTGTTACACAGATTTGTGATGGGCCTGGCAGCAGGGTGGCATCTGCTCCTGCGTCTGGCATCACCAGCAAGACAAACAGCGGGCCCGGGTGGTAGAAGAGACATGGCCAAATATGGACATGGGACCACCTAAAGTAGTATGCTTTGCAGTGGCATGTGTCTAGAAGGGGGGCATTCTATCTCCTCCATGTTTGGCCTGGCACTTTCCCCAGGCTCCCCAGACAAGCCCGGGCCCCCCTGCAGGCCGGTACAGTTTTACTGCTTTCGGAAAGACAGAATATGCTGTCCAGCTGCTATGGCTGTGTCAATAACACATCCATGGAGTGTGTGGTCACCAGGGTTGGACTGGCCCACAGGGGAACAGGGGAAACCACCAGTGGGCCCCACTGCCTGTGGGCCCACCTCCTCCTCTAGGGATTAGGTTTCAGGCTGTTTCCTAGTGCCCTTTATTTATACATTATACATATCTTACCTTATACTGCACAGGGCTATGGGCCCAGCCCATGCACTGTCTTACGGTTAGGTGGGCCTCCTTGGTCGTTAGCCTCACCTCCACTATTGCCTGGCCACATGCTTAAGCATGGGCCCCTACCACTGTATTTCCCAGTTGGGCCCTTCTTGCCCCAGTCCGACACTGGTGGTCACGCTGTTACAGACTGTCTGAGGCTTCTGTTATACCCAATAAATCTCTGTTATGGTGCAGATTCTTGGATGGTGCTGGCCATTCACCAATCAGAGTGGTGTAAAGTCTCCACACAGTGGGGGTCATTCCGAGTTGTTCGCTCGCAAGCTGCTTTTAACAGCTTTGCACAAGCTAAGCCGCCGCCTACTGGGAGTGAATCTTAGCTTATCAAAATTGCGAACGAAAGATTAGCAGAATTGCGAATAGACACTTCTTAGCAGTTTCTGAGTAGCTCCACACTTACTCGGCATCTGCGATCAGTTCAGTGCTTGTCGTTCCTGGTTTGACGTCACAAACACACCCAGCATTCGCCCAGACACTCCTCCGTTTCTACCTTAGGGGGGTTGTACCAGCGCACTGGGTAGATGAGTTCAGCGAGCTGCTACAAAAATAGGGTGACTAGCCTATAGGGAACAAGCAATAATTCATATGTTGTAGCGCTCAACCTGTGCGAATGTATAAATGATGATGCTGTGAAACTAGAAATTTGAAAATTAATTCAAGGTTTTTATTGTTAATAAAGTACACAAGCATATATTTCGTGTATATGCATTCAAAAATTTTGAGTGTATGGTTTGTAAAAATTATATATATATATATATATATATGAGCGAGATTATATATATATATATATTGCTTGAGGAAACTGTACGTATATATATAAATATATATATTGAGAGGAAAAAATGTTGAAAAACCGTACAGTCTGAAAAAAAGAAAAAGAAAAAAGAGGAGGAAAATTATAAAAAATTAAAAAAATGAAAAAAATGAGAAAAATGAAGAAATGAAAAAAATATAGGAATTGTCTCTTTGGCTGTGACCCAGCTGATTAGGTTATTTAGATAGTTGTGCAGCATTAAAAGTCATTCACATAGTAGTCAGCGGCGTCCCGCTGACTATACGGTTCAAGCAGGCTGATGGTGACTTGCTTAACGGTGATTGCGGTGTTTCCCCGGGGTTCTGGGTGCGCCTGGTGCGGGGAGGGTTAGGGGACAGGGAGTACCGGACTGTGTATGCCCCGTGGGAGGACACACTCACCCTGTCCTGGTTCGGACAGTGATGAAGGATCCAGCCACCACAGTGATTGAACTAGCGGTGATCCGCAGTGTAGGCTTGTTTAGAGCCGTCACTGCGCTTCATCCGCCGGGCCCGGAGCTGCTACCTCTCTCTCCCCCCTCCTACGCTGGTCGACTCGGCGATACACCCCACCGGCTTACCTTCCTCCTTCTGATGTTTCTCCGTCGCTGGTGTCTGCTTCCGGGTAGGGGAATCACGTGATCCCCGCTCGGCAATGTTCTGCAGGATTTCTGCGGCTCGTGCTGTCAGTGCAGTTTCAATGTGGATGAGGTAGTCTGAAGGTATAGGCCCAACGCGTTTCAACCCTCTAGGGGTCTTCTTCCAGGGATGTGTAGGTAATGTTCATGGATCGGGTCTCCCTTAAAAAGGGGGATTGATTCAATCTCATTGGTTTGCGTGTCAGTATCCGCCTCCTTTTGGTCTTGTCTGTTCCTTATTGGTCTAACTGGACTTCAATCAAGTTGGATTGACATTGATGGGTGCTTGGAGTGTGATCACAGTATGGGATGAGAAAAAAATATATATATATATTCCTTGGATATTGTTATTGGTTGGTAATCGTGTTATCATTTCTAATTTGGTGGGTGATGTATATCACACTTCTTCGCTTGTCATCATTTATAGTATATGATGAATGAAAAATAAATTATATTATATTATAAATTAAATAAAATAAAATAAAATAAAAAATAATATAAAAAATATAAACAATATATAGAAATAAAATAAAATAAAATAAAATAAAATGAAATTATATGGTTAAATGTACATAGAGTGTAATGGAATGAAAATATAGGTGGACATACATGTAAATAAAATTCTGAATAAAAATAAAAATGCTAATGAGGAAAATGAGAATAAGAGAAGGAATTATCTGTAAGGATGAGAGTAAAAATGAGAATGTATCAGTGTGAGGACGACATATCAATGTAGAGGACCACACACTGATACACACTAGATAAATGACCATTTTACGCATACCTTCCCTCCCCATATCTCAACCCTCCCTCCCCCCTCCCCCAACACCGCTTTTATGGGTCCTAAAACAATGCAAACTACCTAAACCACAAATTCATTCGCAAATCTATCTTTATCTTTAGGTTTATATTCATTCTCATTTTTACTCTCATCCTTACAGATAATTCCTTCTCTTATTCTCATTTTCCTCATTAGCATTTTTATTTTTATTCAGAATTTTATTTACATGTATGTCCACCTATATTTTCATTCCATTACACTCTATGTACATTTAGCCATATAATTTCATTTTATTTTATTTTATTTTATTTTATTTCTATATATTGTTTATATTTTTTATATTATTTTTTATTTTATTTTATTTTATTTAATTTATAATATAATATAATTTATTTTTCATTCATCATATACTATAAATGATGACAAGCGAAGAAGTGTGATATACATCACCCACCAAATTAGAAATGATAACACGATTACCAACCAATAACAATATCCAAGGAATATATATATATATTTTTTTCTCATCCCATACTGTGATCACACTCCAAGCACCCATCAATGTCAATCCAACTTGATTGAAGTCCAGTTAGACCAATAAGGAACAGACAAGACCAAAAGGAGGCGGATACTGACACGCAAACCAATGAGATTGAATCAATCCCCCTTTTTAAGGGAGACCCGATCCATGAACATTACCTACACATCCCTGGAAGAAGACCCCTAGAGGGTTGAAACGCGTTGGGCCTATACCTTCAGACTACCTCATCCACATTGAAACTGCACTGACAGCACGAGCCGCAGAAATCCTGCAGAACATTGCCGAGCGGGGATCACGTGATTCCCCTACCCGGAAGCAGACACCAGCGACGGAGAAACATCAGAAGGAGGAAGGTAAGCCGGTGGGGTGTATCGCCGAGTCGACCAGCGTAGGAGGGGGGAGAGAGAGGTAGCAGCTCCGGGCCCGGCGGATGAAGCGCAGTGACGGCTCTAAACAAGCCTACACTGCGGATCACCGCTAGTTCAATCACTGTGGTGGCTGGATCCTTCATCACTGTCCGAACCAGGACAGGGTGAGTGTGTCCTCCCACGGGGCATACACAGTCCGGTACTCCCTGTCCCCTAACCCTCCCCGCACCAGGCGCACCCAGAACCCCGGGGAAACACCGCAATCACCGTTAAGCAAGTCACCATCAGCCTGCTTGAACCGTATAGTCAGCGGGACGCCGCTGACTACTATGTGAATGACTTTTAATGCTGCACAACTATCTAAATAACCTAATCAGCTGGGTCACAGCCAAAGAGACAATTCCTATATTTTTTTCATTTCTTCATTTTTCTCATTTTTTTCATTTTTTTAATTTTTTATAATTTTCCTCCTCTTTTTTCTTTTTCTTTTTTTCAGACTGTACGGTTTTTCAACATTTTTTCCTCTCAATATATATATTTATATATATACGTACAGTTTCCTCAAGCAATATATATATATATATAATCTCGCTCATATATATATATATATATATATAATTTTTACAAACCATACACTCAAAATTTTTGAATGCATATACACGAAATATATGCTTGTGTACTTTATTAACAATAAAAACCTTGAATTAATTTTCAAATTTCTAGTTTCACAGCATCATCATTTATACATTCGCACAGGTTGAGCGCTACAACATATGAATTATTACTCCTCCGTTTCTCCAGCCACTCCCGCGTTTTTCACAGAAACGGTAGCGTTTTTTCACACACACCCATAAAACGGCCAGTTTCCGCCCAGAAACACCCACTTCCTGTCAATCACATTACGATCACCAGAACGAAGAAAAAAACCTCGTAATGCCGTGAGTAAAATACCTAACTGCATAGCAAATTTACTTGGCGCAGTCGCACTGCGGACATTGTGCATGCGCATTAGCGACTAATCGCTCCGTTGCGAGAAAATAATAACGAGCGAACAACTCGGAATGACCCCCCGTGATTGGTGTGTTGCTGGAGGCTGGAGCTATCCACTAATAGGAGTGCAGGAATCTGCAAGGATGCCAAAAGACCCTGAGGAACTGCAAGATGATGGTGAGTCATTTCATCGATGATGGTCAGAAATTACATCTGATGGCTGTTGAAGTGGATGGGGATTTCTGATCTGGGACACGAGTAAATGAGGGTAGCAGATCTGATTATTAAATGAGAGTAGTCAGATCTGGGATCTATATTTTAAACTAGGGGGGGGGGCTATTTTATTACACTTGTAATAAGAAAAAAACAATGGAAGTAATACTATATTATTTTTATTTTTTTTGCAATATAAATCAATCTGTATTTTGCGTTCAAATTTCTGATATATATGTAGTACATTGTTGGTTTTTAAGGTGCAAATAAATATATGTTTGTACTGTATGCCAAATTTTGTACTGTATGCCAAAAGTAATATTATAATTTTATGTACATATATAGTAAAAGTTTACTGACTAGGTTTATTAATATTTCCAATTGGCTAAAATATTTAGTTCACTGCAAGTGCCAAATATAATCCTCATGGGAAACATAATGGATAAAAGCAGTATTTTTCATATTCCATGTTCGAGAAGACGTATGAATGTATGCAACAATATACAGTACGTATATATATATATATATATATATATATAGTAAGCATTGAACAGCGGCACTCCACAGACGTGGGTAATAAATAAAATGTCTTTATTACGGACTGAATGAGACCTTAGGTCTTCAATGTAACTGACCACGCCCCCTGTATGAAGCCACGCCCCCATTTCCCGCCCAGTGCGCAAAAAGCGCTGGAACCGGCCCTGTTCATATAGTGTTCATAGTTTTTATGCAGGATCAAATAGCTCAATGAGTAGGGTATTTGATTAGAATTCAACAGGTTATAGGTCTGAATCCTGGTTATGGCAGTTTATTGAAATGTTATTTAATAAAGGGTATTGTAACTGAATAACAACGAGCTCTTAAGTTAAGTGCATGAATGTGGTATTGTGATGACACGTGATGACACAGCCGACGCTTTGTGTCGCACAGTGGTAAAAGACACATGGTTACTTTCCTAGCCATGGTCCTACACATGGACTTCACCAATTGCCAATATGTTATTAGTTATATGCTAGGCAATATTGTATTGTATTGTGTGGTTATTATATTGTACAGTTATATTTTATCTGTTATATTTGGTATATGTAGTTTATTTGGTTATTATATATTCAATGTAATTGTTAACTGAATAAGTCTAGGCCAGAGTGTTAGTAACATAGTTAAATCAGTTCATTGTAATGTAAGTCCCCTAGCTGTACACTCAGATGTGATTAGGATGAGTAGGTTATGTAGTAAACAGGTTCTGTATGGAGATGCAGGTAATCTGATCCTGTGCACTCCATTGTGTACAAGAGTCCAGACACCTCGTCTCCACTCCTGACTGACCAGCTTGTGTGATGAATAGACAGGGGAGGGTATAACAAGAGGAGTTGAGAGAGATCTACAGAGAAGGTGAGAGAGTGGCAGGAGACTGGCTAAGAAGTAATGTTCTGTCAGGAGTTCCAGGAGGGAATTGTCGTGTAGAATTGGATCACAGAAGTGTGCTGAGCTGTTTATAACCCATTCTGTTCAATAAACCACTGTTGGTTTTTCATCTACCAACATGACTGAGTGATTTGGAACCCAGTATCCTCACAGGTATAAAGAGGATTTGTGTCCAAACCCATTTTCTTGCAGTGGTCTGTAAATATGGGAGGCAGTCAATGGACCGCCTGTCGGGATCCCGGCGGTCAGGATACCGACGTTGGAATTCCGACACCAGCTGAAATACCAGCAGTCGGAGTCCTGACCGCCGGCTGGTTACCCCTCTTGGATGGTGGTCCATGCCACCGCCCAGAGGGGAATAAAAACCTGTGGCGACATAAGCATGGCAAACCCACGAGGAAACACGCTGTGCTTGCTGCTGAGATCCTGGCTGTCGGCCTCCCGGCGTCGATCTCCTGACTGCCGGGATCCCGACTTCCAGTACTGATCCCGTAAATATATATAAAATGTGGGAAAGGGCATCATAGAATGGGTTTTCTCGAAGAGATCAGTTTTGACATGCTCCTTCCACATGAGGCACGCGTCTTACATCCCTATTGGAAAAATGAAGGGGGGGAGCGCCAATTCTCTCTCGGGCACAGGGCACCAAAAAGTCTAGTTATGGCTCTGATGGCATGGGAGATTTAGCGGTGTGAGTTAAATTGTTTTATTTTCAAATTGGGGACATTAAGAAGTATGGTATAAAGCAGTGTCATTTATGCATATACATGCCATACTATCCCTTTAAGCCAGAGCATCTTAATATATAGGCACATTGGACAGCTGCCCAGGACCCTACAATTCATGAGGCCTCCGAGCAGGGGTGGGTGGTGTTCACACAATCAGAGCAGCCAGGCAGCATTCTCTACCTGCTCCCCAGCCTTCAGCTAGACAGTGAATGGCTGTCAGCATGCTGATTGGTCGATGGCTGGAGGCTGGAGTGATCTACCGATCAGAGTTCTAACAGCTGTTCACTGTATGGAAGCATGTAGAGAGAAGGCGTGTAACTAGGAAAATAAGATTTTAAACCTACCAGTAAATCTTTTTCTCCTAGTCCGTAGAGGATGCTGGGGACTCTGTAAGGACCATGGGGTATAGACGGGCTCCGCAGGAGACATGGGCACCCTAAAGAACTTTTAGTATGGGTGTGCACTGGCTCCTCCCTCCATGCCCCTCCTCCAGACCTCAGCTAGAGAAACTGTGCCCAGAGGAGATGGACAGTGGGGGTCATTCTGAGTTGTTCGCTCGCAAGTGAATTTTAGCAGATTTGCTCATGCTAAGCCGCCGCCTACTGGGAGTGAATCTTAGCATCTTAAAATTGCGAACGATGTATTCGCAATATTGCGATTACACACCTCGTAGCAGTTTCTGAGTAGCATCAGACTTACTCGGCATCTGCGATCATTTCAGTGCTTGTCGTTCCTGGTTTGACGTCACAAACACACCCAGCGTTCGCCCAGACACTCCCCCGTTTCTCCAGCCACTCCTGCGTTTTTTCCGGAAACGGTAGCGTTTTTTCCCACACGCCCATAAAACGGCCTGTTTCCGCCCAGTAACACCCATTTCCTGTCAATCACATTACGATCGCCAGAACGATGAAAATGCCGTGAGTAAAATTCCTAAGTGCATAGCAAATTTACTTGGCGCAGTCGCAGTGCGGACATTGCGCATGCGCATTAAGCGGAAAATCGCTGCGATGCGAAGATTTTTACCGAGCGAACAACTCGGAATGACCCCCAATATGAGGAAAGGATTTTGTTAATCTAAGGGCAAGATTCAAACCAGCCCACACAAAACACACCGTATAACCTGGAATATACGCAACCAGTTAACAGTATGAACAAAAAACAGTATCAGTCAACGACCGATCTTAACTGTAACATAACCCTTATGTAAGCAACAACTATATACAAGTCTTGCAGATTTAGTCCGCACTGGGACGGGCGCCCAGCATCCTCTACGGACTAGGAGAAAAAGATTTACCGGTAGGTTTAAAAATCTAATTTTTTCTTACGTCCTAGAGGATGCTGGGGACTCCGTAAGGACCATGGGGTTTATACCAAAGCTCCAAACCGGGCGGGAGAGTGCGGATGACTCTGCAACACCGATTGAGCAAACGCGAGGTCCTCCTCAGCCAGGGTATCAAACTTGTAGAATTTTGCAAAAGTGTTTGAACCCGACCAAGTAGCTGCTCGGCACAACTGTAATGCCGAGACGCCTCAGGCAGCCGCCCAAGAAGAGCCCACTTTCCTAGTGGAATGGGCCTATACTGAATTTGGTACCGGCAATCCAGCCATAGAATGAGCCTGCTGGATCGTGTTACAGATCCAGCGAGCAATAGTCTGCTTAGAAGCAGGCGCGCCAACCTTGTTGGCTGCATACAGGACAAACAGAGCCTCTGTTTTCCTAACCCTAGCCGTCCTGGCTACGTAAATTTTTAAGGCCCTGACTACATCCAGGGACTTGGAATTTTCCAAGTCCCCCGTAGCCACAGGCACCACAATAGTTTGGTTCATATGAAAAGAAGAAACCACCTTAGGCAAAAATTGAGGACGAGTCCTCAACTCTGCTCTATCCACATGAAAAATCAAGTAGGGGCTCTTGTGAGACAAGGCCGCCAACTCTGACACCCGCCTTGCAGATGCCAAGGCCAGCAACATGACCACTTTCCAAGTGAGAAATTTTAATTCCACCGTTTGAAGAGGTTCAAACCAGTGTGATTTAAGGAACTGCAACACCACGTTAAGGTCCCATGGTGCCACAGGAGGCACAAAAGGAGGCTGGATGTGCAGCACTCCCTTTACGAAAGTTTGGACTTCTGGGAGAGAAGCCAATTCCTTCTGAAAAAATATAGATAGGGCCGAAATCTGTACCTTAATGGAGCCTAATTTCAGGCCCATGAAATTTAATTAGTGGAAGGAAGATCAAAAGGCGCTGCTATACAGATAATGACAGAGATATAAATATACTTGCAAACTTTTTGATCCTTTGTTGATCTTTCTCTCTTGATTCAATGATTACAAGGTGTATACATGCAATAAAGAAAAAAATGAACAGCATATGTGTAGTAATGTCTATAATAAGTTCAATATTCTGTGAGTTCTCCGATGAAAACAGAACCCTAGGGTGTGTGGGATTTTCTTGATAGAAGATAAGGACAGTTCCTCACCACCACTTCACAAACATAGGTACACGTACCAAAACTCACTTAGAGTTAAATATCACCATGCGCATAAAGGTTTCTTTTCTACTTCCAACAATAACATATGAAGCAGGCTTTATTCAATCAAAACGTACCACACTCACGTTTTCAGCAGGTGATACTCCACACGTAGCGGTTTCTTTAAAGGATGAATAACTCTTCTCTTCCAAAAAGAATTGATTTATTGGAGCATATAACAATTTAAAAAACAATTATAAAAAATCTCCTAGTTTTTGTTTCCCAAAAAATCCAGGATAGAACAAATGTGGGTCAGAATGAAATAAGACAATCGCAGGTGAATTCCGGACTTACACTTGCGGACACAGATGTTACAAATTACCTTGGATTAGTGGGAACTTAGGAGGATAAAAAAGAAGAATCACTGTCTGAAATCACCAACGCCGTTTCGACACAAAGTCTTTTTCAAGGTGGATGCTCAGACAGTGATTTACAGCCACATTTATACCAGTGAACAGGAAGTGGGAATGCATCATGGGTAATTCAAGTAAAAAATGAATAAACATATTTTCTTATCTTTCTTCATATTAATAACAAATACAGCACATCCTAATGCTCCCCTCACTATTAAATTTTTAATTTCATAAATATTCTGTACTCATATGGCTTGGAAAACATCGTGGTCGCGGCCAGCCGCACTTCCGCGTTCCACGATGCGTTCCATTGCCCGGAAGTAGGTCGCGGTCATGTGACATCTGCTTCCGTTCTTACCAGTGAATGTAATAGCAGATTAATGTGATCGCGGTCAGGTGAATTCTGCGTCTCAGGGTGCGTTCCAGCACCCGGACATGGGCCGCAATCACATGATGTTTCTTCCCCATTCACAGGGAATATTATTTACTACGTGCCCGGTTACCTGGCAACAGTAGTAAAGCAGCTCACAGTGCGTTCCAGTTCCCGGAAGGTGGTGGGCACATAGAACCAATCCTCTCCATTTACAGGGGATGATAGTACATGTGTGCCCAGATATAATAGTTATAAAGCATATTCATTAGTTACAGCACATATCATCCATCTTACTTTAACAACCCATTGGTTGATGGACTTAGGGATTTTTTTTAAAAGAACCTCCTAGGTAGTGTGTTTACATTCTAATAAAGTGTATTCTTTTTTTTGACACACAACAACCATATCAATAAAAACACTTTAAAACCATATTTAAAAAATAAAGGATAATGATAAGGAGAAGACTAAAATTAGTTACATGAACCATTTTAGCTCAAAGTCTGAATTTAAGCCACAAGGGATAAGAGTGTTCAATTTAAAAATCCACTGCATCTCAGCTTTTGCAAGATTTGTCTCCAAATCTCTATCCCTCCAATTTGATCTAATTTGCTGGATTCCCATAAAGGAGGATATTTTTGATGTTGAACAATTATGTTTCTTAGCAAAATGATCAGAGAGGGAGTGGGTCTGCAGTCCTCTTTTTACATTACGTATATGTTCTGCAATCCTAATTTTTAAAGCTCTCCCTGTCCTACCTACATACAGCAACCCACAATCACATTTTATCAAATAAATGACATTAATTGTGTGGCACGTAATGAAATTATTTATTTCATAGTTAGTATTATTGACTGAAAAATTGGTTGTTTTGGAACTTTCTGAGGATATGGTTCTACATGCTATACATGTACCACACCTGTGGAAGCCTTTCGTGCGTATGGGATTGGATGAATTGAATGGTAATGCACTTTTTACTAATGCGTTTTTTAAGTTTTTTCCTCTTCTATAAATAAATCTGGGTTGGGCAGGAATAATGTCTTTCAACACCGGATCTCTTAGAAGGAGATGCCAGTGTTGGCGAATTATATATTCCTGTTTCTTATAGTTAACCCCAAAACCAGATATAAAGGCCCACTCTGCTTGATTATTGATAGATGTCTTCTTTTCCTTATTTAGGATTTCTTTCCTGTCAAGCCTTTCTACTTCTTCTTCTGCCTTCATAAGGAGCTTTGGATCATATCCCTTTTTCAAGAATTTGTTTTTCATTTCTTTCTTCTGATCATTGTAATGCTGAGGTTCGCTACAATTCCTTTTTAACCTCAGAAATTGTCCTTTTGGGATTCCTCTTATCCATTGGGGATGATGTTGACTTGAAAAAGGCAGGAGACTATTAGAATCCGTTGGTTTTGTATAACCTTTCGTGTGTATGGCGTCATCCTTAATATAAATAGTCAAGTCTAGGAAGTTAATTCTCTCCTGACTTATATCAAAGGTTAATATTATATTCATAGTGTTAATATTCAAGTCAGAGCATAGTTTTTCCAGATTGGATCGTTCTCCTTTCCATACAAAGATGATATCGTCGATGTACCTAAACCATGACACCAAGTCCGCACCGGCCAGCGAGTTGTTGTATACTGAGTCTTCCTCCCATTTTGACATGAAGAGGTTCGCATAGCTCGGTGCGAACTTGGTGCCCATGGCGGTCCCGACTTTCTGCAAAAAATATTCCCCATTGAAGAAGAAATAATTATTAGTAAGTACAAATTGGATGCTTTCCAAAATAAATTCTATTTTTTCTTGTTCCATTTCAGATCTTTCCAAGTGCCATTTCACTGCATTCAAACCATCACTGTGATTAATTATGGTATACAATGATGTGACATCAGCTGTAACTAGAAAGGAATTTTGATGCCACTCTAACTTTGACAGTTTGTTAATTGTGTCCGTTGTGTCTTTGAGGTGTGATTTACCTTTTATTACAAGTGGTTGTAAATAAAAATCAATCATCTCAGAAAGATTCGTGGTTAAACTACCAACCCCAGAAATGATCGGGCGCCCCGGAGGTCGCACTGGGTCCTTGTGAATTTTAGGTAGGGTATATATGGTGGGGGTTTTTGGATGCTCAACATTTAAGAATTCAAACTCTTTTTTTGTCAGAATACCTTTTTCCAGATATTTGGTAATATGTTTTAAATAATTGCTTTTAATCTTCATCGTTGGATCTACTTTTAATTTTTGATATGTCCCATTTGAATTAAGTTGGGCCATGATTTCTTCAATATAGTCCGATTTATTTTGGACTGTTATACCCCCACCTTTATCACACGGTTTTATGATTATATTTTTGTCATCCTTTAATGATTTTATTGCTAATCTTTCTTTTTTAGTGATATTGTGTTTTATTTTTGATTTATTTGTTCGTAACGCTTTAATTTTCTGGAAGTCTTCTGCAACTGATTTAGTAAAGCTTTCTACCATGCATCCCTTCACATGCGATGGACAGAAAGTGGATCTTTTTTTAAAAGGGGTTTCCACTACTTGACTTTCCATTGGGGTGTTTTTCTCCGCATTGAGTGCAAAAAAATTTTTTAAGCTGAGTTTTCTTGAAAATTTTTGAACATCAATATGGGCTTCAAAAGCATCAGTACTGGAGGTCGGGGCAAATTTCAATCCTTTTTTTAGAACACTATGCTCTTCTTCAGTCAATTTATGAGAACTTAAATTAAATATTTTAATTTCATCCGCACTCTCTGTATCTTCTGTTCCACAGACGTCATCTTTCTTTTTCTTTTTTCTTTTTCCTCTCTTTTTTTGTCCACCCCTTTTCCCCCGACTTTTTAATTTGACTATCTCATGTTTCTCCAATTGTCTCGACGTTCTAAAAAAGGCCCTCTATTCTCTCTAAAGTTGTCAAATGCCTCGAATCTATTGTAGGTATCCAGTGGGGGTCTATTATTCCACCTATTATATCGGAAATCCCTTCTGGCAAATCTCCTCGGATATGTCCAATTGGTTTGTTGGAAACGATCTTCATCTCTATTTCTTGGTGGGTATCTTCCTCCTACTTGTCTTGAATAGTTTTCATAGATTGATGGATCTTTTTGTTGATATTCATCTTGATGGAATGTGACTTTTTTCCTTTTCCAATCTTCACGTTCTTCATTATCTATGGACGGTGATTGTACTTGATGTTTCCCTTTATTTCTATTTTTATTCTTTTTATTTTTTGTTTTCATGTTCTTCTCACCGTCATTACCTCCATTTCTATAAAATTTATGATCCCTTTTTAATTTCTTCTGTTTCTTTTCAATTAGTTCTTTTGTGTGTTTACTGATATTGATTTCCATTTCCTTATCTAAAATTACAAATTCTGGTAATTGTTGGTACGGTTGAACCATTGTTTGTAAAGTTTTTATTTTATCGTTGAGGCCAAGTAATTTATCTCTCCTTTCTTTTATTATCAATTTTATCAAAGAGAAGGAACAGATTTCTAGAATTTTTTCCCTGTCTGTAGGAAGTGGAGAAACCGGCCCAGATGGAAATCTTCTGTAGGAGCATGTTTGGTTTCACACCAAGATACATACTTCCTCCAGATACGGTGATAATGTTTCGCCGTTACTTCCTTCCTAGCCTTTATCAGAGTAGGAATAACTTCCTCCGGAATACCTCTCTCAGCTAGGATTCGGTGTTCAACCGCCATGCCATCAAACGCAACCGCGGTAAGTCTTGGAACATGCAAGGCCCCTGCTGCAGCAGGTCTTCCCTGAGAGGAAGAGGCCACGGATCTCCTGTGAGCATTTCCTGAAGATCCGAATACCAGGCCCTTCGAGGCCAATCTGGAACCACGAGTATTGCTTGTACTCTGTTTCGTCTTATGATTCTCAACACTTTTGAGATGAGAGGTAGAGGAGGGAACACATAGACCGACTGAAACACCCATGGTGTCACCAGGGCGTCTACCGCTACTGCCTGAGGGTCCCTTGACCTGGCACAATACCTCCGAAGCTTTTTGTTGAGGCGTGACGCCATCATGTCTATTTGAGGAAGTCCTCAAAGACTTGCTATCTCTGCAAAGACCTCTTGATGAAGTCCCCACTCTCCTGGATGGAGATCGTGTCTGCTGAGGAAGTCTGCTTCCCAGTTGTCCACTCCCGGTATGAAGACTGCGGACAGAACACTTACGTGATTTTCCGCCCAGCGCAGAATTCTGGTGGCTTCCGCCATTGCCGCTCTGCTCCTTGTCCCGCCTTGGCGGTTCACATGAGCCACGGCTGTGACGTTGTCTGATTGAATCAGAACCGGTAGGTCACGAAGAAGATACTCTGCTTGTCGTAGGCCATTGTATATGGCTCTCAATTCCAGCACGTTGATGTGTAGACAAGCCTCCTGGCTTGACCATAGTCCCTGAAAATGTCTTACTTTTGTGACTGATCCCCATCCTCGGAGGCCCGCGTCCATGGTCACTAGAACCCAGTCTTGAATGCCGAACCTACGACCCTCTAGAAGGTGAGCACTCTGCAGCCACCACAGGAGAGACACCCTGGCCCTGGGGGACAGGCTTATCTTTTGATGTAGGTGTAGATGGGACCTCGACCATTTGTCCAGAAGGTCCCACTGAAGCGTCCTCGCATGGAACCTGCTGAAGGGGATGGCCTCGTAGGCTGCCACCATTTTTCCCAGAACTCGAGTGCATTGCTGAACAGACACTCTCTTTGGTTTTAGCAGGTCCCTGACCATGTTCTGGAGGTCCTGGGCTTTTTCTATTGGTAGAAAAATCCTCTTCTGTTCCGTGTCTAGGATCATGCCTAGGAATGATATATTCGAGTTGTTGGAATCAACTGTGACTTTGGCAGATTGAGAATCCAACCGTGTTGATGTAACACTCTCAGGGAGAGCGACACGCTTTTCAGCAATTGATTTCTTGATCTCGCCTTTATCAGGAGATCGTCCAAGTACGGGATAATTGTGACTCCCTGCCTGCGCAGTAGCACCATCATTTCCGCCATTACTTTGGCGAAAATTCTCGGGGCCGTTGAAAGCCCAAACGGCAACGTCTGAAACTGGTAATGACAGTCCTGTACCGCGAAACGTAGGTATTCCCGTATTCCCGATGAAGAGGAAATATGGTGACATGAAGGTAGGCATCCTTCACGTCCAGCGACACCATAAAATCCCCTGCTTCCAGACTGAATATCACACCCCAGAGTGATTCCATCTTGAATTGAAACTTTTTCAAGTATAGGTTCAGGGATTTTAGATTCAAAATGGGTCTGACCGAACCATCCGGTTTCGGGACCACAAACAGTGTTGAATAGTACCCTTTTCCTTGTTGGCCTAGGGAAACCTTGACAATCACTTGCTGTTGACACAGCTTTTGAATTGCATCTAATACCACTTCCCTCTCCGGGGAAGAGGTTGGCAAGGCCGACTTGACAAATCGGCGAGGGGGCACCACTTCGAACTCCAGTTTGTTACCTTGGGATACAATTTCCAACGCCCAAGGATCCAGGTCTGATAGAACCCAGACCTGGCTGAAGAGTCGAAGACGTGCCCCCACCGGTGCAGACTCCCTCCGTGGAGCCCCAGCGTCATGCGGTGGATTTAGCAGAAGCCGGGGAGGACTTCTGCTCCTGGGAACTAGCTGAAGCAGGTGTTCTCTTACCTCTACCCTTACCTCTGGCGAGGAAAGAGGAGCCCCGACCTCTTCTGGACTTACGCGACCGAAAGGACTGCATCTAATATTGTGGGGTTTTCTTTTGCTGTGGGGCAAAAATGTAGATTTACCCGCAGTAGCTGTGGAAACTAGGTCCGCGAGACCATCCCCAAACAAAACTTAACCCTTGTAAGGTAAAACCTCCATATGCTTCTTTGAGTCGGCATCACCCGACCATTGGCGGGTCCACAGAGCTCGTCTTGCCGAAACTGCCATGGCGTTGGCTCTGGACCCAAGCAGCCCCACGTCTTTTTGAGCGTCTCTCATATATAAGACTGCGTCTTTAAAGTGACCTAAAGTCAGTACAATGGTATCCTTGTCCAGGGTATCCATGTCAGCCAACAAGGTATCTGTCCATGCTGCAACAGCGCTACAAACCCATGCCGATGCTATTGCCGGTCTGAGTAAAACACCCGTATGTGCATAAATAGACGTTAAGGTAGTTTCCTGTCTACGATCCGCCGGATCCTTAAGGGCAGCAGTGTCTGGAGATGGTAGCGCCACCTTCTGGGACAGATGCGTTAATGCCTTGTCCACCCTGGGCGAGGATTCCCAACGTATCCTGTCCTTTGCAGGGAAAGGATATGCCATAAGAATCCTCTTGGGAATCTGCAGTTTTTTGTCTGGAGTTTCCCAAGCTTTTTCAAATAATTCGTTCAGTTCATGAGATGGAGGAAACGTTACCTCAGGTTTCTTTCCCTTAAACATGTGTACCCTCGTGTCAGGGACAGAGGGGTCATCCGTGATATGCAAAACATCTTTTATTGCCATAATCATATAATGACTACTTTTGGCCACCTTAGGGTGTAACCTTGCCTCATCATAGTCGACACTGGAGTCAGAATCCGTGTCGGTATCAGTGTCTGCTATTTGTGATAGGGGACGCTTTTGAGACCCTGACGGGCCCTGTGACCCAGTCAAATCCGCGGATTGACTCCCTGCTGTTTCCCTGGACTCAGCTTTGTCCATTCTCTTATGTAATAAGGTCACATTAGCAAATATTCCACATATCATACCAATCGTGAGTCGGCGTTGCCGACGGAGACACCACAATCATCTGCTCCACCTCCTCCTTGGATGAGCCTTCCGCTTCAGACATGCCGACACACGCGTACCGACACCTGTACACACACACAGGGATATATCTATAAGGGGACAGTTCCCCAACAAGGCCCTTTGGAGAGACAGAGAGAGAGAGTATGCCAGACACACCCAGCGCCAATTGACACTGGAAACGATTCCCAGATATAGCGCTATTATATATATTAACAGTGTAATACACTCACTGCGTCTAAATGTGCCCCCCCCCCCTCTCTTTCAGCCCTGTGTCACCGATCTGCAGGGGAGAGTCCGGGGAGCCACCTTCTCTTCAGATCACTGTGGAGAAAATGGCGCTGGTTAGTGCTGTGAGACCAAGCTCCGCCCCCTCTAGTGGCATGCTTCGGTCCCGCTCAAAATTACAATTAATGGCGGGGGATGTACATATCTACTGACTCCGCAGCCCATATGTGAAAAATGCCAAAACAGAAGTTTATATTGCTGCCCGGAGCGCCCCCCCTGCGCCCTGCACCCATCAGTGCCTGTCAGTGTGTGTAACGTGTGGGAGCAATGGCGCGCAGCGTTACCGCTGCGCTCTTACCTCAGTGAAGATCTGAAGTCTTCTGCCGCCTTAGAAGTCTTCTTTCTTCTTATACTCACCCGGCTTCTATCTTCCGGCTCTGCGAGGAGGACGGCAGCGCGGCTCTGAGACAAACGGCAAGGGGAGACCTGCGTTCCGATCCCTCTGGAGCTATTGGTGTCCAGTAGCCTAAGAAGCAGAGCCTATCATCTAAGTAGGTCTGCTTCTCTCTCCTCAGTCCCACGATGCAGGGAGCCTGTTGCCAGCAGTGCTCCCTGAAAATAAAAAACCTAACAAAATTCTTTTATCAGAGAAACTCAGGAGAGCACCCCTGTAATGCACCCAGTATCCTCTGGGCACAGAATCTAACTGAGGTCTGGAGGAGGGGCATGGAGGGAGGAGCCAGTGCACACCCATACTAAAAGTTCTTTGGGGTGCCCATGTCTCCTGCGGAGCCCGTCTATACCCCATGGTCCTTACGGAGTCCCCAGCATCCTCTAGGATGTAAGAGAAAGACATGTTATGATTTATTTTATTTTTTAATTGGTTCCCGTGAATGGGTGTGTAGGGGCCCCAGTGCATTGCTTTACCCAGAGCCTACTATGCTGTTAAGACGGCCCTGCTTTAAATCAGGACACTAATGAATTGCACAGGTTCTGTGGCCGGCATTTCAGCTGGTTTTAATCATCCATAGAACCTGTGTAATCTAGTGATCCCAGTTTAAAGGAACAGCATGGAAAGCCTATTTATAGGGAATATTCCATTAAAGATTATTCATACACACAATTAATGTTTGTTTGTAAAATAGGTATTCTAAATAGAAAAAATAATAATAATTTGTGTAGTATGGATAAAGATTGAAGTGTGGCTATAATAAAAGAGGTACATTGGCGTTTCTATAATGGGTGCAATGTGTGCGGTACACACGAGCCCCTTGGTCCAGGGGGGGCCCACACCGCACACATTGCACCCATTTAAATACTTACCTTACCGGAGTCCAGCGGCGGAAGCGGCGGAAGCGGTGGAAATCGCCACCAAAATTGCCGCTGCGCATGCGCAGTAGCCAAATTGGTATCCGGATCATGGCGGGCGCCATGTTTCCGCAGACCTGCGCATGCGCAGTAGACTCCGGCACATTGCCAGAGTCTACGGCGCCGTTCAGAGGAGGGGGCCCACCCGAAGGTGCACATGGGCCCCCTCCTCTGTAGAAACGCCCCTGAAGAGGTAGCTATGTTGAGCTCAACTTTGAGGTACAAATACAAACATAGCGGTAAATTTAGTAAGGTGGGAGTTTTTTAGAATTGATGATGTTGCCCATAGCAACCAATCAGATTCTATCTATTATCTTCTAGAAGCAGCTAGATAAATGTTAAGTAGAATCTAATTGGTTGCTATGGGCAACATCACCAGATCTAAATTTACCCCATAGAATTTAATGGCAGATAAGAATATTTGGCTGCCCATGTACATACATAGTAGGGTATATTTTTTGTTGGGAGTCAATTAACCTACCAGTATATTTTCAGATTGCGACAGGAAAGTGAACCCATGCAAGCATGGGGAGAACATACAAACTCCACACAGTTGGCGCATGGTGGGAATTGAACCCATGACCTCAGTGTTGTGAGGCAGTAATGCATTGCTAACCATTAGTTAGTGCAGTGGGTCCCAAATTTTTTTAATCATGGCGCCCTAGTGTATCAGAATTTTTTTCACGACACCCCTAGGCCAAAAGTTTCATATTGAGAATTTTACAAAACAATAAATAAATTGTGTTTGTGTGTCATCCTTAGTTACTTTAGTGTAACTTTAGTACTTTAGACAATATTTGCTTCTGTTTGTCCTCATATTTTATAATTGGCAGCCACAAGCACTGGTTTCTTTTGTCTATTAATTTGACCAAAAATAGTTTGAATTGGTCCTTGACCACCAATCCAAGGCACCCCTGCTAGTGTCCTGAGGCACCCCAGGGTGCCTATGCACACAGTTTGGGAACCACTGAGTTAGTGCCCTATCTATTACTGAATAACATCATGCCGTTCCTGCTTCAGAGTATCTACTCTAGAAAATATCCTCATTGTGATCAAACTCTGAAATTAGGAGTCGCTGCACTTTCTGTACAATCATTCAACTTTAAGGCAACAACAACACATGCTATTTAAGGACCACAGTATTGCCAGGCAGCAGTCATGCAGATGCATGTGTGCAGTACCAGTTGGATGGGGTGGTCTTCAGTATGCCGACTGACGGGATCCCGGCGCACAGTATACCGGCGCCGGGATCCCGACAGCCAGCATACCGACACTTATTCTCCCTCGTGGGGGTCCACGACCACCCTGGAGGGAGAATAAAATAGCATGGCGCGCCACCGTGCCCGTAGCGTGGCGAGCGCAGCGAGCCCGCAAGGGGCTCATTCGCGCTCGCCACACTGTCGGTAAGCCGGCGGTCAGGCTCCCGGCGCCGGTATGCTGGTCGCCGGGAGCCCGACCGCCGGCATACCATAGTGAACCAGTTGGATGGGTACAATTTGGCACCGTTACCCCTTCTCCCACCAATGCAGAAAGTCTAAAGATTTTGTTAAAGGGCAAAAGTGGATAAAGGAATAGCAGCTAGAGAAACATCACATCATGCAAATGTTATTAATGAGAGAGCAATACGTACAAGCCTGCTGTGCTGATGGCAGTATATATATACCACATACTGATTTACTGACACTAAGTCAGCAAGATCTCCATCTATCCATGATAGCACCTTGTTGCACTGTCCACACTAAACATGACAAACTACTGATATGTAAACACTGGGACAAGCAGTAATTCCAACCACATGCATAACACCATGCCTACCATAACAGCTCTAGACTCGCTTACATATTAATTAGACATGGACAAGCACTGCCTTCTGGTCAGGTAAGTTCAGGGTTGCCATGTCAGTCGTAGCAATCTAATTCTATCTACGCACAAATTGTATAAAATATGTGCGATATATAATGAGCACGATACTTAATTCATGTGTGCCTGGCTTTTAAATACTTGGGGCAAATGTTCTAAGGCTTGGAGAGTGATAAAGTGGAGGAGATAAACTACCAACCAGTCAGCTCCTAATTGTAAATTTTAAAACGCAGCCTGTAACGTGGCAGTGAGGAGCTGATAGGCTTGTACTTTATCTCCAATGAATCTCCAAGGCTTAGTACATCTCCTTTCGATTTCACAAACCTAGTAATATCTGAAACAAGGAAAACTACAATATCTAATGACATAAACATATGGGCCACTCTATGCTATTTATGGTGGCCTCTATGCAAATCTTTTATTTATGTAGGAATGCATTAATATTAGATAAAGACACTCCACCATTATGTAATACACAGCCCCTAAATGTTGCATTGTCATTGTGTAGAACATTTACATATGACTGCAAGTGGCACTAAACGTAAAAACTGAAACCTCTTATACCCCTATCACACAGATACGAGAACCCAGGTTATTGCCTGGGCAAGCCAGCATGACCTGGATCTTGGCTCAATGTCAAAGAGGAAACCCAGGTCGTGCATCCCTGGTCCGCTACCAGGGTTGCAACCAGGGTTATTCCCAGAGCCAACCTGGGTCGGCTACAGTGTGAAAGGCAGAGCTGGGTCACCGCTAAAAGACTGCCAATTAACTGGTTCAGGAGCGCTTGGAGAAGATGACATCATCTAAGCATCCTATGTTATACCCCTTTCACACTGCCAATGTCGGATCCTACCCGGGAATTGGAAACGGGTCCTTCCCGGGTGGGATCCGGCATTGGACCCTAACAGGAAGCTAACCGACCTGGCAATATGCTGGGCCGGTTGCCAAAGCAGTGGGGAGGGGCAAAGCCAGCAGCGGAGGTGGAGCTGGGAGATAAGCTCATCTCCGCACCGCCTCTCCCTATCTAGTGAACGGGTCCCGGGTCACATCGACTCGGGAACCCGTTTACACTGCCACTGACCCGGTATTCCCAACGGGAATAACACTGCTTTATTCCCGGGTTGAATTACCGGGTCAGGCGACCCGGGATTTCGACCTTGTCGCTTTTGCACTCCACACTGACCCGTGTCGACCCGTCAATATGCTGGGTCGATACCGGGTTATTTGTGCAGTGTGTAAAGGGGTATAAGCAGTGACAACCTGGGTCCCGGCATCACTGTAAAATTGGTAAGTATATCTGATGCCCTGGCTCCGACCATTGTCCAACCGGGGATACCGAACATGGATCCGACATGGGGTGTTAGTGGGAAAGGGGTATTATTCTACACCTCATATAGGAGTCATTGATTTGTACTTGTTTGGAAAATTATATATACAGGTTGAGTATCCCCTATCAGAAAATCCGATATCCACAATATTCTGAAATCCCAAAAAATGTTAGCGTGACTGAGATAGTGACACCTTTGCTTTCCAATGGTTCCATGTACACATACCTTGCATTTCGTATTTAGATTTGGGTCCCACCCCTAACATATCACATTACGGGACACACTATTCCAAGAAATGGAAATATCCGAAATCCAAAATTCTTCTGGTCCTAAGCATTTAGAATATGGGAGCCCCAACCTGTACTGACTTATGGCACCCATGCATCAGTCAGCCATTGGGGCAATTGTCCATTCTTCCGGGTGTGGTATACAGGATCTACATTCATTAGGTCTACAGTCGTTAGGTCAACCCCATATAGTCGACAGGCAGAAAGTCAACATGGATAAAAGGTTGACATATGAAAGTTCGACACTGGTAAAGGTCGACATGGACAAAAGTTTGACTGGGTCAAAAGGTTGACATCACACACCCTTTTTTGTATTTTTGGGGTAAGTGTGGATTGAGTCTTCATCTGGGACCACCATGTGTACAAACGCATCCCTTCGCAGGCTCACTTCGCTCACCACACTTTGGACACGGTGTCTCGCTGCGCTCGCCACAAGGTTACTAAAAATTATCATCTGTGACATGGATAGTCAACAATGGAAAAAGTCCAAAAACATGAAAAAAATTTGAACCTGTCATCCTTTTGTCAAAGTCAGAGAAATATCATGATGCACACTACCATATTTTCACCTCATGCGTGTCCCCGCTGCGCGTGCCCACGCTCTCCCGTGCGTACGCATACCCGCTGGTGCGTGCACCCGCAGGCGCACGGTATGCGCATTTACGGTAGATTTTGTGTGCGTCTAGCGGGCGACTCGATCGTTACATATTTTAACCATATAATGTATTTTGTAGATTATGGTCCCTTTGATAGAATCTGAAAGTTTAGTTAATGTAGCATGTTCATGAACAAAGAGATCCCTCTTTGTTTGATACGAAGGGTCAGACAAGGGTTATACAGTGGTGTTTAGTATCCATCGGAAGAGTATTTAATTAGCAATATTCCGGTGTTGGTTGGAAGCGGATTAATCGCTCGTGCGAATAGTTATGGACATAAGAAGTTTATGGACTTTTACTATTATTTGCACTTTATTATCCATGCGGCGGGAAACCTAGTTTCCCACCCACCTGAGCAGTTGGAAATAGTCACAGCCCACCTGTATGAATCGACCTATGACCTTTTGTTATAATGCGGAGACGAATTCCTGTGTCCAATGAACAATGAGATTGTAGGGACCATTGAATTGTATTGTGTGTGGTGCATAAATAGACAAGCCGATCTGATCCAGCTCCCATTCTACTCTATTCTCTTCAACGGTTCTCATTGCTGATAATCGGGAGCTGGATATCCAGAGGTGCATGCGATTGTTTCCTTTGTGCGTAAGTTTTCTCCGCAATCATATTGCCTTTATTGTTATTGTGAGCCATATCTCTCTCTCCTCTCCTCTTTCTCTCTCGTTTCTCTTAAGTGTTATTGTACTGTTATTGTATTTTAAGTGTAGTTATCTGGTTAGGTAGTCTATGTTATAGTGGTAGTGTATGACTTGTATTGTATTATTCTTTTGCAAATAGAACGTTCACATAAGGTGTTAGAACCTCAGCAGGGTGTCTGTGTCTCTCTAGCTGGTACAAAGGGTTTCTGAATTCTAAATCGCTCTAACAGCATTTACATTAACAAGGTTAAGCAGCGTTATATCACTGCAGTATTTCAGTAGTAAGTTTTACAATACAAACTCAATCATAGTGTGTTGCATACAAGGGTTACAGTGTAAGCATAATCTGTGTTTAAAGTTTATAAAGGTTACTGTCTGTGTGCATGCTCACTGTGGGTATTCCGTACACCCAGCACAGCGTGTGTACTCTATTTGCGTACCACGTGCGAGGTCTTCATAAGCAAATAGCGTACGGAGTGCGTAGCATGTGCACATGGTTTAGCAGCCATTACGGCTACACGGTATTAATATATAGCTAATGTTAAAAGGTAGATACTTGACTCTATCAAGTGGGGGCAAGTCCGGTCCATCTCATATCCGCAGTCAGGCGAAAAAGGCGCAGACTTTTATCGATCAGCAAAGGGAGGAAAAGGTAGTATCTTGGAGTGCTGATCAGATGAGAGTCTGCGTCTGATTCTTTTGGTGTGTAGGGATGCTGGTGGAATCCGAAGAAGGTAGGAACATTAAGCTATTGTCTTTGTAAATCTGGTTTTTATTTCTATTTGGTGCCAACTGCACACGCAGATTGGATGGTTTGTCTGTTTAAATAGGTTTAAAATTATTTTTAATCGCTCTGCATAGCGTGATAACTAAAAGGGGCTGGCATGATGATTTTTCTTTGTGACAAAAGGTCTGTCCCCCATTTTGTGTAAACCTCATGGATGGGGGAGGAGCAGCGGCCATTTTGGGAAGGTCAATTTTTTTTTGAACGGCTGATTTTCAGTTGACTCAGGAAATAATCAGCCATCCACTGTCAAAAAAAGAAATCATCATTTAATGAGTTTTTTTTTTAATGCATTTGTTTAGTCCATATCATAGTCAATCATACGTAGTTCAGATAGAGTTTAATAACAGTTAATAATAAATTAAATATTTGATTTAAGAAATACACAAGTAGTTGTTTTTTTTTTTTTTTGGTAACTGTCTCTCTTCAAGAACCTGTTTTAACGCTGCTACTTGTAGGATGGCCATTGAAATGCAAATGACCTGTGGGACTGGTTTGTTGTTTTTTTTCTCTCTCCCAGCAGTGAAAGAAATTGCACATTCATATGCAAATTAGAAGCACTGAATAGGGTCTCATATATGTAATATCTATATGCGTGTGCTTACATCAATATATGTTATTAGATTAATTTAGAATTGCATGTTCATTTGTGTAATCTTCACATCTCACTTTCCTGGTTGCCATTTTATAATTGATAAACGTGCTAAGAAAGATTTGTCGCTATTAACAGTTAAAGAGTAAAAGTAATACATTAAGGGGTAAATTGTAAAGCACGCACACAGCTCTGCCTAAGGATACAAGGAGAGACCGGTGTGGTGCTCGGTAGATGATCGAGGATCACCTACATTGATAAACGTGTTAATTGTGTTACGGTGGATATCTGCCTTGCGTACACGTGTCTCTAACAAAAGGCTGAGACCCGCGTGCGCAACTCAAAGGCCGACGCACGCAGCGTATATTTCGCAACGGAGCGCCTGGGTACGCCCACGTAACAAATCACACGATAGTGTTATTTTAAACAGGCGAAAAGGTGGCAACGCGATAAATAGCGCAAGTCAATTTTAGTGTCTGAAATTTAAATTAATAGATCCTTCTCTAAATTTACGACTCATCTGGTCTAAAGGAAAGAAATTTCTGCGCAGAAATAGAAATAGAAACAAAAGTAAAGTGTACATGTGGTGAGTGAGTGTTTATATATATATATATATATATATAAGTTTCTACAATTTTTTTGGGATTGAGCCACAGAAATCATCGAGTTCTCGTGAATTACATACGTGTAAGTGACATGCACGGTGGCTAGGGAGGCATCCCTTGTTAAACATATAAAGAGCATTAGAGTGTAGCAGACCAGGAGGTCATACTGTAGCAGACCAGGCAGACAAAGAAGTCCGCTATAGAGACAAGTAGCACAACACCAGGAAGGGTTGGTGCGGAACCCATATAGGCCATAAAGCTCAGGCTGAAGGAATTCGCAGCTGCTAAATTTCGATTCCACTGGTCGCTCCGCACATAAGATTAGTTGCTTATGTGCTGAACGATTGTACCGCACGTGATTGTGTGCATTAGTTAGTAATTTGACCCAGTACCATTTGCGTACGAAAGGGGTCATAAACGCTATTTGTACATTCTAACGTGATTTGTGTAATTTTTTATTTTTGTAAGGGAAGTTCGCTGGTCACTCAGGAATTATCCAACAACCAACAGTTACTGGAAAGGGTTAATGCTCTGCGGATCACACTCGCATGTTCCAGTAAACAAAGGTTCATAGGGGCCCTAGGTCGAGTACGCCAGCGCTAAAGCAGTGTGTGGGCGTATTGGTCGGCGTGGGCGAGTGAGTGGGGTACTCGGTAAACCACCACCGTCAACCTATCTTGAACATCTTGGTTTTTGTAAGGGTTCGCTGAAGACCCTGATATAAAGGTCAGAGGTAGTGCAAGCAACACCTGCAAGCTATGGGGGCCAGTTGTTCAGGTAGGGGGCGATCAACCTCGGTTCGGGTTGATTCAGTAAACCGACCAATCGGGTCGGCAAGGTATGTAATGTGTGAAAAATACGGTTCACACACAGAGGTTTTATGTGATGAATGGGAAAGAATGACTGTACATGACGGGGAGAAGTTCCCAAGAGTAGGCAGCTTTAGCCCAGATGTGTTACTGAATCTAAGGAGAAGGATAGGTCTTATTAAATCAGCAAAGAGACGGATCAAACATTATGATTGTTTAAAATTGTGGCAACAGGAAAGTGAAATGCAAAGAGAGTTAACTGACATATCTGACTCTCATCTTGGGAGGAGAGACATGGCAATGGAGAGGATTATGGTTGCGGAGAAAGGCACAATGTTGTACAATAAAAATGCACTTAGCAACTGTATTATAGATGATAAGAATAATTGTAATAAACATAACAATGATAATTGTAATACTGTTAAATGTACAACTATTAACCTATGCAAGTTGCACCCCATGTTAAACTTCACTCAGGACTACAAGCAAGAGAGTGAGCCCAGCACGATGTCGGCACCTTTACCAGCAGCCATCACACAAGACATCCAGGTGGACGCGACCAAATCGGTAAAGGCAATAATCAAACCCCCTAACGGAGGGTCAGGTGAGGTCGTGTCCACAGGTACGTACAATGTTTTATGTCACGCACAAACAAATGTACCCCATATTGTAAGACCAAAACAAGGTGATGTAATCGAGTTTAGTCCTGTCAGGGTGATCACAGTCCCCAATGGGAAGACTGACGATCAGGGAATCATTCCCGTCAAGGACAGTGCAATGCGCTGTCCCTGGTCCCGGACAGAACTAAGATCAATCATGTCTGAATTCCCTGATCCCAGGGAAGATTTAGTTGCATGCCAAAGATTTATTAAAGAACTAGGAAACTCCACAGAACCCACCAACAAAGAGTGGCGGACAGTGCTGAGGGCATGTTTGCCCTCCAGTGTTGACCCTATGAAATTTATTGCTGATTGTAAATTAGACACGGAGGTACCTTGTACGGAGGAACACAATCAGGAATGTATTAAGCAGATCAACCGACAGTTAGAAATATATTTCCCAGCCATTGTCGAGTGGAACAAAATCTTCTCCATAAGACAAAACGAAGGGGAAAGTACTTCTAATTATTTCTACCGGGCATTGCAGGACATGACTAGGTATACGGGTATAGAAAACATTGAAACAAGTGCACCGCACAGAGAAGTAGCAGTATCTGTGCTAATGGATGGTTTAAAGGAAGTGTTGAGAGCAAGGATACAGATCACCAATCCATACTGGAGAGATAAATCAGTAACTGCATTAAGGGACTCTGCTGTTGGGCATGAGCAAAACAGCATCAAGCACGGGGAAACAAAGAAGCCTCAGATCCCTGTGGGTAAGTCAAAGGTAAAAAGGTGTTATAATTGCCAGAAGGAAGGTCATTTTGCAAGAGATTGTAGGTCTAAAAACACACACAAGGTATATACACACCCTAGACAACAACATGACCATAATAGTCAAAGAACCAGAGAAACACAGAAAGAGCGGTTGATGGCGATGGGCATCCAAGCATTAGAGGAGACATCAAATCAACCAAAACCCCAGGCCATTGGCACATGGAGGAACTCAAGGATTTGTTATCGTTGTAAAAGAGAAGGGCATTATGCCAGCAACTGCAACAGCCCACATAAAGTCAGACCCCCTAGACATGAAAATGAGCAAAAGTTAGGACACACCAAATTGTAACCAGGGATCAGATAGGAAGAATTTTGGCCCACACTCATGATATGTAGTCAGGAAAGGTGATCATTAGGACTGATGGTAAGCCTGAGGTAACGGTTAATAAATTGGGAGGTCATTCCCTGAAGACACAGGAATGACCGGGTGAAACGTTGTAAATGTATCTGTGAAATGTTTCTTTTTCTCTCCCCATCTCTGACGATTATTGGTAGGACTCAAACATTGCATATCTGCTTGGTCTTTGCAGAAGTCTACCAAACCCCAGCATGACCTATCCGCATCAATGTATCCTGGCCAGATACAGAGGGTGGAGTATGGAGGTGCTGGTGGGAGGGACTGCGCAAGGAAACCATGGGACATGTAGATATGACAGCCTGATGATCTGACAATATTTTAAAAATGTTTGAAAAATGTTTTTTTTTCCTGTTGTTTATTGTTGATTTATGTGATATATACATATATGAACGGTTCTCTCTCTCTCTTGTTGTTTTTTTCTCCTCTCCCTCTTCTTTCTCATGTTTTCATGTTTTAAAGATGGTATGTCACACATCAGTTAGACAAATGGTAATGCAAGATTTTTGCTCCTTACAGAAAGATCGCTGGTTTGGAAGGAATATTGCATCACCGGAATGTTCGGTTGGAAGACTGAGAGACAGCACCTTTGAGATGACAGCAGAACAAGAAGAACAACAAGACTAGAGAACTAATTATCGTAACAAGTTTCTCTCCCCCTCAAACTGTTTTCCTGTACCCCCATTACAAATTTCTCCTTTTCTCCTCCTGTAAGATGGACTTGCCCCAAGAGACTGTGATACGGATTTTCCTGTTGACCATGATGTTGACCAGAGCAGTCTGTTCCGGCGAGAGTACCAGTGAGGTCGAGAAAGGATCCAGAAAGGTTCTGATGACTGAGACGGAGGTGTAAATTTCCAATAGCAACACAACCACCAAGCAAAGGCGAGTACCGGAAACGATCTAGCAGCCATGTTATTTGTAAACATTGTGAAGGATTGTTAGCTGAAAAGAGAACTGTATCTGTAGACTCTGTGACAATGTAGTTGAGGATGGGTGCATCAAGAAATGTCAGTCCAGTTTTAATATCCACATGGACCGGCATCCATTGAGTGACTATCACTCCTTAGTGGGTAATGTGTTAAATCAGACAGATTGTTGGGTATGCTCTCAAGTACCTCAAGGCCATAGCAAATCAGGATTAGTACCATTCCCTTTAACGGTAGGGGAGGTACTTGAGCTAAAGGGTGGGAGACCGGTGGACAGGAGGTTTAATATCTCCAGTCCTCCTAGTTTGAAGCTCCACCAATATCATGTGGATAGGTCCCTAATATGTTTTAACATTTCCAATCCCCGAAAGCCGGGAAATTGGGAAGTGTCATGGAATAACCAAACCATGACCTTTTCATATAGAGCAGATAGAATACCAACAGATACAGAACTTATACGCCACATAGCTGGTAGTGGAAAATATTTCCGATATAGGTATACCCTAGGAAGTAGGATCATGAGAGTTGGAGAGGTATCACCAGGATACTGTGCACATATCATACAAACAGATACGTGTACTAGACAGATGGGAGAACTAGGGTTAGGAGATTTCACATGGAAGATGTGTAATATGGTTATGTCCTACTCCGTCCCATATGTTCTCCCCGATGATGCATATTTCATATGCGGGAGGAAGGCGTATAAGTGGCTTGCCCCAAACTGAAGGATTGTGTTATATTGGAAAGGTACTGCCTGAGGTAATGACTGTATCACAAACTAAAATGAAAGATATTCACCGCAGTGCCCAAGCTCCTTATACTCACACTCATTACGAGCACATCGTTAAACGGCACCTGATAGAGAGAACAGAGCATCCGGCCTCTGACCTGATCAGTGAATCCACCGGGATTCAATTCCTAATCGCGTTAGATATCACTCGCACCGCCAGAGGAGTGATAAATTATAAATATATATCAGCGCTTGCAAATCTATTAGACAAATATCACAGAAATGTATGATGACACTTTTAGATATACCGGAAGAGAGCTCCAAGCTTATAAAACTGAACTGGTTCAGCATAGGATGGTTCTTAATTATCTCACGGCAGTGACAGGTGGATATTGTGTCACACTGGCAACGCAGTACGGCGTGAAATGCTGCACTTATATTACGAATAGCACCGAGGACCCGGTCGAGGTCATAGACCAAAAGATGGACGACATTCTCCAATTAAAGTGGGAATTCCGCAGGAGACACAATCTCACCCTTGCTGCTGTGGGTAATGAGCTGACCAGTTGGGTGTCATGGTTGAACCCGCGAAATTGGTTCTCTGGTTTAGGAGAATGGGCTCAAGGAGTCATAATGGATGTAGGGAAGTTCCTTCTATGTATCCTGGGTGTTGTCATATCGATTGGCTTGATATTTAGATGCGTTCAGGCTTTAACAAAGTGTAAACGTAGCGCCCGAGTGATGAGTTTAAGGAGTGAAGATACTGTAATAACGACTGATGTGATTTATGACCCAACGATAGAGACAATGTTGTGATGAAAATGTGATTCCACGGTCCGTTTCTTTCACCTGTTTCTCGTTTTTCTCCAAGGTAAAAAGACCCGCATGGAAGAGAAATTTGACGATCCTGTATACAGACAACAGATGGATTAAAGAAGAAGTTTTGACAACCTTGTACACAGATAATTGATGAACTATGCCATAGACCCCAAGTTTCCCTAGAAATTTTAAATTTACGCTAGCCCAACACTTTTGTAAGTCTATGGACATTGACAAAGCTTTTTGCCCGCACTTTTTGGCAAAAGCCCAAAGAAGACTGCATTCAACAGACCCCAGACAAGACTTCAACCGACAAATGTTCATTAACCTGACATAGAATACCACTGCATTTACCATAATTGTTTCTTATCTTCATCTCTACAACCTTCAGGTAATGACACACATAGTCGATAGGGAATACAGACACAGATATCAGCACTCACATATTCCCCTATTCATGTATCATCAACTAAAATGTGCTCCCCCATTTTGTTGCAACCAAAAGCCGAAAAGAGCTCGGTAAAGTTTGACAGCCCATCCACAGACCCTTAATACGGGATAAGAAGGAATTCAAATGTATACTTCGCAATACCTCGAAGCTTGATTTAAGACACGTACGGCACGATGATACATGACCCCCCAAACATGGATTCATACACACATGCTTCTGCTATCTCACTAGGTCATACCCTTTTCTCACCTTCTCCTCTCCTCCCCTACCCAACCATAGAAATATTTACGCATGACATATATTTTTCTCTTTTTGAAATGGTTTAGAAAGTGGCAGTTATTGGTGACTGCCAAAGGGTGGACTGTCAAAGTCAGAAAAATATCATGATGCACACTACCATATTTTCACCTCATGCGTGTCCCCGCTGCGCCTGCCCACGCTCTCCCGTGCGTACGCATACCCGCTGGTGCGTGCACCCGCAGGCGCACGGTATGCGCATTTACGGTAGATTTTGTGTGCGTCTAGCGGGCGACTCGATCGTTACATATTTTAACCATATAATGTATTTTGTAGATTATGGTCCCTTTGATAGAATCTGAAAGTTTAGTTAATGTAGCATGTTCATGAACAAAGAGATCCCTCTTTGTTTGATAAGAAGGGTCAGACAAGGGTTATACAGTGGTGTTTAGTATCCATCGGAAGAGTATTTAATTAGCAATATTCCGGTGTTGGTTGGAAGCGGATTAATCGCTCGTGCGAATAGTTATGGACATAAGAAGTTTATGGACTTTTACTATTATTTGCACTTTATTATCCATGCGGCGGGAAACCTAGTTTCCCACCCACCTGAGCAGTTGGAAATAGTCACAGCCCACCTGTATGAATCGACCTATGACCTTTTGTTATAATGCGGAGACGAATTCCTGTTTCCAATGAACAATGAGATTGTAGGGACCATTGAATTGTATTGTGTGTGGTGCATAAATAGACAAGCCGATCTGATCCAGCTCCCATTCTACTCTATTCTCTTCAACGGTTCTCATTGCTGATAATCGGGAGCTGGATATCCAGAGGCGCATGCGATTGTTTCCTTTGTGCGTAAGTTTTCTCCGCAATCATATTGCCTTTATTGTTATTGTGAGCCATATCTCTCTCTCTCTCTCCTCTCCTCTTTCTCTCTCGTTTCTCTTAAGTGTTATTGTACTGTTATTGTATTTTAAGTGTAGTTATCTGGTTAGGTAGTCTATGTTATAGTGGTAGTGTATGACTTGTATTGTATTATTCTTTTGCAAATAGAACGTTCACATAAGGTGTTAGAACCTCAGCAGGGTGTCTGTGTCTCTCTAGCTGGTACAAAGGGTTTCTGAATTCTAAATCGCTCTAACAGCATTTACATTAACAAGGTTAAGCAGCGTTATATCACTGCAGTATTTCAGTAGTAAGTTTTACAATACAAACTCAATCATAGTGTGTTGCATACAAGGGTTACAGTGTAAGCATAATCTGTGTTTAAAGTTTATAAAGGTTACTGTCTGTGTGCATGCTCACTGTGGGTATTCCGTACACCCAGCACAGCGTGTGTACTCTATTTGCGTACCACGTGCGAGGTCTTCATACGCAAATAGCGTACGGAGTGTGTAGCATGTGCACATGGTTTAGCAGCCATTACGGCTACACGGTATTAATATATAGCTAATGTTAAAAGGTAGATATTTGACTCTATCACTTTTCCAGTGTTGACCTTTCACATGTCGACCTTGTGCCTGTCGACCTAATGACTGTCAACCTAATGTATGTTGACCCATAGTCCAGATCCCCATTCTGCCAATGCCTGGGTCAAGGGATAGTAAAAACACAACCTGTTGGAAATCCTCAATTCACCAATGCTGACTCAAATATGATCAAAATCAAACGGTTCCTCAGCAGATCCTTCATCCTTCATGCTGATTCCTCGGCAGATGATCATTGTCCGACGATCAGCGTTTTTGATTGGCAGATCGGCGTCGGCCAAACAGGGAATCAGTCCATTGATGTATGGGCCCCATTATGGGCCTTATTCAGACCTGATTGCTAGCAAGCGATTTTTGCACTGCTGTGATCAGATAGTCGCCGCCTACAGGGGAGTGTATTTTAGCTGTGTAAGTGTGCGAACGCATGTGTAGCAGAGCTGTACAAACAGATTTAGTGCAGTCTCTGCGCAGCCCAGGACTTACTCAGCCGCTGCAATCACATCAGACTGTCCGGGACCGGAATTGATGTCAGGAACCCTCCCTGCAAACGCATGGACACATCTGTGTTTTTCCAGGCACTCCCTGAAGACGGTCAGTTGACACCCACAAACGCCTTCTTCCTGTCAATCTCCTTGCAATCGCCCGTGCGAACAGAACCGTCGCACAAACCCATCGCTGAGCGGCCATCCGCTTTATACCCGTGCAAAGCGCCTGTGCATTGCGGTGCATACACATGCGCAGTTTGTGCCTGATCGCTCGCTGTGTGAAAACGTACAGCAGCAATCAGGTCTGAATTACCCCCTATGTACAGTTTATTTTTCATTCTCAGTGAGTCTCATCTGACAGTGAGCTGCAGTGCCGTAACTAGGTATTTTAGCGCTGTGTGCAAGAAATGGCATTGGCGCCCTCCATCCTTATGTAAAATATGGGCAGTGCGCGCCGTAGGCGCGTGCAAAAAATTAGGGGTGTGGCTTCATGGGGAAAGGGTGTGGCCACAAAATAATTCCAATTCATACTACGGTGCACAGTAGTCTCCATTATTCAAATTATACCGCACAGTACCGCCACTACACCAGGTAGAGCCCCTTTTACACATTACGGCAGACAGTCCCCCTTTTTACACATTACGGCAGACAGCGTCCCTTTTTACACATTATGGCAGACAGCGTCCCCCTTTTTACACATTACGGCAGACAGCATCCCCTTTTTACACATTACGACAGACAGCGTCCCCTTTTTTACACATTATGGCAGACAGCGTCCCCCTTTTACACGTTGCGGCAGACGGCTTCCTCCTTTTTACACATTACGGCAGATGGAGTCCCCATTCTTACACATTACGGCAAGCAGTGTCCCCTTCTTCACATTACGGCAGACAGCGTCCCCCTTTTTACACATTATGGCAGACAGCGTCCCCTTTTACACATTACGGCAGCCAGTCCCCCTTTTACACATTACGGCAGACAGCGTAGAGAGAGAGAGAGAGACACAGACAGACAGACACTTACCACCTCTCCCCGCTGTCCTCTGTGACACTGGCAGGGGCGGATCTAGACTTTGTTTTTAGGGGGGGGCGGTTTAAGAATTAATACTGACTCCTCCCCCTCATACATATTACACCATACCGTATCACTCCTTATACACATTACATTGCACTGTATCGCTGCCTATATACATTACACCGCCCCATATCGCTCCTTATTCAAATTACCCCACAACATATTGCTCCTTATTCACATTACCCCGCACTGTATCAAAAAGTAAAAATATCAAAATACAAATAAGAAAATAAAAGATAAAATAAACAATGGAAAATATTAAACAAAACAAGAAGTACAGACATGTGACAGACTTCCTCCCCAAATTACACCTCCATACACAAACCCCCTCCCCTATATTTCCCCCCAGTACAGACATGACAGCCCCCTTTTCTCATATTACACCCCAGTAAACATAAACCTCCTCCCCCATACCCCCCTCCATCACATCCCCCCAGTATAAACAGATCCCTTCCCCCATATTCCCCCAATACACACACGTGACAAACCTCCTCCATCACATCCCTCCCAGTATACACAGACACTCTCCCCCATATCACCCCCCCAGTACACACATGTGACAGTGTCCCCATAGTACTACCTGAGTTTTATTGCTTCAGTTAAAAAAGCAGGGTGCCGGGACAGTCAGAGTGCTCTGAGAGGAGTGAGCAGCACTTGCAGATACCGAAGAGCAGGAAGAGGAGGGGCTGATCCGTGCACAGCTGTCAGCTGACAAGCTGCACCGCTGGCATTCCCCTGCAATGATCTTCTGCACAGGCGCAAAGGCTCTGAACGCTGCCTGAACGGAACTGAGCTCCGATTGCTGGCAGGCTGCAGATATGTATCAGGCATGGGGGAGGGGGGGGGGGGAGGGGGGGGGGGGAGGGAGGGGGAGGGAGGGGGGGGGGAGGGGGGGGGAGGGGGGCCCTGCCCGGACAAGCAATCAGCGCAGTGGGGAATATACTGGCAGCCCCTGCCGTCCGTGAGAGGAGCAGAAGCATCAACCACTGAGTGGTGATGCTGTCACCGGCGCCGCTGCTGTATAATTGCGCTGCGGAGGTGAGTGCTGTGCAGGTCACTGCCGGCCTCTACTCTGCGCAGGGTTACACAGCTGCCTCCCCGCTCTGATGCTCCGTACAGTGGAGCTGAGGCGGCTTGCTGTGCTGGGGCGGGCTACGGCTGGGCAATGGTGCTGTACGGAGCTCTGATGCTCCGTACAGTGTTAAATCAGGACCGTGACTGTGCGCTCCCCAGGGCTCTGCGCTGTGTGCGAGGCCCCTCTCGCACACACCTAGTTACGGCCCTGGTGAGCTGTAATTATGAAAATGGCTGGTGCTGTTCCTTAAATATTGAGTGCACAGACAATAACATAATAATGGAATTACTTTGCTCTGATTGTCTACGTTTTGTTATATGAAGCTATGATTGTAATCAGCAATGATGTGCGGTGAGATAAATGGCTCAGGAGGCACTGGCTAGTACCAGGAGTTTTGATCAGCGATGTGTGGAAAAGATAGGCAGGGACGGCACTGCCTCATCTATCATAGACTTTTTTACTCTAGAGCACAGGTTCTCAAACTCGGTCCTCAGGACGCCACACAGTGCATGTTTTGCAGGTAACCCAGCAGGGGCACAGGTGAATTAATTACTCTCTGACACATTTTTAAAGGTCCACAGGTGGAGCTAATTATGTCACTTGTAATTCTGTAAGGAGACCTGCAAAACATGCACTGTGTGGGGTCCTGAGGACCGAGTTTGAGAACCTGTGCTCTAGAGTGTTGACTATAAAAATGATTAGAATAATACAAAGATATTTATAAAATATTCTTTGTATAGGAGTTTCTGATTTTCACGGTTGTAAATATAAATGAGTGTAAAAATATTTGATAAATCTATAGAGATGTATATTTGAGACGTCTTAATGTAAGTAAATATTAATCCATGGCATTACCCGAGGAGCACCTGTAGCAGATATGGTAAAAAGTGACAGGACCATTTTTGTAGTTTATTAAATTCTACACACTGGAGGCGCCATGGCCGGATTAACAATGGGGCGGATGGAGCTGCAGCTCCAAGCCCCCCATTGAAAATAGGCCCACAGAGCTCCCTGCAGTGCAAGCAGTAGCCAGTGCTGACAGGAAAAAAAACATTTCCTGTCAGCACATACAGCAGCTCACTCACCTCCGGCTGCTCATTCACCTCCACCCCAAACTGGTCAGCCTGTGTCCTGACCGCTTCGTGTTGCAAGGGGGGGCTTCGGCCGGGCAAGGGGGCGGGGCTTCAGACGGCAAGGGGGCGGATCCACGGAAATAGTTCCGAGACAGCAGCCTCCTGTCAAGACCCTTCCCCTCTTTCATGAGGCATGTTATTGTTGGAAAGCTGTAGCAGGAGTGGTATGCTGCAGCAAAAGCAATTATGTTTTGATGTGCGAGGGGGCGGGGCTTCGGATGGGCATGGGGCGGAGCCTCAGAGATAACTCCAAAGCCCCGCCCCCTAACCCCTCTGAAGCCCTGCCCCTTTGTCCACCAAACCGTAAATGTTTTTGCTGCAGCATGCCTTTCCTGCTGCAGCTTCCCAACAATAACATGCCTCATGCAAGAGGGGAAGGGTCTTGGCAGGAGGCTCCTGTCTTTTAGGAGAGCTGGGTCCCTGGATGTCAGAGCTGAGGGGGCATGCAAACCATGTGAGTAGCAGCCCACACCAGGCCCCGAGGTCTCCTATGTAAGTGGTGTCTATGTCAGTAAGTTTTGAAGGGGGGGATGTGTGTGTGTGTGTGTGTGTGTGTGTGTGTGTGTGTGTGTGTGTGTGTGTGTGTGTGTGTGTGTGTGTGTGTGTGTGTGTGTGTGTGTGTGTGTGTGTGTCGCTAAGTAAGTAGTGTCTGTCAGTAAGTAGTGTCAGTAGGTTTTGCGTTGTGTGTGTGTCAGTAAGTAGTGTCAGTAAGTTTTGCATTGTGTCTGTGTCAGTAAGTTTTGCATTGTGTGTGTGGCTGTGTAAGTTTTGTGTTGTGTCATGTGTGTCAATATGTTTTGCATTGTGTGTGTGTTAGTCAGTCCTGCAAGTGTGGTGGAACGCTCCCGTACGGCGTACCATTAAGAATGTGTCCGCCAGTAAGCCATACCCCCGCCACACTGTATAACACCACCACCAAGCTCCTAGATCTTGCTCGGAGGCGCCGCCAGCACCTTCTTCCTTTTCCAGGAAAAGGACTGCTGGGAGCATGAAGGTGATGTCATCACCCTCCCGCACCTGGCAGACTGGCAGAGAAAAAGTGACGATGGGGTGCCGGGCCAGCAGTATGTGGGTGGTATTCAGTATACCAGTTGTTGGGATCCCGGCGCACAGTATACCGGCGCTGGAATCCCGACAACCGGCATACCGACACCTTTTTTCCCTCTTGGGGGTCCACAAACCCCCTGGAGGGAGGATAGTGTGGCGCTTACGCGCGCCACTGTGCCCGCAGCGAGCCCGCAAGGGGCTCATTTGTGCTCGCCCTGCTGTCGGGAAGCCGGCAGTCTGGATCCCAGCGCCGGTATGCTGGCAGCCGGTGACCCGGCCGCCGGCAGCTCATACTACACCCCGGTGAGTAACTCTAATGGTCGGGACACCTCCCCACAAGTACAATGAGGCGGCACTCCCGAGTTTTGCTGGAGCAGTAAGATTTATTGATCCAGAATCTTACTGAATAAATCTTACTGCACCAGCAAGACTCGGGAGTGCTGCCTCATTGTACTCTGTCCACAGCTTGAAAAACCGGAGGGCACTGGAGCAAATATTCACATCATAACAGGATGAGTGCTGGGTATACAGCTTATATATAATATTTTTTATTCTATAACAAGTGTCACATCCTGCTGTCCTTGTCTCTGTAGTCCGCAGGGACAGGGGGTGTCTGTGCCATGGATTCACATAATATATAACCACTCCACCTAGTGTCACATGGTCACATCCCTTAATGACATGTGACCACGCCCACAGCGCGCAGGCACAGTACCACCGAGAAAAAAATTCTGTGTGCACCACTGGTGTCAGTAAGAAGTGTCTGTCAGTAAGTAGTGTTTGTGTCAGTACATTTTGCATGGTGTCTGTGTCAGTAAGTTCTGTGTTTTGTGTGTGTGTGTGTGTGTGTGTGTGTGTGTGTGTGTGTGTGTGTGTGTGTGTGTGTGTGTCTGTGTGTGTGTCTGTGTGTGTGTGTCAGTAAGTAGTGTCTGTCAGTAGGTTTTGTAGTGTGTGTGTGTCAGTAAGTAGTGTCTGTCAGTAAGTGGTGGGTGTCTGTGTCAGTAATACCCCTTTCACACCGCAAAAATAACCTGGTATAGACTGGGTATATTGCTGGGTCGACACGGTACGATGTGTGTTGTGAAAGGGGTCATGGGTGAATTCTGGATTGCCTGACCCGGTAATTCAACCCGGGAATAAAGAACGGTTATTCCCGGGTTAAATACCAGGTCCGGTGCAGTGTAAATGGGTCACCCAGGTCGATGCAACCCGGGACCCGTTCACTGCATAGGGATGATCTCATCTCCCAGCGCCGCCTCCGCACCTGATGCCGACTCCATCTCCGCCAACAGATGGCAACCCGAACCGGCAAATTGCCGTGTCGGGTTGGCGGTGTGTAGGGTCAAATGCCGGGTCCCACCCAGGAATGGACCCATTTCCAATTCCCAGGTTGGACCCGGCATTGTGATGTGAGAGCGGTATAAGTATTGTGTTGTGTGTGTCAGTAAGTAATGTCTGTGTCAGTAAGTTTATCTGTGTTGTTTGTGTGTGTTAGTCAGTAATATCTATCAGTAAATGGTGTCTGTGTCGGTAAGTTTTGTGTTGTGAGTGTGTGTGTTAGTAAATAGTGTCTGTCAGTAAGTGGTGATTGTGTCAGTAAGCTTTGTGTTGCGTGTGTGTGTGTCAGTAAGTAGTGTCTGTCAGTAAGTGGTGACTGTGTCACTCACATGGCATAGGCCACACCCCCTATTTAGACCACACCCACACCACACTGATCACCCCCCTACATCACTAGTCACACCACCGCAGCGCTTGTCACATCTCCTGCCGAGGCACACAATAGGCCCTTCCTAAATTTCAGCTCCAGGCCCATATGGACCTTAATCTGGCACTGCCCACGTCACTGGTAAGCAGGCACAATAAAAATAACAGTCTACTGCAGCACTTAATTGGATGTAGGATGGACTCTCACCGCGATGTACAGCATTACCCAGCTTTTACTAAACAAATTCTGGATGGTTTTCATGTCACAAAATACACCCCAATCCCACTAATCTGCACTTTTCACCATTTCTCGGGTTAGTTGCAGCACTGTTTTGATAGTTCTCTCACAGACTGTGGAGACAGAGACATCTCAGTGGACAAGCACACCAGAGAATACTTCAGCATGCTGTCGTTGTGAGAGAAGATATTTTTCTCAAGATGTAAATTATTTTACCTAACTATTTAAATAAGGCAATATTTAGCAAGATACTTTCTTAAAGTAGCAAACATGTTAGTACTATCCTATAGCTAGAAGTAAACCAATTATTCTTAATTCTAAGTTACTTCTGGTTCACCTAGAGCCAGATGTTTCTGCCCATAGCAAAATTAGCATGTGGACTTCCGCACCTCATCAATAAGTCATACTAACCACGTGTTTCCCAGTGTCTAATAGAGCTGAGTACTATTTGCATTTCGACTTGTTTAGAATTGGACGTATGTTTAAGTTTTAAGTACAAAACTCTAGTGATGAGCGGATTCGGTTTTACTCGGTTTTACTCGGTTCTTAAAACCGAGTCTTATTGGCTCACTGATGTCACGTGTTTTGGATAGCCAATAAGATTCGGTTTTGAGAACCGAGTAAAACCGAGTAAAACCGAATCCGCTCATCTCTACAAAACTCTGATTGTGTAACCGTGAATATTTAATAAAAAAGCATGGACTTTGAGTGTCACATAAGTGGCACTTGTGGCACCCTACACCAGCAAAAGTGTCAGGAGCTTTTCAAGTGGAATGATAATGCCATGCACAGATAAGTGTGGAATACCACCCAGAGATGGACACTACTCATGTGGGTGCTCAGATTTTTATAAATTAATGAAAATTGAAATGATTGTATTAGTACCTAGATAATCTTTAATTCATGTTCAAAACAATCTCACTACATTTATTTAGGGTGGGAGATAATGCACAGCACTACACCTAAATGAAGATTTGACCTTTCATCACGCTGGCTTTATTATTTTGCTTCTCTACCCTTCTTCTAGAATCATGAAACATGGACCAGGCTAAAACAACATGGGTGGCTGTTGATAAATGTAGCATGACACTACCTCTGCTTTGATCAGGAATGAGAAACCAGCCTTACAGGTCCACTCCTCACACAATATAATTATATTTCACATGATTAGGCTTTGCCTTCCCAGCCGATATAAGATATACCTGGTTCCTACTATTCTTATATGCACCCATTATTTCATTTTCCTGATTGCCCCACCCCCCAGGTTTTGTAAATTCCGGTGGTACAGGGGACTATTGGTTATAGATCACATGTAGTCAAATATCAAGCTCCTTGAATAACACTTTAGGGAGTATGTAACAAAACATGGAGAGAGATAAAGCCCTAACCAATCAGCTTCTGTCATTTTTCAAAAATAGCCGGTAAATTGAAAGAAGCTAATGGTTACTGCTTGATCTCTTTCCACTTTATCCCTCTCCATGTTTTGATAAATAAGCCACCCCCGCCCAAGTACTCGAAAGTCAACCATCTTATAACCACTCTTTGATGGTCGTAGAGACTATCCACAATCCAGTTTCAAGGTTTGATATATACTATATCAAACCATGGGGAATTTTGTCTGATGTTACAACTGTATTCACAGTTAATAATTGTTAAACTATTTGCAGATGAAAACTATGAATGAGGAAGAGCTATGTTGAAATGAGTCCTAATGTAATTTAAAGGTTCTTGAGTGTCGTTGGCCACAGATTGCAGGAAATGTTTAATAGACAGTTTTCAGGTGTTATAGTTTGTTTGCATTGGTTGTACCCAATTCAACCATTGGGCCTGATTTGGAGGCAAAGCAGAAAAAGCAGGTAAGTTTGTATCTGATACAAACTATTTTGCAATGCAAGGGGAGGAAATATATTTTTTTCTGTGCAGGGTAAATACTGGCTGCTTTTGCATGTAGCCACAAATGTTACACAGCTTTATTTTTACACTGCAATTTAGATTTCAGTTTGGACACACCCCACCTAATTCTAAATCTTTCTGCACATGTTACATCTGCCCCACCTGCAGTGCAACATGGTTTTGCCAAGTTGTTTGTTTGTTTGTTTGTTTGTTTATTTTGCCTCCACATCTGAATAACCACCTTAATTCCCCCCTTCCCTATTCCTATGTCCTGTTTCTGTCCATGTTTTAAACACCCCCAACCCATCCTATATGGTTTTAGCTGGGCATCTGCTCATAGTGCAGAGAGAACATGGAGACAGCCCAGCATCTCCGGTACTGCTGGGCATGCCCCATGAGTGATAAAAATGAGTACATGCTGCATCTCTATGCCCACTTCCTCCCAAGGCCACTCATTCAATCTCATATTTTGGGAGGTATACTTTAAGTCAGACCCTTGCTATTTAACTAGTGTCATTAGATAGATAATAGGTACTATCTACAAGATAATTATAAAGATGGTTATAAATCCTTTCATGAGTGTTAAGACACTGCCACCATGACCACATGTGTGGTATTAATTTATTTCTCTTGGAATTTCCACATGTGCATCCAGTACACAAATTGTTTCTGACAACACTCAGTAGTGCCTCATGCCTTAGTGACAACATTAGTTCCTGGTGAATTTATTGTCTGCATTCTAATTAATATTTGTTCAGCTGACAAAATGGCTGCTCATGTGAGTAGAAGGCAGTTCCATTTTAAGGGGTCTATGTACTAAGCCTTGGAGAGAGCTAAAATGGATAGAAATAAAGTACCCAACAAACATCTCTTAACTGTCATTTTTCAAACACAGCCTGTAACATGCCAGTTAGGAGCTGATTGGCTGGTACTTTATCTCTGTCAACTTTATCTCTCACCAATGCTTAGTACATCCTAGGGCTTTTATGTAAATTTTTCAGGGGAATTGTCTAAGAAGGTATTCAGTTCTGTCATTATACTGATGGTTGTTATAAAATGCTATGAGGATCATATTCGTATTCTTAAAACTGACAGCTATTCCAGAATCAGATACACATTTATACATTTTGTATGTTTTCAGCCTTGTGAGGATCATTCCATTGGGTACTCTGTGAATCCATTTACTAAAATAATCTGCACTGTAAAAATAGAATGTGTAAAAACTGCAGACAAAACTTAAAAAAACAAAACTGTTTTCTGGTATATTTTCAAAAATTACAAATATTGTAAAGTAATGCAACTGGATACATCAATATTGCCATTGTTGAAATACCAGGATAATGATTTATATGAGGCAATGTAAAATAATAATCATTCAAATTCTATACAACAATTACTTATGTCACGGCCAAAATTTATTCTTCATATCAAGAACACTAACGTTTCTGTATTAAACAAGAACAAAAAAGGCATACGTTCATTCTATCTTAAAAATTAAGCATTGCTGAGGTAAAATTATCCATCCAAAAGATTCATCAACATCTGAGAATTGTTCTGACCTTATCCAACATTACAAATAGGGGGGGAAATATCACAATATGCTAAAGCAGGTGTACTATAGTCTTGGCTCATTTTGATGGTCAACAGCTCCAATTATTTAACCACTGGTTAATGAAGTGGTAATTAAGTATGAACAAGGTGATAGATCGACACGAGCCAGAGAGTCAAACCAGGGTATCACTGTGCTAAGAAATGGAATGGGCCCAAAACAAAATAATGAAGCAGCTTTTGTTTATTAGAATAATCTTTTCCTGCTTTATACCTTTTTTTTTTTTTTTTTTTTTTAGAGACCAAACAAAACTTTACAAAAAAATTACACACAGGCCATAAATTTATACAAGGTTGGTGTGAATTGGCTTTACCAATTATATTAATAAACACTAACTAAGTATGCATTTAGTCTTAAAGGGCATAATTTCTAAATACTTCTGGCGGCTCATTAAGAGGCAGGATTGGCATATATCATATTACAAAGTGTTTTTTGAGGTGGGTGTGGCACTGTTGAGGATATGTTATAAAATGGCGGGTGCAATGTGCCTTTTGGAATTTCCTCATATTCATACTTCATGTGCATTTCACACAATTATTATGAGTATGTTGGAGGCTGGACAATATGGGTATGGTGATATGACGGGTTCAAGGCCTGGTTCTACAATCAGAAGTCCATAAATTGTTACTGAAATTACCAAGTTCAATTTTGTGCATAAAACATTTTGTAGAACAGCTTGGATATACTGATCGTATTTCTTTCTGTTTCAGCCCATAATATTATTCACTGTGATCATTTCTAAATGAATTATAGATTAAAGACTCTGAAGAGATGACCAGAAAAATTGTTTCCTAATCAAGACCTCATGGAGGGATGAATAGGATAACTTTTATTCTGTAATTAATTTATCTAGAGTTCCTTGGTATAAATTATGAGGTAAGGTACATTTGAGCATTTCATTGAATTCTGATCTGGTCAGTTTCATTTTGGGTTTGAGATTAGCCTTGCCTTACTTAGGGAAGTGTTCCCTCATTCTCACTTCTTGGGAATCATTCTCCAGTCCAAACTCTACATGTGTTCATCTTATAGCCTTACATTTGAAATCTTTGCAAAAGCTAATACTGTATTACTTGCTACTGTGGTTAGCTTATCTAAAATGTAAAATTAATTCCTTTATGCTAATTGAAAACCAGTTTTTACAGTGAACATTGCTGTCTATTAAATTTAAAACAAAGCAAAAGTACTCCCAATAAGGGTGGGCAGTCTTATTACTCACTGGGCCATCAGTAATGAAATCTACTGATTTGTTTACAATCTCTCTACCATCATAAATAATACTCTTTCAAAGTAGCCAGTAGTCTTCTTTTCATGAACTATGCATGGTATATAAACACATTAACTGGACCAGAAGCAGACAAGGTCAGACCATTGATCAGGCCATCATAGAATAACCTTCTACAAGGTTATTTAAAAAGGACACATATCACACTACACAATTTGAAGAGCCCTATGGATAAACCACCTTCCCCGTAACTAATTTTGCATCCCATAAACCCGTCTGTATGTTGATACCAGTGCAAACTTCGAAAGTCATTGACGGAAATCATCAAATTTTACATTGTTCGCTCAGAGCATAGTTCTGTCCAAAAGTGTCTAAAACAAAGTAACTTTTTTAGGACTAGTCGAATAGTAACAAACTTGTAACAATTTTGTTCTGGTCATAAATATACAGAGAGAAAATGTATGTTGATAAGACAGTATATAAGGCACGTAACAGTCTTTGAGAATACAGAAGATTCAGCCAACTTAAATTAATGGTTCTTTCCCTTGTTTAGTCCACAAAACTGTACAGTTACACAAATGTTGTGTTGCAGATACATCTTCCAAGCTATCCTTCAGTTTATTGAAACACCGGGACAATGAACTCTTCTTCAAGACCATTCCCCCAAAAATGTAATTTATTCATTGAACAAAGTCTATTAAAATACACTTGGAAATCGACTAAAAATAATTTCTTTTCTTTAAAGAAACTTTTTCGAAGGGTCATCAGAAGAGATTTGTGAGTGTTGTTTGTGGAGGACTCCGAGACTCATGTACGTCCAAGCTGCCAGGCACTGAAGTCAGTACCGAGGTCACAGTTGGCATGGTAGGATTAGTCAAGTCTGTTAATGTTGTTGGGGTAGTGGAAGGACTCATAGAGGCATTGGAGATTTCAGAAGCCGGTCCTGATGGTGTTCCAGCCTGAAGTGTGGAATCTGATGTTTTATCCACCCCATTGTTCTCTTGTCGCAGAAGGTTCCGTCTGAATTTGGCCCGTGCATTCTGAAACCATACCTAGGACAAATGGAAAGTTATTGTTAGGCAATGGCTAGCAAAACAATGTTAAAATATGTAATTCTAAATAAAATTATTGTTTGCAACAAAAACTGAACTGTCTGGATAATGGATATATGGATGAAAGTTTGTGTTGGGCTCAGAAATTTAGCTGTTCAGATCTAGGATCAGGTCCAGATCTAGGACCAAAACTTTGATGTTTTTTTTTTTTTATACTGATAAGAATAAAGAAGATTGGTGAGTGCACCCCTGGTTGTGATTTCTAGATTGAGAGTGATTTTTTCCTCTTATTTTGGTTCACACCCCAGCAATAGTCTTGGGAATGCGGACCTTTCTGGATTTTATATATATATATATATATATATATATATATATATATATAAAATCCCCCATTAGAACACTGTATAAAATCTAGAGATTTGTAACCTGGTTTATTCATTTTTAGCATTCAGTGTACAATGATTAGAGAGGAAAAATACAGCTGTACAGAGGAGCACAATACATAGGAAATCACATTGCGGCTGATGCAGGGTTGGCTGCAATTGCACCCCAAATAGCAGGCACAATTTGCTTTCATTAAAAAAAGCTGTGATTGCAACCATATGCAAAGCTGCAACTATCATGTGATACATCGTAGCTGGTAATGTTAGCACATTCGTATGACATATGTCACGTACACTTGCCCCATTTTGCAACAAACGCATTCACTTTGGGCATCCATAAAACTGCTTACGCTTCAATAATGAACCATAAACAGTTCCTTTTTTTCTAGAGCAAAATGCTTAGCTTAAATACACTAAATAGGCATGATATATGCATGGGAGACAAAGAAATCACCTATCAGTGTCATCAGAGCATTGATAAACAGTTATTCACAAGCAGTTCACCAGTGCTCGTGCTCATCATCATCATCATCATCACTATACATTATTTGCACCTGCCCTTTACCGCCTGCAAATAATAAGCTTATCTCAGGTGCATATTTGCCCCTGTCTGCATCTGTTCTGAGTTGCTCAAACATAAATTCCCATACCCATGTCCCGCCCCATCCCACCTATCCAAACACAGACCAGCATAAGTGGCGAAATCACGCAAATCTGCAGGGGTGCATGTGTGTGCTGACTATTTTGTGGACACGCAAAAAGTGATTTCATGCAAAATATTCTATGTCAACTGGTACAGTGCTCACTGTGCATCAGGCCTATTGAGTACACATGCAAGTATTGCACCAAAGTATGTAGAATGCGAGCTCCTATAAACACAGTTCATGTGTATTCATTCAGTCACAGCATTGTTCCTCTTTCTTTCACCATTCTGTTTTAAAGGGCCATATACACGGGAGAGATGTGTGCTGAGCGATGCAGGGGAGGACAGGGGGGCGCTCATTTCACCCAGCGGGTGAAATGAGCGACGTGCTAGATTGAGGCTGCATGCAGGCCAATCTAGCACCGGTGATAGTCCCGCGCATCGCTATCGCTGTGGGGGGTATACACGAGTGATCTAGTCAGATTGCTTAGATTTTAAGCATGAATCTCTCCGTGAGTACCCCCCTTAACACATTTATGATAAATACAGAGCGATTCAACAAACTGCTTACTGAAGCCACTTCTGCTGTGATAGCATCTCACAGGGCACAGATACTATTCCTCAGCACATAACTGAAAAACTGCGTCTCTGATTACTGGAGCCAATGTTAGGTCATGTCACAGAGGCCAGAAAAAATCTCATACAGACACAAGACTCTAGCTGTGAATTCCTGCAGAGGTGGTGATGGAAATTCAGCTGTTCCACCCTAACATAATGATTTAAAAGTCTAGGAGGTCATTGATCATGTCTGACCACAAAGAAGAGGATACTACCAGAAAGACATTTCCATGTGCAATTAATTGTCTGTGTCTGTGTGTAATATATATATATATATATGTCTTGTACAGGTTGATGCCCTACCAAAATGTTGCTCTGAAGTCTAGTATGATTCAGTGTCACTCATGGACATTAGTGTAAATAGTGAGGGAGTGTACAGAACAACTCTATAAAACAATGTATGATAATTGTTGCTCAGCTCTAGAACAGAACAAGAAAACTTCCAGAAGCTAGCCACACAAGTGTATTCTGTAGCTTTATCCTTAGCCTAATTATCTTAAAGACATTTGGTTGCTGTTAAATATGTTTTAGATGAGGATGAGCTATACTGTCATCTTTGATTGCAGTAATGTTTTTGTTGTGGTCTATCTGGCTTCCAAAGTCACTGGCTTGAATTTATATTAAGAACCCTGATGACAGCAACCTATGCAGCAGGACATTTTTTTTCTCCTTTATCAGTTTACTTTTTAGCCTATGGTCATATACTATTTACATGACTAATTGCATTGGATTTTTTTTTTTTATACCCTACCTGTAAAACTCTTTTGGTTAAACCTGTCTTCTGAGCTAGTTGCTTTAAGTCCTTGGCGTCTGGGTTGTGGTTAATAGCAAAGTAGGATTTCATTGTCCGCAGCTGGTGGTGTTTGAAAGAGGTCCTCATACGTTTGGTTTTCTGGTTGGGGGTGTACTGTTGGTCTCTGTCCAGGTGGTCACCATCATTTTCATTGCAGCTTAGTGCTAGCAGAGACAGGAGAGGAGATGTCATTCATTACAGTAGAAAATCCCTACATCACATGCTAATGATTCCACCTCTACATTGAATTGGCCTTCCAGATAAACTGTTGAGCCACTTCTAGAGTAGGGGTGCCTGAGAGAGTAGGAAAATGTATTTTGTTTGGCTAATTATATTCATACGCTTCAATTCACCCACCTGTGGCACATGTGGAGGGAATATCATGTGACCAGCAATAATCAAACTAACTACTCCAGCACATATCTAGGGATTATAATAAACCACAACACTGGAAATGAGTTATCCTAAACTTTTGCTTGTGAAAAACAATTTTGCAGAATGATAAAACGTTTCTACATTCATACCTGCATAAAGTAACAAATTAGAGCAAACATTTGGAGGAAGAATGTAAACTTTTGACCCACTGATTTTTGAATTAATAATTTTTAAATTGAAAGAGCGCCGTTTTTTCCTCTCAAAAAAATTTATTCTTTCTCTATGACTGAACAGAGATTTCTAGGAATAGACTTTTCACTTATTGTTTTATTAATGCATTTATGGTACACAAACCCAACCAGGAATATTTCTTAAGCTGGACATACACTATACAATTATCTGGCAGATTATTTAACAGATCTGGCTGGTTGGAATGAAAATCTGGTAACGGATCAGAGCAAATGACAATCGACCAATTGCTCCCAAACACTGAAAAATGGACAAAAACTGTTGTTCATGAAAAATTGGTTTAAGCTGTGATTTAACCAATTTAATGAATGAGAGGTTCAGTCCATTTTCCAGTGTTTGGGTACAAATGATCGATTGTCATTTGCTCTCATCCTTTACCACATTTTCATTCCAACCAGCCAGTTGGGGCAGATAACCTGCCAGAAAATTGTATAGTGTAAGCCCAGCCTAACAAATCAAAACTGTTTGCATACTAAAATCTTGACTCATAAACTTTGTGTTTTCCATTGTACTCTTTATATGAATTTTGTATTTCAGTTATTGATATGAAATCTTCTTGACCAGTAATTCACAACCTTTATTCACCTTAGACCCTCTGGCCCATTTGTGTTATATGTACCCGCAGCATTTGCAAAGCAATACATTTGTCATGAATACAGTGGCTACGTACATTTGTTTAGGCGCCACTTTATACAGATTGAGTCTTCCAAATTGAAAAGTATTTTGGATATTAGATTTTTCTGTATTTTGGAATTTTTGTATACCATAATGAGATATCTTGGGGATGGGACCCATGACTAAATACGTAACGTACTCATATTTATGTTTCATGTACACCTTATACACATGGCTTTTTATACAATATGTTTAATAATTCTGTGCATTAAACAAAGTTTATGTACATTGAACTTTTAGAAAGCAAAGGTGTCGATATCTCAGTTGCGCTCAAATAAATCAGTATTTCTGAATATTCCATATTTTGGAATTTTGGATATGGAAGATTCAACCTGTATAAAAGCAATAAATAAGCTATAAACAAGTTTTTAAAAAAAATACGCTAGAATAGATTGAATTGTACTGATATATTTCTTATAACATTTACAGGGATACCAAATCCAAGGACATTTTCACATTTTTCTTCCAACATTATTATTTGAATCAACTATAAACTATTGTATTCTGATGTTGTAGTCACAAGTTTTGACATTAAGGGCATGATGTATCAAGTACCACATACACTTGCATGATTACTTACCTGCTTGTACAGTTCTTCCAATGTTGAGCTGTGTCGACAAACTGCTGACTTCGGGGTTTATGACCCCGGAGTCCTATTGTGCATGTGCAACCTGGGAGAAGGGGGGGGGGGGGATCCTTTTGATCCCTCTCCAAGCACTTTTTATAATCAGAACCCTATAGGCTTCTATAGACAACCTCATCTAAAGATACTGTTGACTACTGGGCTCAAGCTCCAGAAAGATGTTCTTTCCGGAGCTTGATGCATATGGGCACATTGCAACCCCATAGAATCCTATGGGGACTGCTGTGCTGGTGATCTGTAGTGCATGAGTCTGATATCTGCTGTGAACCATATGTATTGCGATAAACCTCCAAAATGTCAGTTTTCAAGTTATGATGGCATATTTTTCATTGATACATCCTACCCTACATGCACTGTGTCAGAAATTAACAGTCTCACTATATCCAGAGAACTGCAGGAAACATTAATGAGCTAGTCACTGTATTTTCCTGCCTGTTATGGCCATTCTGAGATGCATGGGGGCAGATATCGCTGGGAAACTACTTTCTCTATAATTCCAGTAGGATACCTGATCAATATATAAATGTAAACTGAGTGCTGTTGCCTTCTAAGGATAGACAGATCCTGATGTAATTAATGGCAAGGAAATGATTAGAGGTGGCCAAGGGCCGAGCCTCTAAGTTGGTGGAGGAAGAGGTGGCGACTGACTCGGTTACTAGTTAGGCTGGTGGGGTAACTGACATCCTGCTCACAGAGTGCCAAGGATGCATGTCTGCCAAAACCTGCCCCACACACCCTAGCTGTTATTTTTTGCATACACCAGAATGTCATGCGATAACTCCCTGAGGGTACCTCATACCAAATACAGATTAAGGGGGGGGGGGGTGCAGGGGACACTATACCCTGAGCTCTCCTCTCTCAGGAGGGCCCTCCTGCCAGAGCCCACTGACATCACTGGCTCTCCTTCTTGTGCAGCAGCAGAAGGAGGAACCTATCAGCCAGAATGCAAGCAGGAGAGTGTGCCGTGTACAGTAGAGCAGGAGAGTGTGTAGCGCAGAGACACAGGAGTATCAGGTTTATTGAGCTGCCGACAAAGATTCCTGATAAGAGGAGAGCTAGGAGAAAGGAAGAAGGTAAGTGACACCCCCACCCCCCCACACACACACACCTAACATATACAGCAGGCTAGATAAATGTGTCTGGGTCCTTTGTAACCTGTTATCTGATGAGAGCATTTGGGATTGGAGAGAGACACACAGAGAGTCTTCCTGAGTCCTGTCCCAGTGTGTAAGTTACACAGAGGTTGCTAATATTCTTGCATGTGACAAAATAGATTATAGATTTTTCTATGTGTATTTTAAGGTTGTTTACGTTGTCTTTGTTCTGTTGCAGGAAAACCTATAAAATAGTTATCTATTAATTATGTGGAGTTATAGACCCTACCCAGGAATTATTAAACTATTATTAGTTTAAATCTAATATACATCATTGGTTTAATTAATACACAATCTAATATACACTCATTGGCACTTAGTTCACCACTCATCTCCAGCAGTGTAGGCAGGTATGCAGTAAATACACACAACTCTATTTTGGGCTCTACCACATTTAAGGACATATTTATGAACCTTATATTTGCTAGAAATCCCCCAAGAACAGTCAATTTTATCTCCAGGAAGTAACAAGAAAGGGACTGCAGCTAATACAATATTTGCGATATCTGGTGCTGTTCCTCCATCACCGACAGCAAAAGGTTTCTATTCTATGTGGGGCTGCTAAATGGTCACATTTACCGTGGTTTCACCTTGGCAGCTAATGCCATCTTCCGATTCCAGTAGCCGATAGTAGCCCTTCACCAGGACAGGTCTATTTCGGAAGCTCTGTCCTGGCACCTAGAGAATGGTAAATGCAAGCGGTTATTTTCATTACCGTATTGCGAGTTGGCGCATGATTATCGCATCCCAATTGCATTAAAAATGCAGTTGGTGATAAATATGCACCTTAAACATACAGGGCCTGATCCCGCTTTGTATGGCATTGCACAGCCGTAGGGAAGCGACTGTACAATTCCGTATAAATGATATCCTAATGCAGCAGGAGGCGACTGTAGGAGATAGACGCCTTCTGCATGCATCTGCGAGATCCGTGTGCTACATCTGACAACACAGACCCTGGGCCCGGCATGCCTACAAAATGGTGGAGACAAGTCCCCATTTTGAAGAACCTTGCCATCTGTCGCCCCCAAACACAGCAGCATATCAGCCATGCAGTGGATAAGGATTGAGTGGCAAGCGTTAACGCTAGAGATGAGCGGATTCGGTTTTACTCGGTTTTACTCGGTTCTCAAAACCGAATCTTATTGGCTATCCAAAACACGTGACATCCGTGAGCCAATAAGATGTCGTTTTGAGAACCGAGTAAAACCGAGTAAAACCGAATCCGCTCATCTCTACTAACGCAAGACCAGTTCTGCACATGTGCAGAATGGGGCTTGCACATACGCAGACCACAAACCATTGGATTTGCACAGAAACGATCTGCATACAAGTCCAAATCGGGCCCATAGTACTTGGCGGCTAATGATAATGCAGTTTATTTAGTATTAGCTTGTGGCAAAATGTTTCAGTAATATCACTGGTACTTAATAAATTGACAAGCTGCATCCACCCTATACCCAACAAAGTGCTCAATGATACCATTGGTTCATAGTAAATATATGTTTTGTCCATTAAAAATCTCTATCTCTGCTCTGCATAGGTGATGGAAGGGTGTAGTATGGTTTGCCGGCGGTCGGGGTCCCGGCGACCAGCATACTGGCACCGGAATCCCGACCGCCGGCATACCAACAGCTGGGCGAGCGCAAATGAGCCCCTTGCAGGCACGCTGCGCTCGCCACACTGCGGGCTCGGAGGAACGCTATGCGCGCCACGCTATTTATTCTCCCTCCAGGGGTGTTGTGGACCCCCAAGAGGGAGAAAAGATGTCGGTATGCCGGCGGTCGGGATTCTGGCGCCGGTATGGTGGTGGCCGGGAGCCCGGCCGCCGGCAACCTGAATACCACCCGTGATGGAAACAGTCTCATGCAGCCTTTTACCTAATTGTACTACTTGGATTTTTTAGGTTAATTTCTGCAACACAAAAGGCTAGATGCATCATCGCTTGGAGAGTGATAAAATGGAGAGTGAAAAAGTGCCAGCCAATTCGCTCCTAACTGCCATGTCACAGGCTGTGCTTGAAAAATGGCAGTTAGGAGCTGATTTGATGGCACTTTTTCACTCTCCATTTTATCACTTTCCAAGCGATGATGCATCTGGCCAAAAGTCTATTTACATCTGCTGTTTTTTCCAATAAATTAATTTAGATTTAGATATTAATTAGAGATGAACCAAAACTCCCAAGGAGATCCGATGGAACCAAGTCCTGGTTTGGAACTTTCCGCGGTTCGGAATTCGGATTTTGAATTTGAATTTTGGGTTTTGGATTACGTAATTCCAGCTGTTTTTATCGTTTTTTATAAAATTTTATCAATGATAATCAATTTTTTATTTCTTTCATTTATCGATTTTTAACTGAACCAAAAACCAAATCCCCAAAACACTTGAGGGTTTTTATTGCAAAACCAGAATATAAACTATGGGTGTTTTGTGTACTGTGTGTATATATATATATATATATATATATACAAATAGAGAATTCAGCACTCACCATAGCAAGCTCACTTGTCCTTATGTGATACAGTTGCCAGCTTTTAATTCTTAAGGCTTTGTGATAGTGTAGGACCTGCATGTAGGTGGGGTACCGTGGAGCGGTATGCAGGCTTCCGTGCATTGGCCAATTCACTAACTAAACCCCCATCATTTATTTATTGATGTTGTGAGGACAAGTGAGCTTGCTATGGTAAGTGCTGAATTCTCTATTTGTATGTATTTGGGTAGGTGGCCATGGGCTGCATGCACCCCACCCTATGAGTGGTGAGTGCAGACACTGCACCCCGCTTCTGGGGTGGCGAGTGCTGTGGTTTTCTATATTTGTTTATATATATATATACATATACATAGAAACGTAGAATTTGACGGCAGATGAGAACCACTTGGACCATCTAGTCTGCCCCTTTTTTATCCTTTATGTAATCTCAACCCTTTTTGAACCTTAATTCTTTGTAAGGATATTCATAGAATTAAGGTTCAAAAAGGTACGAGTACTTGTGATACTAGGACACACAGCACAGGATATTTGTGGTACAATACCATAAAGTCCATCTATTGAATCTGACTTCCTGAGTATCACATGACAATTTTTTAAATTGATCAGGTTGGAAATTATAGGAATCATCTGTCGATTCTAATTCCATAAATATAACAAAGCTTATCTTCCATGACTGGCCAGGCATTTTCGGCTATGAGTTCATATTGGGTGATTCATTTTTAACCGACACATACCCCTGATGAAGTCTCTGTGAGAGACTAAACGCGTTGGGTTATCAGTCTTGTTGTGATGTGGCCTCCAGTCTACAATCTTAGAAGGAGGAGTTTGTGAAAGAAATATCTGTACACTTGAACTTATGTGGACCACCATTGGATGTTAGTGGCGGATGAAACGTTTTACGAACATTTATACCATTACAGTTTCAGATGGTTTTTTATAAATTTTATTAAATTTGTATATTGGAACCTACTGATTGCTTTTTTAAATAAGGTTATATTTATATATTTATATATATGTTTCACTCTATTGTATAATGTCTGGCTCCATCCACCAACGCCACATTGCACCACAGACTGTCCAGGAGTTGGCGTATGCTTTAGTCCAGGTCTGGGAGGAGATCCCTCAGGAGACCATCCGCCACCTCATCAGGAGCATGCCCAGGCATTGTAGGGAGGTCATACAGGCACGTGGAGGCCACACACACTACTGAGCCTCATTTTGACTTGTTTTAAGGACATTACATCAAAGTTGGATCAGCCTGTAGTGTGTTTTTCCACTTTAATTTTGAGTGTGACTCCAAATCCAGACCTCCATGGGTTAATAAATTTGATTTCCATTGATAATTTTGGTGTGATTTTGTTGTCAGCACATTCAACTATGTAAAGAACAAAGTATTAAATCAGAATATTTCATTCATTCAGATCTAGGATGTGTTATTTTAGTGTTCCCTTTATTTTTTTGAGCAGTGTGTGTATATATATGTATATCACAAAGTGGTAACGTAGGATCTCAGAAGACATATTAGGGGGTTAGGGTCCTAGTCAGACCAACTGTTGCTGTATGCTGGACAGAACTTTGACACAGGGATCCTGTTCTGAGCCTTCCACTGGATGTATATAGCTGAAACCTTTAATGAACTCTAATAACTGACAGAAATAACCATGAATCAATGCACTAAAATAACTGACAGAAATGAAGGAGGGAAGAAAAAAATATTGTGTATCCAACAGCCTTGGAATAGCAACATTGATAACAGAAGGAAAACTTTAAACCCATCTCGCAATGTAAAAGTGATTATAAAACTTAACAGAAAGGAAAGCCTGGGATCATGGCTACTGGCGACACCCCAAAAATAAAAACAACACATTCATCTCATGGGTGTGTTGGAAGGTGGTGCAGTTAGCAGACTGGCGCTCGGGATCCCGGTGGTCAGCATGCCGACCCCGGGATCCCAAATGCTAGAAATGCTGGCACACGTAATGCCGACCAACAGGGTCTATTCCCACTCGTGGGTGTCCACAACACCCATAGAGTGGGAAAAGAACCTGTGGCGAGCGCAACAAGCCACCGAGCCTGCTGCATGACGAGCACAACGAGCCCGCAAGGGGCTTGGTTGCTCTCGCCCCTTGCCGGCATTCTATTAACGGGATCCCGGTGTTGGTATGCTGACCACCGGGATCCCAGCAGACGGCAACGCAGCCCCAACCCATTGGAAAAGCCACTAAGCTACTAATTATTGTTAATATGTTGACAGTTACATCCAACTCATTGATAATAACTTAATAGCTTAATAACTGGAAAATTTAAACCCAGGCAATGCTGGGTACTTCAGCTAGTACATACGTGTGTGTGTGTGTGTGTGTGTGTGTGTGTGTGTGTGTGTGTGTGTGTGTGTGTGTGTGTGTGTGTGTGTGTGTGTATATATATATATATGTATATATATAAAAATATATATATATATATATATATATATATATATATATAACCAGTGTTTACTAAAATATTACAACACAGTGGCCTTTATATTTGATTGTTACCAGCAACAAAGGGGAAAATCTATGTTAATGTGTGTATGGTCTATAAACTAACAATATTTCAGATTAGAAATACATGGATAGACATGCTTCATTTTTTTTGGGTATAATTGCAAACTGCTTGCTCTGTATCTGGGACGCTAAGATTGTAAGATCTGTGCATCATTATCATTTCTAGTAGGAAAGAATCTCATTGTTTTTTGCATTATGCAAAGGAAAATGGGGCAAAGTCATTACTGCGGAGGTAGCACCAACAGAGACCGGGAATGCTGCATACTCGAGAAGGAATACTTTCAAGTTTGTAAGAAGATCCTATAGTGTGATATGTAAATGCTTCTGGCATGGCTCTGCAGCATAATGTAGAATAATGTTCTGATTCTCTCAGCTAGTGCCAGAAACATTTTATGTTAGTTAAAACCTATAAACAAAATCAGGAAAGTGATGTAGCATTTACAATGCGTAAAATGCATGACTAGATTAAAGGCAATCTCCTCATGATGGGTGTAACTAATATTACAGTGCGTGCATTATTACATGGATCCAACACTGGCAATCATGCCACATGACAGTTTGTTCAAAGGGGTAGGAATTTGCTAAATGAACAAGCTGCGCTACCACAGCTAGAACAGATTGAGATATGGTAGCCCACGTTTGGACGGAATATTACAAGGAAATCCGGACACACATTGTTATATTACTGCAGGAAACAAGGAAAATGGAAAGAGCAGGAATGAAGGTGTCAAATTCTGATTCTTCAGTACCTATAAAATGTGACTAGTTATGGGTATATGAATTGCAGCCCCACATCAAGTTGTCTAAATATTTATGTATTTATTACCAGCTATTTATATAGCGCATACATATTCCGCAGCGCTTTACGGAGAATATTTGGCCATTCACAACAGTCCCTGCCCCAGTGGAGCTTACAATCTATATTCCCTACCACATGTACACACACACACATTCACACTAGGGTTAATTTTGTGGGGAGACAATTAACCTGCCAGTATATTTTTGGATTGTGGGAGGAAACCGGAGTACATGGAAAATATACAAACTCCACATGACATCTCTACTATCCTATTACATACTGTTATGTAATAAGTCATATATTATGTGACACCCAGTTATACAGAAAGGAGAAATGGTATATAAGTCCAGGATTTCATCAACTTTTATTATTCATTGTAAAGTTGTAGATTCTATTAAATTGTCTGAAGCTCCGCCCACTTTTATAAATGTAATAGGAGGAGGCAGCCATGCAATGAGAAATACTGTCTCATAAAAATTAGAGATGAGCGGGTTCGGTTTCTTTGAATCCGAACCCGCACGAACTTCACTTTTTTTTCCACGGGTCCGAGCGACTCGGATCTTCCCGCCTTGCTCGGTTAACCCGAGCGCGCCCGAACGTCATCATGACGCTGTCGGATTCTCGCGAGGCTCGGATTCTATCGCGAGACTCGGATTCTATATAAGGAGCCGCGCGTCGCCGCCATTTTCACTCGTGCATTGAGATTGATAGGGAGAGGACGTGTCTGGCGTCCTCTCCATTAGAATAGAGATAGATAGATTAGATAGAGAGAGATTGTGCAGAGTCGCAGACAGAGTTAGTTTACCACAGTCAGTGACCAGTGCAGTTGCTAGTTAACTTTTATTTAATATAATATATCCGTTCACTTCTCTCTGCTATATCCGTTCTCTGCCTGAAAAAAAAAACGATACACAGCACAGTCAGTCACACAGTGTGACTCAGTCTGTGTGCACTCAGCTCAGCCCAGTGTGCTGCACAGTCATCAATGTATAAATTAAAAGCTTATAATTAATTGTGGGGGAGACTGGGGAGCACTGCAGGTTGTTAGCAGGAGCCAGGAGTACAATTATATTAATTAACAGTGCACACTTTTGCTGCAGGAGTGGTGACCAGTGCCTGACCACCAGTATAGTATTGTTGTATACTACTAATATCTCTTTAAATATCAACCAGTCTATATTAGCAGCAGACACAGTACAGTGCGGTAGTTCACGGCTGTGGCTACCTCTGTGTCGGCACACGGCAGGCAGTCCGTCCGACCAGAATTGTATTATTTATTATTATATACCTACCACCTAACCGTGGTTTTTTTTTCATTCTTTATACCGTCATAGTGTCATCCTAATTGTTACGAGTATACTACTATCTCTTTATCAACCAGTGTACAGTGCGGTAGTTCACGGCTGTGGCTACCTCTGTGTCGGCACACGGCAGGCAGTCCGTCCGACCAGAATTGTATTATTTATTATTATATACCTACCACCTAACCGTGGTTTTTTTTTCATTCTTTATACCGTCATAGTGTCATCCTAATTGTTACGAGTATACTACTATCTCTTTATCAACCAGTGTACAGTGCGGTAGTTCACGGCTGTGGCTACCTCTGTGTCGGCACACGGCAGGCAGTCCGTCCGACCAGAATTGTATTATTTATTATTATATACCTACCACCTAACCGTGGTTTTTTTTTCATTCTTTATACCGTCATAGTGTCATCCTAATTGTTACGAGTATACTACTATCTCTTTATCAACCAGTGTACAGTGCGGTAGTTCACGGCTGTGGCTACCTCTGTGTCGGCACACGGCAGGCAGTCCGTCCGACCAGAATTGTATTATTTATTATTATATACCTACCACCTAACCGTGGTTTTTTTTTCATTCTTTATACCGTCATAGTGTCATCCTAATTGTTACGAGTATACTACTATCTCTTTATCAACCAGTGTACAGTGCGGTAGTTCACGGCTGTGGCTACCTCTGTGTCGGCACACGGCAGGCAGTCCGTCCGACCAGAATTGTATTATTTATTATTATATACCTACCACCTAACCGTGGTTTTTTTTTCATTCTTTATACCGTCATAGTGTCATACTAGTTGTTACGAGTATACTACTATCTCTTTATCAACCAGTGTACAGTGCGGTAGTTCACGGCTGTGGCTACCTCTGTGTCGGCAGTCGGCAGGCAGTCCGTCCATCCATAATTGTATTATTATTATAATATATACCACCTAACTGTGGTTTTTTTTGCATTCTTTATACCGTCGTCATAGTGTCATACTAGTTGTTACGAGTATACTACTATCTCTTTATCAACCAGTGTACAGTGCGGTAGTTCACGGCTGTGGCTACCTCTGTGTCGGCAGTCGGCAGGCAGTCCGTCCATCCATAATTGTATTATTATTATAATATATACCACCTAACCGTGGTATTTTTTTTTCTTTCTTTATACCGTCATAGTGTCATACTAGTTGTTACGAGTATACTACTATCTCTTTATCAACCAGTGTACAGTGCGGTAGTTCACGGCTGTGGCTACCTCTGTGTCGGAACTCGGCAGGCAGTCCGTCCATCCATAATTGTATTATTATTATAATATATACCACCTAACCGTGGTTTTTTTATTGCGCCTCATTGCACCTCTTTTTTTCTTTGCGTCATGTGCTGTTTGGGGAGGGTTTTTTGGAAGGGCCATCCTGCGTGACACTGCAGTGCCACTCCTAGATGGGCCCGGTGTTTGTGTCGGCCACTAGGGTCGCTAATCTTACTCACACAGCTACCTCATTGCGCCTCTTTTTTTCTTTGCGTCATGTGCTGTTTGGGGAGGGTTTTTTGGAAGGGACATCCTGCGTGACACTGCAGTGCCACTCCTAGATGGGCCCGGTGTTTGTGTCGGCCACTAGGGTCGCTTATCTTACTCACACAGCGACCTCGGTGCAAATTTTAGGACTAAAAATAATATTGTGAGGTGTGATGTGTTCAGAATAGGCTGAAAATGAGTGTAAATTATGTTTTTTGAGGTTAATAATACTTTGGGATCAAAATTACCCCCAAATTCTATGATTTAAGCTGTTTTTTAGGGTTTTTTGAAAAAAACACCCGAATCCAAAACACACCCGAATCCGACAAAAAAAATTCGGTGAGGTTTTGCCAAAACGCGTTCGAACCCAAAACACGGCCGCGGAACCGAACCCAAAACCAAAACACAAAACCCGAAAAATTTCAGGCGCTCATCTCTAATAAAAATATAGGCAGACAAACAGAGGTATGGCCTGATAGAGAGATGTACGCTATTGCACAGCTGCTACAACTGTGTACACAATAATATACTGATGCCGCAGGAGGCGTCTTGTGTAAATAGATGCCGCAGGAGGCGTCTTGTGTAAATAGATGCCTCCCACCGCTTCTCTGATCGATGCTACGTCCAAAGATGCAGCATCGGATACTCTGTGTGAACATCAGGATGGTCACTGTCCTGGACATGCCCAGAAAATGGGGTAACTCCACACCCCTTCCCTGCCACCAAATGATCATGTTGTGGCTTAGATCTGGTGCACACATCTGAAAACATCAGAGATGTACACAAACCTTAGGGTTTTTCCGTACGTCTCTGATTCTGGTCCATAGACAACACCAAAACTTGCCCTTGGCACACAAGGTTTTATATAATGTTTGTAATTTATTTCTGTTCTAAGGAACCCAAATGTTTATAACTGATTTCTGTGCAAATGAATTCCCTAACTCTGGCAGCAGAAAGTTTGGGAACACCTGTGATCATAGGTAGGTAACGTTCGTACGGTAATGATTAACGTCACATTATATTTATTAATGTGCATGATCTACAGTCACACGGCAATGCTGATAGTAACATTACATTTATTCATGTACACCTCTCCTATTCACACAGCAGTGCTGATAGTAACATTACATTTATTCATTTGCAGCGTTGAGGAATGAATTCTAGGCTTTAAAAACATCTGTACATAAGCACATTAGGAAGCCAACGTCAGTACTAATGTTACCCAGAAGAGATAGCTCCCACATTTATCATATTGTTTCAGATTTTTTTAACTATCTCAACTTTCTTGTCTTTGAACTGAATATTTGTCTCAATTCCCCTACATTTGCCTTTCCAGTAATGCTACCAAGTCATACAACCCACTGGAAATAACTGCAGTGGTTATCTGAGAGAAAGGTAAGTATTAGTATTGCAGAAGAATGAAGAATACCATATAATATTAGTAACTCCAGTAGGGGTAGATTATCCTCCTATCAGGGAAGAGGAAGTGCATAAGTCAGGTGCACAGTGGGCTGGCACTGGAATACCGGCATTATCGTGTGCAGCACATTTCATTAGTAAAATCTAGAGAGGGAAATCTGCACTGAGGGGCGTATCTAGCATTAGTCTAGCATCATCAATCCCAACTCTCTTCATTCTATACCATTATTCTCCCTCCATATTATGGGCGGGATGTATTGCGCCAATGATCGCATGTAATCGGTGTTTATTAACACCATATGCATGAAGATTTATACAAAGGACAGCTCTCCTGATAAAAGCTGTCCTTTGCCGGGTGGGGACTTCTGGGTTTGTGACCGGCGAGTTCTTCTGTGCATGCATCATATGACCTGCATAAAAAGGTCCATAGGCTTCTATTGATGGCAGTGCCCATTGGGTCCAGGCTCCAGAACGTGCCACATTCCCGAGCTTGGCACATATGCAAAAAGTGACCACACCTTCGAAAACTGCATTTTTCTGAGGTTTGTAAAAAAGAGATTTGATGCATCCTACCCAATATCCAACCCAATATCCCTGCATCAAACCCCCAACTCAGTCACCTCAGTTACTTAAGAACGTAATATCCCACAAAGATTTGCTCTAAATTCGTATTATGCCAAAAAAAACTGTTTTTTATGTAGCACATATGCCAGTCCTCACACTAGTCAGTCCTCAGCTCCTTAGGGTGTGGAGAGAATTTGTATTTAAAGTGAAGGAGAAGATGTCCCTACAGTGCTACATCCTGTGAGTCACTGAGTAACGCACTCGCTGACATTGTCATCATTAAATGTCGGTGGCACTGGCACCAGTTATTTTGATGACAAGCTCTGAGGCGGCATCTGGCATTAGGGTGTGCCTGGGCACTCCTATAGCTGCAGGAAATGCGCACTAGATCCGTTTTTACTGCACTGTTTCAAGCTATAATCTCCAGCATTTTGGCTGATTCGTTATAGTAGCCCAGTCCAGTATGCCAAAGGCAGGGATATGCAGTGAGTTTAAATGTCTTAGGAGGCACTGGCTAACACCAGAGCCAGATTTACTAACAATATATGAGCCAAAGGGCACATGTGGGAATTATACACAGATACAGCAGCATAAACTGCTAGAAATTTGGTAATTTTTGATTAGAAAGGTGCAGAAAAGTTAGTCAGGTGAGGCACTGCCTCACCTGCCATATACTTTTTACTCCAGAGTTTTGACTATAAAAAATTATTAGAATACTAGAAAAAAGATATTTATCATATATTCTTTGTCTTTTTCATATACTTTATACAGTCAGAACTCTGACACAAACGTTAGTATGACAGGAAAGGCTCTGCCTCACCTGCCTCACCCCACCGCAGGTCACTGACCAAAGGAAGCCATTTATGTAGCTACAGCACCCACTATATTAGGATAATTAACAGTATTAACTATCCAAGTATGTATACTCCAGGGGAGTGTGCAGGGCACTAGAGAGCCTGGCTGGGCCCAGATACTTCTCAGGGGGTGTGCCCTAATCACAGGCGGCGTGGTCCTGCACCCTTTGTGGAAAAAAAACATAAAAAATTGTATTTTAAGCACCTCACTGGCCACACTGCAGCGAGAAAATCTACAACTTTTGCAGCCTGGTAAGGGGAGGGGAACCTGGGCCTCCACTGGGCCCTTCCATCAGACCTGGGCCCAGGTAATTATTACCCTCCACACCCTCTCTCGGCGCCACTGGGAGTGTGACTCCACTAACAAATGGCCTGTGGCATAACATCTCCTCCTCAATGGGCTGCACCTGCATAATCAAACAGAAATGTTATACATCCCATGCTCCCAACTATCCATTTTCTTTGAACCAAACCCTATGCACTTCTCCTTCCACAGTGATTCTATTTGTATTCTGATAGAAGATTCCTTTATTTGCTTAAATACATGTCTGTTAACATCGACTTTGTTATTATGAGATATATGGAATTTAGTTACCATTGGTGCAGTGGGCCGGTGGTAACTATCACTCTGTATTTCTGCTATATATACATAATGGTGTGCCGCTGTAATTGGCAGCGTCTATACATGCGTATCGTTAGTTAACCTGGTGGGTATCCAGCAAAGCCTATCCAGCATTATTGGTCCACATTGCCGGGTAAAGCTAACACCTTCCTGAAATGACGTTAGTTTGTGCCACAAAAAACTGTGGTCTATTGTCAATGGTGGTAAGGTGCTAAAGAAGATGCAGCAAATTAAATCTGTGGGTTTTTTGCAGTTAGCCTTTTCCTCGCATTTAGAGGGAGATGTGTCAAGCCTTTGAGAGAAATAACGTGGAGAGAAATAAAGTACCAACCAGACACCTTCTGTCATTTTTCAAGCACAGCCTGTTAAATGACAGTTAGAAGCTGATTGGTTGGTACTTTATCTGTATCCAAGGCTTAGTACATCACCCCCTTAGAGCTTTGTTACAAGATGTTAATAGTTTGCTGTGTTTTTTGTGAAAAAATATATCTGGAAATCTACTGAAGTGTCTAATGATAATTTCCTCTTTGACCACCTGAAACATCATATATAATATATAGCATTATGTCGCTACTTATTTGTTCTGACTGACCTATACCAGACGTAATATACCAGGTTTCACAATCGGTAACAGTCATAACAATCCTACTGGAAGAACCCAGGTATTAGCTAATTATTGGCTTTGTTCTATAATCCAATGTTATTGTAAACATGGGGTTCTGGACCTGCACAATGGACCATGTAGATGTACTTGCCTCCCCAGACCAGATGTTGCCAGGTATCCCCGTCTAGATGGATTAGGTCTACAGCTCAAAGACTTTTTTTTTCTCTATGATCGTTAACATCCTGATATTGAAATTAGTTACAAAAGAAAATTGTGTGTAGATTGTTTCTAAAAAAAAATATGCACTATTACCGTGACTGTGCTAGGTCGTGTAAGACCGAATGTAAGTGAAAAGTCCTAAACAACACTGCTATTGGAAGGAAATGTGGTGGGGTATTATGTGCTGAAGAGTAAATCACTCTGAGTTTGAATATATGCCATTTGATAGAAGGCCAGGCAATTTAGAAGCTGGCGATTGTCCATGGAGTTCTACACTTAACTCATTAAGCACCATACGATACCATTGTTTCAGGTTCCAGAAAGAACAAGCAACCAAGCAGCCTGATACAACACTACATAAGTATGTTAGCGTTTAACAGTTGTTCTTGTGTAAAGATTGTCGTCAGGGTTCTGTCTGACTCATGTTACATTTAGACAGTTTTCTTTGGGGTCTAATACAAGTGATTTACAAGTTTCTGATAAACACATTTCCTGACAAACTTATTATTATTATTATTATTATTATTATTATTATTATTATTATTATTATTATTATTATTATTATTATCATTACTAATACTACTACTATTACTATTATAATATTATTATTTTCTTAAGAAAGCTTAGAACAGGGACCCTGAGAAAATGATCTGGAAACTCAAATCTATGCGGTTTACAAACTGGTTTCAATTTTCAGCAGCCCTTTTGGTCTGGCTTTGAAAAAAAAATCAATTGCTTTTGAAAATAAATCTAGCTTTAGTTGCAGCCAAAACTAACTGACTTGTCTCCAAAGGACAGCAAAACTTGTTATTGTAATAGTGACACATGAAATCTGTTGATTGCTTGCAAAGTACTCTGGCACAGGCATGCGCCAAATCATTTCATTTTTGCAATGAAGAGAGAAGGGTGTTCACTCCAAAAGTATTCTGTGGATTAGGCTCCAAAGAATCTGCTGCTTTAACTAATCATTTTATGTAAAATACTCAAAGGAATCATTGTTGATACAAGCTACATTCATCCTTGAAATGGAAAAAGGTTGATTGCTATGTTTAATTACTTGTACCAATACATAGTTATCAGGACATTTTTGGTTGAGTCATATTGCATTGCATTTAATGTATTAATTGATCTGAATTAAACAAACTGCTTCTAGTTGAAATCCACAACCATCTCCCTACAGTTTATATTTTTTTAACATGTTGATTCCAACATTTTCCCAATTGTATTGGTGTCTACTTGCCCATTTCCCATCTCCTTAATTCCCCTCAACTATCAGTGAAGTCTTACCACTTAAATAGAGACTAAGGCTTTCTGCACATAAATTACATGTAGGCCTGAGCAACAAATGGCAGTGGGAGCCCTTTAAGTATTTTTGTCCTTCAGAAAGTAATGGGCCCTACACACTGGGCGATATTACTGAAAGATATGAACAATCTTGTTTATTAATGGACGGGATACCGTTCATATCTTTCAGTGTGGAGGCAGCAACGATGCACGGCCCCGCGCTCGTTCCTCGTTGGTGCCCCGTCGCTTGTGCATGCAGGCCAATATGAACGATCTCGTCCATATTTGCATGCACTGCTATGGAGCCGGGTTACGGGGGAGTGAAGAAACTTCACTCCCCCGTCACCTCCCCCCCGCTGCCGGGTCGCCCATCTGCCGTATCGGCGGTCGGGCAGCTCGGCGGCGGGTCGCGCAGTGTGTAGGGCCCATAACACTTATTTAATCTTGAAAAATAAGATGATAGGATGCTTATGAAGCTGTCAATGTGTATGTTAAAACAAAATCTGATATATGTACTGTATAGATATATCTATCGATAGATAACTAGATTGCTAGATCACGAGATAGATAGATAGATAGATAGATAGATAGATAGATAGATAGATAGATAGATAGATAGATAGATAGATAGACAGACAGACAGACAGACAGACAGACAGACAGATAGTTAGATAGTTAAAGGCCTCTGTTTTATTCTACTTTTCTTACTATAGATCTTATTGCCACCTGTACTGAATGCTTTGTACTTGTTATTACAAGCTTTGGAACATATATATATTCCATGTATAAGTTTGAGAGAGCTTACTTCCTCTCTCTCTCTCTCTCTCTCTCTCTCTCTCTCTCTCTCTCTCTCTCAATATATATGTATAAGGGGACTCCTTCCCCCATACTTTTCTGTCCCTTGCTTATACCATCATCTCCACCCCTTGGCCCACAATTACACCAAACCTTCCGGTTCAACAGCCAACAGAACTTCAGTTGATATTATGACTGCATCTGCAACAATGTTTATATGGCTTGTATTCCATGTTCTGTAATGTTTTCTGCTATCAGTCCTCTGGCTTTTGCATTTTTTCTTGTTTTGTTTGCACTGTTTCTGCTTATGTAAGGCGCTGCGCAACCATGTGGCACCATATAAATAATAAAGGATAATAATTGTGTGTGATCATACATACATACATACATACATACATACATACATACATACATGCATGCATACTTACTTACATACATACATAGATAGATAGATAGATAGATAGATAGATAGATAGATAGATAGATAGATAGATACACCGAGGGCACAATGAAGTAAAGCTCTAAATTATTCCGTGAAAATGTGTATGTGCAATTTTCAAACATGAATTACGGGACCCTCCCATAATTATTTAACTGTAACTAATACAATCCATTCAATTTACGCTGATGTATCTGACTTTTTATTAACCAGATTTCAGTTGATATTGGTTTTGTCCTACATAGCAAGACGGTCCAGAAAATTAAACATGACTCAGGAAATTATTTTAACACTACATCTGCCAAATCAATGATACTGACAGGGTCATTGGATGCCTACATTTCTTTCCTGCAAGGAGTTAAGTTTCTTTTTCTCCCTATTTGGATATTTTGCTGGGAATTACTCTACAGAAAGCATTAGTCCGGTACTTGTATTACAATGAAGCACATTGTACAGCAGACCTCGTTTATCCCTCTTGCCTGAGTGTGTTGAATCTATTCTGGTGGAGGGCTGCAATAGGCTATAAATGTCTTTGGGAAACAACTAGAATTTCTGTGACAAACTTTCTGTAGGACCATATGTAAAAACAGAGATAACCCTTTGTGTTTAGCTGTTGTTTATATAGAGCCCACATAAGTTTGAGCATTTAGAAAAAGCTGAAGACAATTTTGTTGATTTATTATACATTTTGTTTAGATACAAATAATATTATTATTTTTCATTTGACATTAAAGTGCAGTATAAACAGATGAATGCAATGGAAGGCTTACAACGTATTTTATAAGAAGCTGGTAGGCTATAACAGAAGGGAACAGCGAGGAAATACATATTCCTATTCTATTTATCTGCACATTGTAAAACGATTACTGTGTAGGTATATATTATTTGTGTAATTTCCCTTGAAATATAGGTTTATAATTATGTTTACGCAGCTGTATCTTTGTTTTTATAAGATTATTTAGCTTATGTAAGAGAGTGATGCGTGGTTTCGTTTTATGGAGCAAAAGGAGGAGTTATTTAACACATGTAAAACTAATCAAATCTAAACTCAAGTAAAACCAGAGTGTATAATAAGTACTTTTCAATAGAGGGCTTCCTAGAGTTTTATGTATAACCAAAAGTTCATAGTTTGGTAACATTAAACCTATATAAGGAATTTAGATGCACATGAGCACTGCACTGTATATGTATACATTTTAAATAAATGTGTGTGTGTGTGTGTGTGTGTGTGTGTGTGTGTGTGTGTGTGTGTGTGTGTGTGTGTGTGTGTGTGTGTGTGTGTGTGTGTGTGTGTGTGTTATTTATTTATTTATTTTTTATATTATTTATGTATTTATTAATAGTTATTCATACAGTGCACACAATTTCCATTGCACCTTACAGAGAATGTTTGCTCACTTATATTAATCCCTGCCCCAGAGGACTTTGTAATATATGAGATCCCCTATTACACACACATACTCCATGGTTACTTATTCTTTGTCAGAATGAAGGTAACATACTAGCACTTGTGTCATATATAATAATAATAATAATAATAATAATTTTATTTATATAGCGCTCAGTGCTCTTTCTCCAACAGGACTCAATATATATATATATATATATATATATATATATATATATATATAATCCCACATATATCGGCACTCAATAAATCACAAATAAATACCTAGGTGCTGCAGTCCATTCACATATGCAGTGAACATGTAAATCCCAAAGAAAAAAGGACGGCACTCACAGGATTTTTGCAAAGCGTGTATTCTCCAATAATAAATTATCTTTAAGATTCCATCAACGTTTCGGTGTTAGTACACCGTCATCAGGATGCATATAGACAAATGAAGTGACAAACATGTTTGTCACTTCTTTTGTCTATATGCATCCTGATGACGGTGCACTAACACCGAAACGTTGATGGAATCTTAAAGAGAATTTATTATTGGAGAATACACGCTTTGCAAAAATCCTGTGAGTGCCGTCCTTTTTTCTTTGGGATTTTTATATATATATATATATATATAGTAGCAGTAGTACCTGGCACTCCTGGTCCTAAAACTTCAACTTGCCTGGGTGCCCTCCATATCGATGTATGCAGACGTTCAGAAATAAATGGCGTCACTCCAGGTCTTGTAAACATCAAGTTGTGTATTTAGAAAATTAACACAGTGCCAACGTTTCGGGGCCCGTAGCCCCTTTGTCAAGGTGTGTCAAGACCTGGAGTGATGCTATTTATTTCTGAACGTCTATATATATATATATATATATATATATATATATATATATTATGAGTGTGTATAGATAGATACACTGTATGTCTGTGTGTTTATATACACACACACACACATATATATATGTGGTGTGTGTGTGTGTGTGTGTGTGTGTGTGTGTGTGTGTGTGTGTGTGTGTGTGTGTGTGTGTGTGTGTGTGTGTGTGTGTGTGTGTGTGGATAGATAGACAGACAGACAGACAGACAGACAGATAGATAGATAGATAGATAGATAGATAGATAGATAGATAGATAGATAGATAGATACATAGATACATAGATACATAGATACATAGATAGATAGATTTAGATGTATAATATGGTTAAATGGTTGAGATTAAGTTAATATTAAGGTTTTCAGCAATCAGATGGGGGCAATTCATTTAATATCCATTATTATCCAAATACAAATATTAATCCCGGATCTGCACCTTTATTGCAGAACATATTGGGAAAAACAGACACCCAACTGACTTTTCAAACTATTGAATATCCCCCATCATGTCACAATAGTTGGGGGAATTGACAGCTGAGAGCTGAGGGAATTGACTTTAATTGTAAGGGTAGAAAATGTGTGTCTAAAAGTAGGCTACAAAAGAAATGTTTATTGGGTGTAGATTGTATGTAACACCTTGGCCATTTAACTTAAAATAGCTCACATTTTCCAAATACCTCATTTCTATAGGAAGACGTACTAAGTAAAAAAAAAAAAAATCACATGATGTTCACATTAAGGATTAAATAGGAAAACACAAAAGGAAGTTTACAGACTGAAAACTTGCAGAGTCACTCAATTGACATGCCAAGCCATTAAACCTCCATCAAACGTGGCAGAGTTAATTACAAGTCATAGTGTAAGAATGACAGCTTGCCAGCAATGATACTGCATTATGTCTGCCACTGTGGGAACAGATATAATTAACTCATTAAATATCCTCTGATAAGGTCATGCATAATGTATAGGAGTATTTGTGTATAATATTAATATTATGTGAGCAGAGGGAAAAAAGTATCTGGATTCCTTGCAGTGACCTTGAGATGATTTCACTGGAGATGTTGATGTGGAAATGTTTCTGCTGCTGGATCGTGGGTTGCTAGCATTCTGTAACTGGGGTGTTATTATGGAATCACTAAGGTTACTTTTAAATTTGTTCTTATGACTGACCAACATGTTAGTTTGTAAAGTTATCTATGAACAGCTTCTGGGAAGTACAAGATGCTTTTACTTTTTGTTTGTTTTAACATGTATTTGTTGTAATCTTTTTATAAATGGTTTTCAAGATTTTCCAGCGAGTTAATACTATTTGGATCTTCTAACAATTGTATAATATTTTGAGCTATAAAATTGGTAAATGTCTGTTTTACTTAGCATTACGAGTATGTGTGTTGTATGCACTAAATATATAATTAATTTCTTCTTTTATCATTTCAGATTAGTACTTTTGATTAATTTTATCAATATCATCTTTATTTTTTTTCTCTTCTTTTATATCTTATAAAATAAGTTGTACTAGAAAAATAATCATAGCTTGACCAGTATACATGCAGACTTTTCAGTCAAATACTGAAAGTGACTGTAACTAGTCAATGACAACTGGACAGGAAATGTTCACATAGGCAAAGAATTGATAACATTTTAGGCACTGTATTATCTAGAAATTGAAAGCAGAATCTATGAAAATTACAGCATGTGAGTATTACAGTTCCAATAGTATAGAATCATAGGGAATCATTTACTCTCAGCATATTGTATATTGGAGATTTGCAGGTCTGTCTGTGTTTGTTTCTGATGCCCAATATGTTAGGCTATATGTAAAGAAACCTATATTTGTTACATTTCCTCCTAAGCTAATGGGGCATGAAAGTGAACACAAGTCTGTCAATTGGTTAAAAAAATGTAAAAGTTCTGTAAATATTTGTGAAAAGAGTTTGGGGGAAATTTATCAAATCTTGAAGATAGATAAATTGGAGACAAAAAAAAGTACCAGCCATCCAGCTTCAAACTGTCATTTTACAGGCTGTGCTGGAAAAATTACAGAAGCTGATTAGTTGGTACTTTACCTGTCTCCGAGATTTGATAAATCTCCCCTTCGGTGAGTTGTCTGGATGGATATGAATATCTCCTAATTTTTATCTCATGTGATGGATTATGGGAATAATCAATTACAACATGTTATGTGTTGTCAGCACACCAAATTGAAATCTATAACGGAAATATAAATATGAATTAATCATTGGTACTGCACACCTTCCAACATGACCAAATTCAACCAGAGCACAAAGGTGTGTTCCTGATTTTCCCTCAACATTAAGACACTGACAGCAACAGTTTTAGATAATTAGTGGGGTACAGTGGGCATAGCATTGTGAACTTGGCCAGGTGTGGCATTATTCCTCTTGCCAGCCATCCTTGTCTGAACTTAACCTAGCAACTGTGTGCAGTGGCACTTTATGTTAATCAAGCAATGGTGGTCCCATATAGCAGCAGATTGTCAGACTGGCCCTATGGGAAAAGGGGAATGATATGGAGAACAAAATATGCTATTTAGGTCAATGACAAAATTCTGCTTCCATGTAACACCACTGAGATATACTGCAAAGTAATGTTTCTTCGTCCTAAGAAATACTTCCTATAAATGTGACGTAACTTGAAATTCAAATGTCACAAGCAATGTCTATTTCAAACAGCTGATTTTCATAAGCCAGTCTATACTACAATAAATTAACATTTTCTTATCAAGCTCCCATCACTGAGATGAACAAATATCACATAATTGTTGTCAGATCCCAAGCTAGAATAAGAGGAAGAATATTATACCTTCCCAGAGCAAAGGCTAATTCAGTATATGTAACATTGTATGCCATTAATTGCTGTAAACCCTTTCCTGGCAGGTAATTGGGCAACCTTGTAAGGATGAGTGACAGGTTATGTTGGAGAGAAAACATAAAAAAACTATAATCCTTAGCCAGTAAATCTCAAGTACTGTACTTGTATATTTGGTGAATCACTCTCAGGTGTTAAGCTAGGTAGCTAGGTACACACTATCCAGTTATCAGGCCAACCTGGCAGATATTGGGTCAATTGTTTAGTGTAGTCAAGATGCCTTTGAGAGTGATAAAGTACCAGCCTATTAGCCACTACATGGTACAGGCTGTGTTTAAAAAATGACATTTAGGAACTGATTGGTTGGCATATTATTTCTCTCAGCTGTATGTCTATCCAAGGCTTAGTACATCTGCCCCTGTGTACGCTACACCAGGGCCTGGCGGTGTGTCCAAAACATGTAGTGTGAACGGACCTCAACTACATTTCTGCCGGAAGTTGTAGGGAGACACTGAATTGCGAGACGATTTGTGATCAAAGGGATCATTTAAAACTCAACGTTTATTGTGCAGTGTGTATGCTGTACTGTATATTGTCTTTTTCTGGATCGTTTTGATCTGTTAAAACGGGTACCTAGTCCGAATTTTAGAATCATTCAGATGACACATTCTCCAAATATTGAGCAAAAGCCATTGCACAAACCCCACAATAAACCTCTAACAGTGTGGAGTTTTCCATTACAAAACCAATAACCTGTATTACAACAGGTTAACAAGCACCTCCACATTGCCCAACACATAGAATATATGTTTGCACACATACACAGACCTGTTAGATATAGGGAGTTCTGCTGTTAATTACAAAAGTCCTGTTTTAGGGGTCTATTCATGAAGCAGTGAAAAGTGTGGAGATGTGAGACGGTGGAGAAGTTGCCCATGGCGACCAATCAGCTTTGATGTAACATTTATAATTTGCATATTATAAAATTATACAGAGCAGCTGATTGGTTGCCATGGGCAACTTCTCCACTGATTCACTTTTCCACACTTTTCACTGCTTCATGAATAGACCCCTTAGTCAGATCAAAGATCGCATTAAATCTAAGCCATAGCTATAGTATTTAAAGGTCTTCATTATAAACATGAACGCTGATGGTTTTATAGATATTTGAGGTAGACTTTGTTTTTATGCATTGTATATACTACACTTTCTCTTCAAGTTTCGATGTGCGTTGAAAATTTTCCGAGAAATCTAGTCTATCAACCCCCGTGGACATTAAAAATGAAAATAGTAACTGTACGTTCCCAAGATCACCTCTAGGGGGAGCAAGTGAGCTGCAATTCTGGTCATCTAGACAAGCATCACCAGGAAAGCATTTCTACAATTGTCCCTTCAGTGGACTTTAAACAACAGAAGCGAAATCGTCTTCTTCAAACACATCTATAGATAAATAATAAAAATAAAAAGTTTAATCTTTGCAACTGTATGCAACTCTATAGATTATAGAACCGTTCGATAGCCTTGAATACCTGTTAAAAACTATAGTTTACAAAGGGATTTACAATACATTATTTAAAGGTAATATCAAGCAACTATTATTATTATTATTATTATTATTATTATTATTATTATTATTATTGTTGTTGTTGTTGTTGTTGTTGTTGTTGTTGTTGTTGTTCTTATTCTTATTATTCTTATTTTTTTTTTCAATATGTAACACATTTCTGTAGCGCCACACATAGTAAAAGTACAAAACAAGGTAAACAAGGCAACAAAGGAACATTCTACAATTTTGTGGCATTTACAAATATTACTGACATTTGTTATTTAATATAAAGGACAAATCTTGATTTGAAAATTATTATTTAACAGCTAGGCATAAAGATAGTGAACCCCATACTAGGAAACAGTTGTGTAGTCTATTGTGTTTCCCCACTGTGGCTTTGTGACTTTTTTTTTCTCCTAACGGTTGCTTGTGTTTTCACAATATTCACAATATATGACTGTATTTTTCACTACGTTTATAATTATAGTCCCTGTGAGGTTTAAAAAAAAAACCCAGATAATTACAGTGTATCAGGTTTCCGATCTAAATAATCCTGGCGTAATTATAGATATTCAGTGGGAATTTGGATTTAAAAAAAACATATAGCAGGTTTTTTTAATCCCAGTAGATAGCCTTTCTATGTTTAGATATGTTTTCTACAAAAATAAGATAGAATAGATAGATAGATAGATAGATAGACAGACAGACAGACAGACAGACAGACAGACAGATAGATAGATAGATAGATAGATAGATAGATAGATAGATAGATAGATAGATAGATAGATAGATAGTCTTTGCTGTCTACTCTTAATATAAGTAAATGTATTACAACAAATTGTAAGGGATCAGGATGAGGTAGGTGGAATCAGACATTTTTTTAAACATAGTATCATAAAACGTTCTAAAGTTTTGATGTGATTTTGAATTAAAAAAAATAACAGCAATTAATCATAGGGTGACGCTGGAGATTAGGAAGAAATTATGACGTGTGAAGAACTTCTGTTTACATTTTATAATGAATTCTTATCTATAGCCTACATTTGCCATCCATATTATATGTGATAAGGCCTTTAATGAAACCAATGTAATCATCTGCAGTGCGGAACATACCGCCTTGGATGGCCAGTGAGCAGAATGCCCTGTGTGAGAGGAAGGGTCCCACTGCTGAAAGCTTTATAATGTCACCATGGTCTGGGGGACATCAAGACTAAGTAAGATACCTTCATGAGCAAACGCCACCCTGCATTGGATCTGCAAATAATTCTACTGGAAAACCAGTCCCATTAACTACTCAGGACCTCATTTCCTATTACATTAAACCCACTATTGTCTGTAAGAAAAGGGCAGCTCACAATACACAGAAAGAGCTAAACCCACCACAATACAGAGTACACTCACAAAAAAACCGTCTACCATAGTTTCTTTATGTCCCTGGGAATTAAGTCCTCATATAGGCATTCAGCCCCAGTATTCACCCCAAAGACTAAACTCCAGAGGGGACAAATCTTCCCATTCTTAATCGATAATTCCTAAGTAAACAGCAAAAACCGTTGCTCACCCGTCTGCTAAATAATAAAAATGCATACCCAAATAAATCCAACATAACGCTACACTTCACTGGTGATCCACTACTTTTAAGTTGCACTTGAGATTCATAATAAATTAGTTAATTATATATTATTTTGCACTTTGACATTAACTATTCTTACCAAGAGGAAATCCGGAAGCATCCCTCACGTGCGCCCTATTAAATATACAACACTCAGAATATTCACAATCACCTCATTAATTGGTATATTCCTATTATGATGACTAAGGAGGACGGGGGAAGGGGGTGTATTAATATTAAGTCACTTGTTTCCAAGCATATATCCACATTCCAGCTCATAAAGGGTCCCTGCCAGGTTTTACACACCCTTTATTTTCCAGGGGCACTTTAGAGCCCGAATTTTAGAGAAAGACCCGGATGAATGAAAAGAGAAGTTCTAGCACAATGAACAGAGGAAGTATATGCCTAAGTATACAGGTGCTTCTGTGTAGCTGTACCATTGAGTTACTAACCTTAACAAACCCATCAAACTCCCATCCTACACGTGAGGAGGAAGAGAGAGAGAGAGAGAGAGAGAATATAAAAGATTGAGACAAAAATAAATATGAGAGAGAGAGAGAGAGAGTCTTTTTGAAGTGCCAGTTCCCTTCTCAGCTATTTTCTGCTTGTCAAGATCCATCCACATCCAAACTGCCCCAGCTAAATCTTGTAGACCCTGCACAGTTACTGGGGCACAATGGGAACTATTTTTCCGCCTAAACAATGAACAGAGAACTAAATAGGATTAATAGGGATAGTTGTGTGCTATTTTCTGGGATTTTTTTTTCTTTTTTGGTCTTCAATTTGAAATAGTTAATCGTTAACCTCTTTGGTGTCAGCTTGACCAGAAATACAATTCTTGAACGTCTTTGACAGAAGCATATTTGTGACGTTCTAAAATAATGATGCATATTTGCTAAGTAACTATGATAGTAAGAGGCTGATTACTCAGTGCTGGACACAGTGAAAGGTAACATTTTGCAGAATAGTTTCTCTTCCAAATGTTCTTGTTTGTACTCAAGATTATGCCAGGTCTTGTGTCACATCCTGTCACCTAAGGCACCGATGATATATCATAAACGCCTAGTGATTGCAGGTCTTTGTTGAATATACTATATATACTATAAACACCCCCCCCCCCCCAAAAAAAAAAAAAAAATAATAATAATAATAATAATAATAATAATAATAACAATAATAAATATATATGTTTTAATAGTCAAACAACACTAACTTAAATTACTTAATGTAACATATCAGTGATGCCCCTACATTTCAAAATCAGTAGGAATTGTGTAGTAGTAAAGATTCATATTTTAATTTTTTTTCCATTTTTTATATACTAAATAATCTAGTTAAACAGTGAGCACATTTTCACAGCCAGAAGGAATCACAGAACGACGAATCTGATAACACAAATGATAAAACAACACCATAGAAATATAAAGTACTAAAGTATAGAGGGCGATTTGTGCGATAAATGTCCCAACTGAGATTAATACATCTGCTTACGTTTCTGAGCAATTTCCGTTAACTCTTTAGGAGACTGATAAAACATTGCCGCTGTATAATGTTCCAAGACACATCTTTAGAAATGTAAATGTTCCATAATTCTTATTATTTATATTTATTCCATCCCTTTTAGCAGAAAACACATTGTTCTCCTACATGTACATGTAAATAAAATGCGTTATATTTTGTAACCGACATATAGAATAGTAGCATTATTAAGCACAGAATGTCTTACAAAGGGCTGTTAGGAATTACAGAACAGCTCTCCGGGCTCCCCCCTCTGAAATAAGCTGCATGCCCCTTTATGAGGTGCAGCTAGGTGATCTATAAAGCAGACACTAGAATTGTGTTACTGATGGTAATTATTAAAACAAATACTGTCAGGAAAGCCGCAATCACAGCCTATTCCTGTTATTTATGGAATGCTTCTGTGCTGCCTGTAACCTGATGCAGGAGCGGCACTGCTCGCTTATATGAGCTTTGTGCAAATCACATCTGATTAACAAACACTCCACTCAGAGCTGTCACCTGGCACACCTGTTTAACCCCTTCCTTGCCGGGCAGACCACCGCCTGCCGCCCCTGCCATAGGATATGGGTTCATTGTAAAATAATAATAATAATAATAATAATAATAATAACATAAAGAGCACATCGTATAGTAAGATTGAATAGAAGAGAATATGTATTATATAAATGTGTGTGTGTGTGTGTGTGTGTGTGTGTGTGTGTGTGTGTGTGTGTGTGTGTGTGTGTGTGTATCTATATAGATATAGAAATAGCTCTCGATAGATAGATAGATAGATAGATAGATAGATAGATAGAGAGAGAGAGAGAGAGAGAGAGAGAGATATAGATATATAAAGACACACGTATTATAAGCACATATTTGACTGCAATGGGCCTGAGCAATAAGATCAGATCCATCATGAAGCTTCTTTCTTCATCTACCTGATTGCAATTCTCAGCATTTATACCTGAAGTGAAGAAAAAAAAAAGCTAAGATCCTGGCTGCTGCAATTACCAGCTTGACGGCTCTTGATGCAAATAATTATACCCAGCTAGGCTATTATTATCAGTTGAGATTTAATAAATGGAAGCTGTTTTGTGTAATGAAGAAGAAAACAACGCATTAGGAATGAATGAGCGTGTTGGCTGCTTACCTGCATTGTAGGCTGCCAGATCTGCCCCAGGACCCGGGCTCTTCCTCTTCCTAGGCCTTCCTTTCTGCACAGTCCCCACACCGTTGTAATAAGGCAGCCCTAAGGAAGCAGCCCCCGACCCCAGTCCTGAGCCCTTCCCTGATGTCACATCCGAGTGATTGAAATGGACTTGGTATTCTCCCTGTATCAAAGTCTCAAAGTGGAGCCTGCAGTAGACCAAGTTGTCCTTCATCCCAAAATGGTCCCCAGTGGTCAACATTTTGTTGCATGTGTTACAGGTGAAGCAGTTGAGGTGATATACTAAGTCTCTGGCCCTCATTACCATCTCAGAAGCAGAGATCCCCAAATGGCATCTGGCACATCTCTGGACTGAAAACCTCCTGGAAATGTAGAGCAAGTTCACAGTTAGTCAATTTACCAATTTACTAAGGACGCGATAACTTTCACCCTCAAACTACTTCTCCATATTATTTTTATGTGTTTATGGAAATGTCCTTTCTAATCCTAATCATTTTCACTCTTACAAATCGTGTCTTATATATATATTATTATAGAGTCATTGTGGTTAATGGTCGGTTTATGGCGGTAGCTCTCAAGGTCAAACTTCACATAAACAGTAATTCATAATAAAGTATCGTGATATCAGACAGGATCCCTCCATCCTTGATGTATCTGTTATTATGTGAAAGGGATTTGCTGAATATGTACTATACAATAAAAAATAACCTTTATCAATTGTCTCCTTGTTTTTTCTTTAGTATAGATATCAATTAATGTAGACGAAAATGTATTGTTATCTAAATAGGTCTGTTTATCCCGTTATTTGCAAAGATGAAGCGATAAATATAAAATCAAATGAAAAAAAACCAGCATCACCATTCTTAATTAACCCCACATCTACCTCTTAGAACTGCCTGCAAAATATTATTAAATATCCCAGGGAAACCTCAGTCCCTTTTGATTATAGGGTATATATCAACTTTTTAAAATATATAAATAAAAATATTAACAAAAAATATGTTAAGCTTGTGTGAAAATCAAAAAAGTTTTTAGTTTATTGGCCCTATAGTGGAAATATTGTTTTAAGGTTTTACGGTGTGGAATAGTAGTGGCTTTGCAGGCTTTTGGTCTGATGTATTATTATAACAGAAACCGATATATTATCACAACCTGGTGCAATTTACCATTTTACAAGTTGTTGTTTTTAATATTGTAATGGTGAAGGCTCGTATTTTAAAATTAGTTAAAATAACTTCGTGGCATCGGTAAAATCGCCTGCTTTTTAAAATGCCTTTTTTTCTCATAGGATTTTTTTTTCTTTCCAACCAATTGTTTGTACAATACTGGGAATAAATGTGCTGTGCCTTTCTAATCCAATTTTAACATGATCAATTTGTTTTGACTCTGATCAACCACTATAACTTTACTAATCTCTAGCCACCATGGGACTGGGGTACAAAAATCCTATTTAGTACCAATCCATTTACAAAATTTTGCTTCAAAACTTCGTTGATAAAGAATTATAAATGTTGCAGTTTACCAATAATGTGTGTGGCATGGTATGGGGCGGGGGCACTGGCTGGTACCTGTAATAGTCCTCTTTGCAATAGATGCTGCCGTCTTTACTGAAACAGGTAAGTTCAGACTCCAGGTTTAATTTACATTCACAGCACTTCAGGCACCGCATGTGCCACTGCTTGTCCACTGCCAGGAGGTAATACCGGTCCGAGATTTTACCTCCACAGCCGGCACACAGAGCGGCCCTGTCACTGCTGATGGAGGGCATCGTCTGGAGGGGGAGATAGATAAATCATCAGCATAAACCGTACCTCTATATACAGATTTATCATCTGTAACCCTAGGATCTTGCAATCGAAATAAAATATGTTGCAACACATAGTAAAGCAAATAAATAAATATATATATATATATATATATATATATATATATACATACACACACACACACACACACACACTCCTAGAAGCTGAAACAAATAACAACAACAACAATAATAATAATAATAATAATAATAATAAATTACTGTAAATGCTTTACTTAAATAAGTGCTATATATATATATATATATATATATATATATATATATATATAGCACTTATATATATATACATATATATATACACATACATACATACATACATACATACATACATACACACACGTATACACACAAACATATACATAGTGTTAGAGACGTGGGAAGAATCGTTGCATCTAGTGAAGAAATACTATATTTTGTGTCACGTTTTTGACATGTTCTTTTATGATAAGGTGAAGACAGTTTGCATTGAAAATAATTATTATTTTGGATTCTGTATCTTGGCTTCTACAGATTATAAAAATACTAATGCTGTAATATAGAAGAACTCAGACATTTAACTGATGTATAAGTAGTATGGAATAAATTGTGATTGAAATATTATAAAACAACAGTAGAGATTCAAGGTTATGCTTAAAAGGTGATCTGGCCTTGTTTTCTTACCACATTAATTTATTGTAAAAGTAAAAGCTAAGTATAATATGTATTTCTCTGGTTACAATTAGGCCTTATTGTCTGTACACGACATGTTACTAATTCATACTCATTAATCCTACACAATTTACATTACGAGTGTGTCTACTAAGAACCGAACTCAACATAAATTGAAGGTATTGTAGATATATAATAAATACCTAGATAAAAGGTACAGACAGTGAAAGTCGCTGTAGATGGAGATGGCTAATCGTCTAATGGCATAAAACGCTGATTTACTGTACTTGCACCAGATCTGGGCGCATTTAAGTAATTCTATCATTTTTAAATCAGTCTTAAAGTCTCAGAAAACGTGCTCAAAACGCATCCTCTGTGCATGCAAACGAGTAATAAAATAATGTCATGTTAATAGAGTACACAGTACAAACAGTCTGTGCATAATATCTTGTAAATTGTATAATGAACAATTAACATTGCATTTCTGAGTGCAGATTGTTAGTGCAAAGTTAGGTGGCATGCTTTTTTGTTTCAAATATGGAAAAATACATTTTTTTAAATAAAAAAATATATATTTAATCAATATTACGGATAGTTTTCACCTCCTGAAAAGCAAATTGCTTCATCAAGGCATACATATTTTGATGTATTTGTGTGAGAGATTGCCAACTCTACTATCTACACATGAGAAATAGAATACATAAATGTAGATAGATAGATAGATAGATAGATAGATAGATAGATAGATAGATAGATGATTGATAGCTAGATAGATAGATAGATAGATAGATAGATAGATAGAGAGAAAAATAAAGCACTACAGTATATAAATAATGCAAGAATAGTCTCTAAACTCAAACATGTCTATATCTGTATGTACAAAACTTTTCATCTTTATTTTCTGTTTAAATTGAGTGTGTTTATATATGTAACTAGTCCAGAAATTTTGGCAAGTTCTGGATTTATGCTCTAAAATAAAAAGGACGAATATGACACTTAAATAATAGATTTCGGTGTATAATAAAATCTTGCAGAGATGAATATGTCAATTGTTACATAGCTTTCAAGTTTTGCTTTATTTTCAATTTAAAGTTATTTTTTCAATTAAAAAGGAATGTTTTTCATAAATGACTATAGTTTAAATGTATACATATGACTTAGAAAAATGCAGTGTAGTTTTATGATATGTGATAAATGTTTGCGCCGTATCTGAATGAATCCTAGATGACTGCTGACTTCAGCTGTAGGGGTGTGGATCCAGTACTACAATATCACATGCACTTTTGAAATGAAAAGTAATTGGCAATGAGAATATAGGTACAAATGTGCCATTGCAAATTCAACACAATGCTTGAGTATCATTGTGGTATTATACTTCTTTTACAAGTGCATGAGCAATAAATGATACACTGTGCAATTACAAAGACACATAAACACTGGGACCACAATATAAACACATATAAGAACAGTTGTTGTTATTATTATTATTATAGCGTTGCTTTCGTTTGCTTGCTCTTTGTTTTTTTGTCACAGATAATTGTTATGTTATAATATTGCACCCTTCAGCCCTGGGCCTTGCCGCCCGGTACATCAGCCCACTGCCCCTGCATACCGTCTCAGTCTCCCCTCTGTCTATGGCAGAGCTGATGGCTGAAGCTTCAGTTTTGGTTCTTCTGTCCATCTCGTCGATGACCCCATGCATCTCCCCCCCGGACAGGCTGTGGAACAGCATCTCTGGTGCGTGGAAGGAGCACGCGTGGGAATCTTTGCAGATGCTGCGATAGCTAGGTCCCACTTCCATAAACTGGAGTCCTAAGCCATGCATTGAGTGTCCACCCAGCGGAGAGGCTGCTTCCCTGGGCTTGTCCTTGTCCAGGGGATGAGACCACAGGTGACAAAAATCAAAAACAAGTCAGAGTACCAGGCTGTCCTGTTTGAGGAATGGCATGTGCTGTGCCCAGGGATCAGATTTCTAACTTAGAGGACATGTCGGCATATCCTCAGGTGGTATTTGGGGCTGCAGGAGATCTCAGGCACTCACAGGCAGGACTGTACTATCTGTGGAGAGGTTTAATCACTATGCGGATTGTACACATGAAAGAAGCAATTAGGCACCTAGGCCCTCTCCATAGCTGGGATGTAGAAGGGACAGGATCTTTCCATCTGCAGAATTGTTGGCGACTCTCTCCAGAAAGGAGCGAAAGTTAATGATGAGGATGAAGGTTTCGCTGTCAGTCAGGCAGAAGGGAGCAGAAACGAAACTAATTTATTAATCACAAAATCACAGCTACATCAATCACCCCCCAAATAAACTTGAAGATGGTTTGGGTCCTGCAGATCTTCTATGGACCGTTGTTGTGCTAAGTTTCCTGCTCCTGCAGGCAGGGCTGTGTGTGAGTAATGGGGGAGGAGGGTCTTCTGCATGGACTTGGTGTAATCCCTTAAAGTGAGAAGCTCTGCTCTTTATTCCTGCTCTGCAATCCTGTGTGCAGTCAGCACTGCACCTTTTCTACAGGGCCCCTGACGTCAGCCCTAGCTGGCTCCTCATTGGCTGCAGCCTGCCACTGGCTGCTTATTATAGAACGCTGGCCATTGTGGTTGGGAAGGGGGGGAATTGGGGGGGGGGGGGGGGGAGGCAGAGCACTTTGCTGGCAGTGGAGGGTCTTCACTACTATCCCTCGTTTAAAAAATGCCACCCTGTTCCCTCATGCCTCAAGAGATCTGGGCAGGGCATAATTGGGGACTTGCCTCTTACATCCTTATAGCAATCGTAAATTATCCATCCTCTGCGAGTGTAACGTTGCAAGGAGGTGCAAACAGGATACACAATATCTTGCAACAAGCAACTTTACATTTATTAGATCACAGGCTTACAAGATACGGTTTGTGTTTACCTGCACTCGTTTTTGGTTTGTATATATATATATATATATATATATATATATATATATATATTAAAATGAAGGAAACTGAAAGCATTTTGTTCATTTTTGTTCTAATTGTATTACAAAGATAAACGTTATTGAATAATATCTAAATGAGAAGTGTTTATTATTTTATCTTAAATATCTGCAAAAAGACTCTATGTAAAAATCTTAAAGACAAGAAAATTGCTCCGTTATCTTCTATCTCTTTCAGTATCGACAAGAATACATGAAGTCTATTTTCTAATACAAAGGCGTTTTGGAAATGTGGATGGAATGCAAAAATCAAGGGGGGGAAAAGGAGGGGGAAAAACGTGGAAAATCTTTAACTCATGCAGCATCGTAGGCTTCCTTAGCAGTACACGTTAGTCCCCAGCCAACTTCCTGGCGGTGCAAGGGTTAACAGATGATAAAGATTTGGTGATTGGGAGGCAAAATATTTAGAGTAACAATTTCTGTTCCCAAACGCTGATGACTGGGTAGAGAATGCGGTGTCACATACTACATACTGTATTTACAGGAGGGAACCCCCCATTCTACACCCCCCACTCACATGCCCCATCCACCCGGTGCATCGTCTGTATTATTTATACATGAAATGGATCCAATGATCTGACAACACAGAACACATCTCCAAGGCTGATAACGATCCGCGGATACATTATATCAGCACAAACACCAATAAATGTCAGGAACATATTATACATGAGGTGCCCTCTCATAGTCATTACATTTGAATAATATTTGCTGTGAAAACAGCTAGTTAAATACAGACCTTCATAATAATGACAAATAAAGCGCCTGATTTTTCATTTGAATTTAAATACTTTCCCTAAAATCACATTATATTAAAACAGCACAATGTTATATCGGGGCATAAATATGCCAGACTGGGCTAACAACGTAGGCCATTGCTAATATAGGATATTAAACCATCAGTGACCTAAAGTAGTGTTGCTATTATATATATATATATATATATATATATATATATATGTCTAATCATATATATATATGTGTGTGTGTGTGTGTGTGTATGTATATATATATATACATATATATACATATATGTGTGTGTGTGTGTGTGTGTGTGTGTGTGTGTGTGTGTGTACATATATATATATATATATATATATATATATATATATATATATATATAGTGAGTGCAGAACTGCTAGTGTATTATCGTGTGGATTTTTCCTTATAAACACAAGGACCTTTCAGAATTTATAAGTAGCTGGCCTAATCTGGCGCCTGTGGGATCTGCTCAGACCGACCCACCAGTGCAGGGCAGCCCCCTGTATAGAGTAGCAAAGGGTATTTGTTCTGCAGGCTTTATGATTTGGTCTAAAGGAAATAGATGTTTTAACCCCTGTTCTCCTGGTGCTAGAACCATGGCACAGCATGATGTTGTGAGAAGACTACCTGTGCCCGTGTGCAACTAAGAACACCTATATATCAATAGTAGTGTAATAAATCAGTGTTTGTATAAAAATAAAACAAAAAAAGAATGAAAGAGTATCATTTAATTGGATCCCTACTTACTACAAAGAAAGCACTCTGATGGGAGCTGTAGTTTGTCAGTTAACAGAAAAAAATATTTAAGGAACTTTGGTAGAATGTCTTGTAAAAAAAAAAAGTAAACAGAAATGTCGGTTGTCAAAAAGAATTATCCTTGCGATAATCAGTTGAAGGAAATGTGTTAGGAATTCATATTTAATATCTATGACTAATAGATAGACTTTCCAGCCCTGTTTGAATGGTTAGTGGTTGATGAAGTGCTCAGACCCACTCTCTTGGGTTATATGAATGTTATATGAATGTTGCTTAGGATAAAAAAAAGTATTAGGCTGCTATCTCATGCCCAGTTCCTGCAAGGAGCACCGGGCTGTGATGTGAGTGGGGCTCAGAGATCTGGTCCCACTACCTCTTATTTGGCATTTAAATGACAGGTGAACAAATCATAGAGGCCGAGACTTCCCAGCCAACGCCTCTGTATAGTAATCAGCTCCAGTATACCATCTGCCAACTACCAGGAGCTCAGAGCCTGTACCAGCTCCCAACCCAACTAGTGTGACTAAAGCCCAACAAAGGAAGCTTGCAGAAGGCATAGGACTGGGTGGTGTGGACAAATTGCTGGGAGCTTAATACAGCTTCCACACCAGCACCAGCTAAGCTCTACATGTATCATGTCTAACAGGACAATGTCAATGATGCTGTAGTGTTGGGGTGCCAAGGTAAGTAAAGAGTTAATGAGTGGAGTCAGTGGGAAGACGTGAGTGTAGGGAGGAGGAGGACGACGGTGTGATTGATCTGTCATATGTTTCCCAAGTCTCATACGGTCATTAAGACTTAATATATAGCAGAGCATACAATAAACCAGGAATTAAAACATGGTTGTAGCTTCAGGCACCCTGCACATTGTCTGCTAGGGTGTTATGTCTTCATAGATCAGTGACTGACACTTTGTAATTAATCATTTTACTCACATGGAAATGTGGCCTAATCCATTCACTCTGTGCAGTGTTATAACAAGCGGCAGATCACTGTTCTATCTACAAGGCTGCAAGACAATGATGTATATAGAGCAAACAGAAGTGGTGGTGGGATGTGGCGCAGTGACCTAATGCTTTGTGTTCATGCTAACTGAATTGTTTATGCTTTGTGTCTCTGTTCTTTACTTTCCAGGCATTGATCTGGTGTTAATACATGAGGCACTTTGCTTTTTGACAGCAAGATCAGATCTACAGCTCCTTGGGCCCGTTGAGGATACCTGTGCACAGCTTAGATTTACCAGGGAAATAACCCTTCATTCATATTACACCCACGCCTTGCCTTTCTTCCATTGGGCATGTAGGCAATAAAAGGGAAACAAAACCGTATTAATAATTTTTAGAAATGGTTAGTAAAGTGTTTATTATGTACAGTCTCCCTGTGTGACTCTAGTTACACAATTTTCTGCTTCACACAAATGCTAACTGTATCACCTGACAGGGTATATATGAGATAATATTCGGAAGAGATGAGAATAAACACAAAAGTGGGACCTAAATTAATTGCAAAGAACAACCATTATGTCAAAGTCTCAGTGAGGTTGGTACGTATCTTTATTATAGCAGTAGGTAATAGGTGAAATATTATATTGGTAAAATGACTATCCACAGATCTAATAACACTGGAATGATTTCAAAACCGCTTTGGAGACAAAAGTAAATTATACGACTTGGTTGAGAACCCCAGATGGTAAAGCAATGTTAGTAATGCACCTGATACAGCATCCTTTACTGACAGGTCGCCCATAATGTACTTGGTGCTGACCTAAATAGCGGTCCCTCATTTGATAATAGAATGAAGATTAAATTCACAGAAATAACTCAAGAAATCTTTATCTTTTCACATATTATGTGAAATGCTATTTGCTGCAAATCCACATTAACAATGATATTAATCATTCATATTAACTCTTCATAGCCCAGGTAAATCACTGTCATATGCTTTAGTGCGTACTGTACAAGGATTGGTGGGAAACAGTCAGAAGGGAGTGGGAGGGCGCAGTGCCGAAACCTAAACATTTGATACTTCAATGGACAAGTTTTATTCTACAAAACTAATAACTCCATGTATTCCGCGTGTGTGTGTGTGTGTGTGTGTGTGTGTGTGTGTGTGTGTGTGTGTGTGTGTGTGTGTGTGTGTGTGTATATATATCTGTATATATATCTGTATATAGATATATATACTTGGCACTGATATCAAAAGGGTTAGAAAATGTGATACCGACGCCTTCTAAAATAATATATACAACAAAATAATTATAGAAATTGGAAATTGACTAGTAACTGTAACTTATTTGGGTACATTGTGACTAAAAATGTGTCGCATGGAAAAGAAAGAACGTTGTTATCACTTTAAACAAATTCATACTAGTAGTAATAGTAGTAGTAGCATTTTTATTGGAAAAAAATAATCATTTAAATACTCATTTAAATGCGCCAACATATTCCGCAGCGCTAATTTTGATAACAGCAATTCCAGCTGACCTTACCAAGATAGGTCACAGAGAATAACATAAAAAAGTAGATACAAATAAAAAAGAACAACATATTAAAGCCGCTAGAGATAAGAGAATGCTTGTCAGCTCCTATGGCAGTGCATGTCGGTATCACAGCACGTGATAGATAGATAGATAGATAGATAGATAGATAGATAGATAGATAGATAGATAGATAGATAGATAGATAGATAGATAGATAGATAGATAGATAGATAGGAAGCAGTGCAGATCCAGGGATGTAGATAAGCTTGGGGCATCCTCCCATCCACTCACTGGGAAGTAGATCATCTCTATCAGACTACATTCCCTGACATAGGGAGCTCCAGCCTCTGCAACCATTGAAGGCGAGCAGTTTGGGTTTTATAGCTGTATATAGGGGGAGGGGGTCCGTCTGCTCGGAATCTGTCTACAGTTGATTTTTTTTTTTTTTTTCCTTTTAGAGAGAAGTGTTGCTGAAAACCTTAAAACATCCGCATTCTTTTTTACAACAGTATCCAATTACTGTGCAGGCAAAGCAATGCTAGGAAACTTGCAGGCAGCCAGGGAGATGTTGGATTAATTGTCATAGCCCCACTTAGCACGTTTCAGTCCTACTACCATTGGAACAACATAACCCTCCCTTCCCTCTACTTTTTTTTTTTTTTATTCCTGTTCTGTAGGTGTCCCACGGAAAAGGTCCTGGACAGATCACACAGCATTCAATCGCCGAGACTCCAGCCAGACACCTGGAAGCGTCTATGGTGACTTTCTGCCGGGTTCTCGGGACTGCAAATCACAGTGACAATGGGAATAGCTGCTTAATGTGCAGACATTACCTTCCAGCTAACAACCGCTTCTATGGGCTGTTCATTATAATGCTTTATTTTATAGGAAACAATGCTTTAACCGCTATACATAATCTGCAGCGATAAAACATTAGATACTCACCGCTTTAGGATTCACCTCTAGTGCTATTTCAGAAACGCAATTCTCCGGTGCTACATACATAGTATACATTCCACCACCAGAAATACTACAGAGCCTCTATCTATCTATCTATCTATCTATCTATCTATCTATCTATCTATCTATCTATCTACTTATCTATTGCTCTATCACCGTCACCAAAATGAGGCTGCCCAATATTGTTTGATATATATATATATATATATATATATATATATATACATGATGAATTTGTGTGTATATATAAATATATATATATATCGCTCTCTCTCTCTCTCTCTCTCTCTATATATATATATATATATATATATATATATGTATGATACGTGTGTGTATGGATGGATGTACAGTATACATGTATGTATATTACAGACTGTTCCTCGCCATCACCTACACTCGGTTTATAGTACATGTATTAATTATTTATTTATTTATTTATTTATTTATTTATTTATTTATTTAAATAACTATCTTTAGCTATTTACTCGGGTCTTTAGTCATTACCAGGACAAAAACAAGTATGCTGTATATAGACAGCGAGATAGATAGATAGATAGATAGATAGATAGATAGATAGATAGATAGATAGATAGAATGTACTGTTTCTGTATTTATAGGTTAGTCTTGAACTCACTTGCTCACGTCTCACGACCTAGTTATCTAGGAACTATATACTCAGCGAAAAATCGCATAACATAGATTTATATGGCTCAAACAGAAGCTTATGCAAAACGTCCCTATATCCGAGGCTGAGGTGTACTATACACACATCCCCAATTCGGGATTGTTTGTGTTGTGCTGGCAATAATTAGACAGGTATGTGTGTAATGAGCACACAGTGACTGGCCAGGGTCACAGGCAGCTGATGTATTATACAGGCAGAAGGGAAGACGGTTTATACATTATGATGCAAATGGCAGAAATATATATACCTTCGTCACCTTTGAATTTCAATACCCCCATATATGTGCCCCTAATCGCTCAAATTAAAGCCTGAAATCTCCCCAGCATCTGTTGGATCACAGGCTGCCTTTCTGGGGAGAACCATTTTCATATGATGATATTGTAATATGATCTGCAATGACAGAATGCATGACAGTTGTCCCACAATACATGGCAAGTCAGTCAAAGGACAGGAGCGACATTTGGATAATTAGCATCCATTGGGTAGTCAATCAGGCGAGGAGGACAAGCTGAAAAAACCCCACAGAGGAGTTGGAAACAAAAGGTGCCCAGCTAGCACGGGATTAACTGCTCCAAACCGATCTAAATGCTTTTGTACCCACTGGTCTGGGGGCTCCTAGGTTGGCCCCTCTCCCCTGCATACTCCCAGGGATCCCACTGAGGTAGCACCAGGGTTAAATCTCCTTTTATCCACCTCCTCTATGGAGAACCCTAAACACACAGCATAACAACACCACCAAAGCTATATTATCTGTTTATTAAACACCATGGAAGTTTATTTTTTCCCGCATCTTAACAAATAATGAGCATCAGAAAGGGTGAATCTCTATCCCTGGTGCTAGAGATTAATTTCATTACAAGCTTATTTAGCCTCATGCAATAAATTAGCAGCACTCAGAATTCTACTAAACACTCCAATAATAGGCTCTCGGGGAGAAATTAATACGACACAGAGACTTTATGGCCAGATATAATACTTAGTAACTAGGATTAAAAACATGGTGTTATAAATACGACAGAAGAGGATAAGGGCTCCTCCGGATTAATCCAGGCATAATAGGTCCCCATCCATAGATGAAGCACTGTGAGTAGGGCGCTGAGGGACCAGCTCACCCCCTCCCCCCCTCCCCCCCCCCCCCCCCCCCCCCCCCCCCCCCACACACCCCACCGCCACCAATAGTGCAAGAGATGAGCGAGTTCTTACCTTGCTGGTCCAAACAGTATGGGGAGTGCAGACCTGCAGGATTCTGTGTGCTGTACTCTGGGTGGGGTATATTCATCTATATGCATATGTACAGTAAAATAGACAAAAAGGAGTATGTGTCTATAAATCAGCCCTATTCTCTTCTGCATGGTACAGTCTGCAGAAAAGAGCAAATATCTCCACTTAGCTGTGATATATGGCTGACAGATTATGGGTTGACGCAGAGACGTATAGGATGATGCCACCCTGAGAGTTTGTGGTGGCAGGATCCCATGGGTACTTTTCTGCTGTCCTCTGCAGCACAGTGTATACTTCACGTGTGTGTGTGTGTGTGTGTGTGTGTGTGTGTGTGTGTGTGTGTGTGTGTGTGTGTGTGTGTGTATATATTTATATATATATATATATATATATATATATATATATATATCAGTACAATAAGAACAAACACCAGGATAAGAACAACGCTCCTTTTAAAGTGTTCGTAGGACAGTCCAACATCGCCTCCCATTTCATTACAATTAAAGTCGAATTTAATGACTGTTAGAATCCCTCAATACATTAGATGTACCTGAGTTTATGGTGAAACAGTCCAGAGAATTCCATCGTTTAATGTTATTTCAGTGACTCATGTTACCCCCACAAGTGAGGTGTGAGGCACAAGCCTCTGTTATGTTTAAAGCAGATTAACCCTTATCCTGCTGCAGACCAGGGGATAGAGTCCCTGTAATGTCTGCAACAGCTACAACCATAGCGATCGTGCATGAAACTGTTTCTACAAGGCTGACAATTTACACAAATCCTTCCCATATCATGATTTAACTCTTGCCTTAGAGGCCAGATAATCTGTGTCTAGGACCTATGATGTGTTCATCCCTTTAAGCACAATTATTAATAAAATACGGAAAACATTGAAAGATTACATCCTGATTAAACAGTGAAAATGCAACTAATATTTAAACATTTTCACGGAAAAAATATTTGATTATTTTTATTTCCTTTAAAATATGGTGTTATGTATATTATTAGATTATGCTTAAATAATTGTCATGCTTATACAGTATATAAACATCAATTATGCAGAAATGATTAAAGTTTGAAGGAATACACAGAGAAACACAACACACACAGACCACACATATACAAGCATACACACAGAAACATATACGGTACATACACATAGAAACACACAACACATGTACAGAATACATTTATACACACAAAACACAAAGAAACTCAACACGCACAATCATACACACACATATATATATATATATATACATTCATACATACACACACACACACACACACACACACACACACACACGCACAGTAAAATACATACAGGAATACATACATACGCTTAAATAAACATATAAACTCATCCATACACTTAAAGACTTAATTCACACGACAAAAAAACGCACACATTATATACACACACAAACACAAAGAAATGTATATCCACAGAAATAAACGCACACACGCTCAGAGAAAAACACAAACACAGGCTCATAGGCGCACACACACAAATCCAGTGAATCACACACAGAAAAACATACACACAGACACACACACATAAATATACATGGAGACACAAGACACACACACACACACACACACACACGAACAAAACAGAAATATTTTGTAATAGGCAATATTTGTGAGTGCAAACGTGTGTCGGTATAACTGCTTTCTCAGATTACAGTATTACATATAACCTTACATGATTGTCATTTTCCCTACTCACTTCGCAATAAAAAGTTGCACAAAATGAACTTGAATTGTACATATTTCACCCAAATATATATTTTTTAACTGTGTGAGTTAATAGCATTAGCAGAGAAAGCAAACTATCAAAGTCAGATTCACAATTCATGTAAACTATTGTGTTAGCTTCTGATTATGCCGCATAAGAGAAAAGAGAACATAAAGTAATGCGTGGCTGATTGTACTGCTCGCTCGTCGCTTGTCAGTAGCAGAAGTTCCAATGCCCCGATCCTCTCCAGGTGACCTGAAACTAATTTCATTTATCTCCAGCATATGATTGCAGTAATCTCGTGGCATCGTACAACTTCCTAATGCAGTGGCTTCCTAATGACAGCCTCTGTCCATGGTTGTTGCAGGGTTTTGTTTTTATTTATCACTAATACAAACCTCTTAACTGTGATTTATTTGCTATACAATATTGCAAAATCTGTCTCTTCTTCGTCTTCATTTCTGCTGGTGTGATGGTGAAGTAGTGGCTGGTGTACTAAACCTAATTGCTCTGGCAATGAAAAGAGCCGGGATGTTAATCAAAATAAATTGAAGATAAACAATAAAATCATTAAATCTTTGTAGCACTAAGTGTAACTAATCAGTTTTGACTTGAAGAACAGAACACAAATAATGAATCTGTCATTTAAGAGGGTCTCATTAAATTCAGCCAGCATCAGGGTCCCTCAGCAATGACCAGCGCCTCCAGCCTGTCCCTTCTGCTGAAGCCCCAGCCCTGATGTACCCATCCTGCACTTTACTTCCCAGCAAGCGTCATCTTGATGTGCATCTGAAAGTTACATATACAGTATGTAGGGGGATAATTAGCAAAGCTTGGAGAGAGATAAACTGGAGGAGATAAAGTACCAAGCAATCAGCTTCTACAGTAACTGCCATGTTACAGTCTGTGCTTGGCAAATGACAGTGAAGAGCTGATTGGTTGGTTCTTTATCTCCCCCCCCACACACACACACACACACACACACACACACACACACACACACTTTATCTCTCTCCAAGCTTTGATAAATATACTTTTGCTAGATCACTGATGCCTTACCTAGAGAATTACAAGGAATGGGAAGCTGTATGACATTGATTCTAGATCCAAGTTAGTTCCATTGCTCTTTTCCACTAGTTTCCCTTAATAGTTAGTGGTTTCATACCTGTGGTTTAAGAGCAATGTAACTTATTTTACACAACTTATTTAATTTTGGCCAAACAGTTTGTAAGGCACTAAGTTTATATTTTGGCAGCATTATTTGTGTGATAAATAATGGAATTGTGATCACGGAGTGTTTTTTGGTGCCATCAAAATTCATTTAAAAGTGTACAATGTCTATATAAAAAAAAACTATTTACCTTGGATATCTATTGCCTTCTAGTGGCAGATGTTGACACCCAACAATTAGGTCATAAAATGTGTCAGATATTGTAAATAATAGTACAGTATTAATCTTGGCATTGACTCTAGATACTATATCAGCTGTCGCAATGTTAGCACCGTTGGAAGAAGATAAATACCTGTCCCCTTCTCCCTAGTTTGGCCAACTGCCATGTTTCATGAATGTTTATAAACAACCAGTAGACAGTATTTCCAAGTAGTTGTGCCTCATATACTTTATTGTACAAATTGCTGACAAACATATAAATATACATGTGATATAGGGATATAATATTATTACTACATTATGCCTAAAGATTACATGAGGAATCAAAAAAATATTCAAAATTAGAACATTATCTGCCAGTCACACATTATAATGCAGTTGGTCAGAATTAGTATATTTTTAATATAATGTCTGAATATTTTTTACTCTGAAATATTTGGTTTTCTCTTGACTGCAGTAGTGATCTTAATTTCTAAATTTGATATTTTAAAAAACATTGCTACATTGAAGTTGTAAATGACTGCTGTATTGTATGCTGAGAAATTAGTGCATCATTTTGCAACAAACATTTTAGTTAACACGCTGGTAAGGTGGTGTGACCCCCACACTGCAAAACTTTCCTCATCAAGTACTATGCAGCTCAAAATACCAAAAGCGGTCAAATAGGAAAATATTAACTACTTCAATGTAAAATTAGTAACTAACATGCGTGCTATGGTAAAAAAAAGATCTAATTTGTTGTTTTTTTAACAAGGGTAACAATGAATAAAAAAGCACACTTTTATGGCAACATCAATACTTCAGATGCAACTCTTGTATCTAAAGTATTGATGAAGAAAAAACAAAAAGGGGGGTGAACAGTCCAATAGTTGTTTAGCAATATATGGGAAAATAGTATTAGGACCAGAAAGCAGGGTAATACAATGCTGTCAATCTATATGGGACAGCCACCCATCTCCATCTTTCATACTCCACTCTTATGTATCCAAAGACTATCACAAGCCAACATATAGCCATCATTGTTCTCTATAGACTCATATGCATTATGTAGTCAATGTGCCTTATATGAACCTAGGTATAGCATAGCAGTGCTTTCAAGGATATAGGGGAGTGGTATCAATAGTGTAAGAGTGGAGAAGTGGACAGGTAGCACCGTTGCCCATAGCAACCATTCACCTTCTGCTTATCGTTTTATAGAATGTACTTGATAAATGCTGCATCAAAGCTGATGGGTTTCTATGGGCAACTTCTCCATGTATCCACTTCTCTTTGCACTGCTTGATACATCTCCCCTCATATCATCTACCCTCATGCCACCTGGTTTGCCTTAAATCACCACAACCGATTACCCAGATTACCCATCTGCACTGTGCTATTAGGGTCTTGAGGAGAAGCAGCAGCTACATTGTTGCCCCTTATCTACAGTATTTGCCTTGTCTTCCCCACACCCTGAGATGATTGGGAAGTGCTGGGCCGCAAGCAGCAGGACAATGGTGGTACATGAAATTAGGCCAGTAGGTCGCAGAACAGAAAGAAGTGACATAGCTTTAGGATGTCCAGTCACTGGGGGAACTGACCAATTTAAAGGAGAGATGGTGGACTATTGGCCAATGTTGGTTGTAATGGTCACGCCAGTAAAACCATAGATTTGTGGCAGTACATTAATTCCTTTCAATGCCATCTGTAGAGATATGTACAGGTATTTATCTGCTGACTATAACTGTAAAAAAAGAATATTCCAAACAACTCCAGGCATATAGCATACTGTATGTAATATACATGCTGAATGGCTGCATCTTGCTATGTGAGGTTTGTGCATTACAGCTACATGTGTATTTCACATGTGTCTGGATTTACATGACACATCTGGTAAGCCTAAACAATTGTGAGTTTTAGGATAGTTTTAATAAATCACGTGGCTGACTTATAAAACATAGTTTAAAGATTTCTAAGAGCCCTATATATGGCTATAAACATAATTCCCAGCATAACAGCAGATTATCTGCCAGTTTGGAAAATAATACATTGCGCCAATAAGTAACCAGAACTGATGTATGAATTTAGCGGAAATACTAGAGAAATATGAATGTATTACATCATATATGACTTTACTTTAGAACATTTCTATAAGCATAATATAATATTCATCATCATAATTTGTACCATTCTTTTGGAGAGAAAGTCCCTATCTAAGTTGAATTTGGAACCCTAATGTTACAAAAGTTTTCATATGTTAGGTGTGCATCATTATTGCCCCATTTGCTTGACATACTGTATATTTCCCCTTAACGTAAACATTAATGTGAGAGTTTCTGTTTTATGTGGATACCTAGCACAGTTGTCTAACAGCAAAATCAACATGAAAGCACCCCAAAAGACAATATAAAAATAACAACTATCATCTGGAATGCTCATCATTTGCAATATAAGTTCTAACATTTTTTAACTATTATTTTTTTCTCTGTAACTACTACTGGCAGTTGATTTTTTTTTACAACTTATATGTACTTACATCTGTACACAAGAATATAAATACTGTATAACATACACATATCAGGGCTGGGAACCTTCATTATGTTCAATCTAATCCAGAATTGGATGAAAACTTTTTCCAAACTTTTTGTATCAGTGCCTCCCTTCAGTTCATGGTTTGTCTACATCAGGCTCTATAGCAGGGATGGGGACCCTTCGGCCCTCCAGCTGTTGTTGAACTACAGATCCCAGCATGACCTGCAACAGTTTTAGCATGGCCAAATAGCAAAACTGTAGCAAGGCATGTTGGTATGGTATGTGTAGTTCAACAACAGCTGGAAGGCCGAAGGTTCCCCATCCCTGCTCTATAGGCTGTTTTTTTCTTATATAAAATAAAAGTGTACGGTAAAGAAAGGACTTTGACCCCTAATCAGTTTTATTAGCCTTATTATCCAGTTTGGGCAGTTCAAATCAAATGCCTGTCAGATACGTCAGCTTCTTTTAACTATTTTTTCTTTTCTTTTTTAGAACCACAACCATAGTGCTATATAGGGAAAACCAGTCTAAACTATGGAAACAAATATGTTTCAAATTATTTTACCATGTAGTCATGTCAGTGTTTGCTTCCAATAAATCAGTCCTGTGATTCACTATGAAATTTCCTTACAAAGCTATATCACCTCCTTCTATTGTAGTGATAGTAGAAATATGTACACTATAAGTTATGTGACTCAGATATCAGTTTCATAAGCAAAGTAGTTCTGTTTTTTAAACCAGCCTTAGTTTTTCGGGGAGAATCTGCCCATCGTATTTCCATCCTTAACTGACTCATTTTAAACTGATCAGTTGTCAATATTAATAAGTAGCCCCTAGTCATATTTCTGAATTCCTCCTTTTAATACAGAACCACATTTCGTTTTCATTAATTTACCATTGACTAAGGCCAAAGTTCTGATATAAAAGGAGCCAGGTCTCTTTATGAAGAATTGAATAGCCTCCACCACCCCCTCTACTATCCGTAAATAAGCCCTGCTTTGAATACTATGCAATGTGGTTTCTTAGCCATCATCTTATGTGACTTCCCGGTTCCATGAATGGGATAAATCATGGGAACTTGCAGCCTGTATACTGGGAACTAAGCAGCCAGACATGAGTCATATATAATACTGCATGTGGTTTAAAAGTAAATAGTTTCCAAAGCAAAGCCCTATAACTTTGGGTAGTATTTTTTATTTTCACTAGCAACACTCATGTAAGTACTAATCAAACTTAGACTCTGGGCAAAATTTCTTTTTTCATTGGTGTTTATTTTGGATTTTTAGCACACAAGAAGCAATGCAAATAAGACGTGGACAGGAAAAAGGGAAAAAAGAAAAAAAAAAAGATAAAGAATATGAGGGGTGGGTAAAGGTGAAAGTGGAGAATATTAGTACATTAAACCACTATCAGCATACCTGTCCATCCAACATTCAGCACCCCATCCCCACCACTATGACAATAACCCATAAACCCAGCCCTGGACATAAGACAGGTAAGTGTGAAAGTAATTGAAAAAACAGGGATGACTCCGCATCAGTCAAAGTTAGATACTAGTAATAGATTGAAACCAGCAATTCACAAATTATATGGCTGATTGCTCGTTGGTTCAATCTGCTGGTGGTGCACCAAAAGTCAGTAATCAATTGGAGATAAAAAAGAAAGAAAAAGAAAGAAGACTCTTGGGGGTATATTTACAAAGATTCGTGTTTTGGCCGTTTTGAAGGGTGTTTGAACTCGAATGGTATCGGGTGCATTTTACTGCAACTTTTTGAATCCTGATACGGTCATTCACTAAGCTGCCGAGTTTTGCACAATCGTTTTTTCCGATGTCGATGTGATTCGTAATATCAGGCAGTGTTTTACGGGAGTGATGAGTAAAACACTGCCTGACAAAACACAAGGGATCCCGGCCGGATCTGTGAGATCCGTGCAGGGCTTCATTGTGTACCTTAAAAAGTTGATTAAAGTCTTAAAAAATCTGAAAAAAATTGCGTGGGGTCCCCCCTCCTAAGCACAACCAGCATCGGGCTCTTTGAGCCGGTCCTGGTTGAAAAAATATGGGGGGGAAAATGACAGGGGTTCCCCCATATTTAATCAACCAGCACCGGGCTCTGTGCCTGGTCCTGGTTCCAAAAATACGGGGGACAAAAAGCGTAGGGGTCCCCCGTATTTTTGAAACCAGCACCGGGCTCCACTAGCCAGGTACATAATGCCACAGCCGGGGGACACTTTTATACTGGTCCCTGCGGCCCTGGCATTACATACCCAACTAGTCACCCCTGGCCGGGGTACCCTGGAGGAGTGGGAACCCCTTAAATCAAGGGGTCCCCCCTCCAGCCACCCAAGGGCCAGGGGTGAAGCCCGAGGCTGTCCCCCCCATCCAAGGGCGGCGGATGGGGGGCTGATAGCCTTGTGATAAAATGTGAATATTGTTTTTAGTAGCAGTACTACATGCGGTGGAAAACCGGGCCCGCTGGTACCTGTAGTACTACTACTAAAAAAATACCCCCAAAACAACAGGACACACACACCGTGAAAGTATAAGTTTATTACATACATGCACACCTCCTTACATACATACTTACCTATGTTCCCACGAGGCTCGGTCCTCTTCTCCATGTAGAATCCTTGGGGTACCTGTGAAAAAAAATATACTCACATAATCCAGTGTAGAATCAGACCTTTGTATAATCCACGTACTTGGCAAAATAATAAAACGGAAACCCGACCACGCACTGAAAGGGGCCCCATGTTTACACATGGGACCCCTTTCCCCGACTGCCAGGACCCCCCCTGACTCCTGTCAAAGAGGGTCCCTTCAGCCAATCAGGGAGCACCACGTCGTGGCACTCTCCTGATTGGCTGTGTGCTCCTGTAGTATCTGTCAGGCAGCACACGGCACAGATACAATGTAGCGCCTATGCGCTCCATTGTAGCCAATGGTGGGAACTTTGCGGTCAGCGGTGAGGTTACTTTCGGTCAACCGCTGACCGCAAAGTTCCCACCATTGGCTACAATGGAGCGCATAGGCGCTACATTGTATCTGTGCCGTGTGCTGCCTGACAGATACTACAGGAGCACACAGCCAATCTGGAGAGTGCTACGACGTGGCGCTCCCTGTTTGCTGAAGGAACCCTCTTTGACAGGAGTCAGCGGGGGTCCTGGCAGTCGGGGAAAGGGGTCCCATGTGTAAACATGGGGCCCCTTTCAGTGCGTGGTCGGGTTTCCGTTTTATTATTTTGCCAAGTACGTGGATTATACAAAGGTGTGATTCTACACTGGATTATGTGAGGATAATTTTTTTCACAGGTACCCCAAGGATTCTACATGGAGAAGAGGACCGAGCCTCGTGGGAACATAGGTAAGTATGTATGTATGTATGGAGGTGTGCATGTATGTAATAAACTTATACTTTCACGGTGTGTGTGTCCTGTTTTTTGGGGGGTATTATTTTAGTAGTAGTACTACAGGTACCAGCGGGCCCGGTTTTCCACTGCATGCTGGTACTTGTGGTTCTCCAAGTACCAGCTTGCGGGGAGGCTTGCTGGGACTTGTAGTACTGCTACTAAAAACAGTATTCAAATTTTTTCACAAGGCTATCAGCCCCCCATCCGCCGCCCTTAGATGGGGGGACAGCCTCGGGCTTCACCCCTGGCCCTTGGGTGGCTGGAGGGGGGGACCCCTTGATTTAAGGGGTTCCCACTCCTCCAGGGTACCCCGGCCAGGGGTGACTAGTTAGGTATGTAATGCCAGGGCCGCAGGGACCAGTATAAAAGTGTCCCCCGGCTGTGGCATTATGTACCTGGCTAGTGGAGCCCGGTGCTGGTTTCAAAAATACGGGGGACCCCTACGCTTTTTGTCCCCCGTATTTTTGGAACCAGGACCAGGCGCAGAGCCCGGTGCTGGTTTATGAAATATGGGGGAACCCCTGTCATTTTTTCCCCCCATATTTTTTCAACCAGGACCGGCTCAAAGAGCCCGAGACTGGTTGTGCTTAGGAGGGGGGACCAAACGCAATTTTTTTTCCAGTTTTTACACTAAACAGACCCTTTCCCATAGATAACCATGCACAGATCTCACTGATCTGTGCATGGTTATCCAAACTCGACTGGAAAAAGCAGGTCTATTTTTTTGCTGCTTTTTTTAACGAATCGAAAAAAAACAGACCCGCACTTGAGCACTCAGAAACTAACACCCAAATACGAATAAATAGTGAATGCCCGTATTCTATGAAATAACAGCCGCGTTTGACCGATTGTCTATTCATTCGTATTTCTGAACGTTGTCATTCAAACCATTACGAATAGTCCAAACACTGCCGAGATTGGTGCTTAGTGAATTCCCGGATTGGGACTTAGAAAAAAAAACACAAATCGGACAAACTCGGATTTTTAGTAAATACTGGCCTAGGTTGGTGCACTCTTAAAAGAAAGATGTATGTCAATGTGTATATTGTAGAGATCATAAAATATAACTTTTATTAATATCAATAAAATATAGGCCCTCATTCCGAGTCGTTCGCTCTGTATTTTTCATCGCATCGCAGTGAAATTCCGCTTAGTGCGCATGCTCAATATTCGCACTGCGACTGCGCCAAGTATCTTTGCTATGAAGAAAGTATTTTTACTCACGGCTTTCTCATCGCTCCGGCGAACGTAATGTGATTGACAGGAAATGGGTGTTACTGGGCGGAAACACAGCGTTTTATGGGCGTGTGGCTGAAAACGCTACCGTTTCCGGAAAAAACGCAGGAGTGGCCGGAGAAACGGGGGAGTGGTTGGGCGAACGCTGGGTGTGTTTGTGACGTCAAACCAGGAACGACCAGCACTGAACTGATCGCACAGGCAGAGTAAGTCTGGAGCTACTCTAAAACTGCTAAGTAGTTTGTGATCGCAATATTGCGAATACATCGGTCGCAATTTTAAGATGCTAAGATACACTCCCAGTAGGCGGCGGCTTAGCGTGTGTAACTCTGCTAAATTCGCCTTGCGACCGATCAACTCGGAATGAGGGCCATAGTCCCTTAAGAAAAAAATTGATTAATTATTAATTGAATAATTACTGATAAATATCAGTGTGAAAAAAGGCAGAAGTGGTGATGGGAATGAATTCCTTGTGTGAAAAATCCTGAATTGGATTGTTCTGCACAACCAATGTGTGCTATGCTATCCTGTATTATGATCTCTACAATATACACATTGACATACGTCTTTCTTTTAAGAGTGCATCAACCAAGAGTCTTCTTTCTTTTTCTTTGTTTTGTATCTCCAAGTGTGGAAGTAATGTCAACCCAAATTAGGAGCTAAAGCTCTTGGGTTCTTGGGTTATCAGGCCAGGTAGACCTACTTGTATTTATAAGGTGCCACAAAATGTATGCAGAGCCATACAGAGTAAGCAGACATACACATTTCACATTAACAGAGAATTAGATCTTCAATAAAAACACATTAGAATTAGAATGTCATATCATAAATACCAAGCAATAAAAATCACACCAGACTCCGAATGACATCTGACTGGGGCATGGTTAGGGCAGCTCCCTGAAGCAAGTGGGATTTGCAGGTAGGAATCAATTCACCACTCAGAGACCAGGGGCGTTTGTACAGAGGAGGGGGTCCGCATGCAGACTCCGGGTGGGCCCCCTCCTCTTCACGATGCAGTAGATTCTGGTAATGTGCCAGAATCTTCTGCGTATGCGCAAGTCTCCGGAAATATGGCATCCGCCATCTCCCAGTGACTAAATTCCTAATAAGCGCATGCGCAGCGGGGATTTTGCCGGGGATTCTTTACTGCGACTGCAGCTCAGACACAGGACTCTGGAATGGTAAGTAATAAAACATGGGAGCAGTGTGCAGAGGCGGATCCAGGAAGGGGGCACTCGGGCCCGTGCCCCCCCTGTCATTTGTGGCCCCATCCGTCCCCCCCGCTTGTGTCACTGAGACACGCTGCCGCTCAGTCCGGCGGCAGCGTGTCTCAGCTGTCAGGAGCAGAGCGCGGCTATCTGGCAGTGTGTTGCAGACTTCAAACCAGCCGCCGGTTCGTGAGCCAATCAGAGCTCGCGGACCGGCAGCCAATCAGGAGCCGCCGGTCCGCGAGCTCTGATTGGCTCACGAACTGGCGGCTAGTTTGAAGTCCTACACGCCGCCAGACATAGCTGCGCTCTCCTCCTGACACCCTCAGAGCCGGGCAGAGAAGCAGCAGCGGTAAGCAGCTGCAGAACTGCTGTGGGGGCATTTGTATGCCTGCTGTGGGGGCATTTGTATAACTGGCACTGTGAGGGCAATTGTATACCTGGCACTGTGGGGGCAATTGTTTACCTGGCACTGTGGGGGAAATTGTTTACCTGGCACTGTGGAGGCATTTGTATACCTGACACTGTGGGAGCATTTTTGGATCTGGCACTGTAGGGGCATTTTTGGATCTGGCACTGTAGGGGCATTTTTGGATCTGGCACTGAGGGGGCATTTTTGATTCTGGCCCTGTGGTGGCATTTGTGGATCTGGCACTGTGGGGGCATTTTTGGATCTGGCACTGTAGGGGCATTTTTGGATCTGGCACTGTAGGAGCATTTTTGGATCTGGCACTGTAGGGGCATTTTTGGATCTGGCACTGTAGGGGCATTTTTGGATCTGGCACTGAGGGGGCATTTTTGATTCTGGCCCTGTGGTGGCATTTGTGGATCTGGCACTGTGGGGGCATTTTTGGATCTGGCACTGTAGGGGCATTTTTGGATCTGGCACTGTAGGGGCATTTTTGGATCTGGCACTGTGGGGGCACTTTTGGATCTGGCACTGTGGGGGCATTTGTGGATCTGGCACTGTGGGGGCAATTGTGGATCTGGCACTGTGGGGGCAATTGTGGATTTGGCACTGCACTATTGGGGGCATATGTCTGTGTATCACGTCTCATTTTAATTGGCCACACTCACTAAATGACTGCGGGCATTACTACAGGCAACATTACTACTGGGGGCAATACGGGCATTGCATAAGGGGCACCACTACTATAGGGTCTATATAAGAGGCACTACCAGTGCAGTGGACATTGCATAATGAGCGCTACAACTGTGGGCATTGTATAAGAAGCGCCACCTCACATGCACCGAAGCTGCACGCAAATGTACTTCCCCTTCCATGGTGCCCCCCCTATCATTTTCTTCTGGATCCGCCCCTGGCAGTGTGTGTAGTTGTGAGCCCCCTGGACTCAGGGGTCCAGCACATTACAAGTATATTTGGAAAATAAATTAGGTTATGTTTCTCTCTTAGTGGGGCCAAATCCTTCACCAGACCCAAAATACATCAGCCAGGGGTGGGAGGCACAGGGGTGGACAAACATCCACTATAGAAGGATATACATATCAGACGAAAACCTTGCAATTGTGGGGTCAATATACGAATCTCCCGTTACACCATGTTTAAGTGGTGCTCTATTGGATTGAGAAGTGGTGACTGTGGAGGCCATTAGAGTACGTTATCTTTTGCTACTGGGCATGCATCTAAGATGCACCACGAACGTGTCCGGATTGGGTACATACAGAGTCACAGCTGTGAATTCAGATTCACGCTGGGAGAAGTGTATTGAAAATATAGCGGGTGTTCCTAGGTGTGTCTGTGGACAGGGGATGGTCCACCTTATGGGTGTTATGTGGGAGCACCACAGATTCGGTTAAAGTGTTTGCATACACAGATACTCAACCGCTGACATAGGAGGCTATACACAGATGGAGAAACTGCACCAGCCATAGGATTGATGCAAGTTTTGATGGTGCAACCAATGGAGGAGTCTATGGATGCACCAATCAGTATTACTGCATGTAAGGATGCTGACAGTTGGCGTCTCAGTCCTTGCACATTTTGATGCACGGATGTACACAAGGGAGGGACATTGTAGCAGCATTTGCATAAAGTTACAACAGACATAGCTATGGGCACTTCTGCGTCCATCTCTGAATCAGGCCCAACATGTGCTTTGTGATGTTGGACGTTATCCTGCTACACGCAGGCCCGGCGACAGGGGGGGTCAAAGGGGACAACCCTCCCGGGCCCCAAGCTTCAGGGGGGCCCCATCACTTGCTTGGTCTGGTTGGTCTTCGCTTTCTTGCCTTCATTATGCTTGCGGCATGCCTCTCTGCCGCCCCGTCCCTGTCTGACGATCTGCTGCCGCTGCCGCTGAAGAGCCGGGCAGCAGAGCAGCACACACAGGCTACACTGACTGTGTGAGTCAGGGCTCCTTATAGCAGCTGCCCGCAGCACTACCTCTGTCCAACCCTGCTCCCTACGTGCCTGGATGGCACCCTCACAGCCTGTCATACTGTATACTATGTCAAGGTACTGCCATATTATTCTATATAAATGTGTGTATGGTGAGTTCTATGTGTGTGTGTGTGTGTGTGTGTGTGTGTGTGTGTGTGTGTGTGTGTGTGTGTGTGTGTGTGTGTGTGTGTGTGTGTGTGTGTGTGTATATGCAAAAAATGTCCCTGGCACTCCGGACTTCCGTTCACCTTGCTCCGGTGCCCTCCCCTCAGATCTGCATCTGTGTATATGGTCCTTGTATGCCGCCCATACAAGGACCATATATATATATATATATATATATATGTGTGTGTGTGTGTGTATATATACAGGTTGAGTATCCCATATCCAAATATTCCGAAATACGGAATATTCCGAAATACGGACTTTTTTGAGTGAGAGTGAGATAGTGAAACCTTTGTTTTTTGATGGCTCAATGTACACAAACTTTGTTTAATACACAAAGTTATTAAACGTATTGTATTAAATGACCTTCAGGCTGTGTGTATAAGGTGTATATGAAACATATATGAATTGTGTGACTGTGGATACACTTTGTTCAAAGCCCAAAGTTACAAAAAATATTGGCTAAAATTACTTTTAGGATGTGTGTATAAGGTGTATATGTAACATAAATGCATTCTGTGCTTAGACTTAGGTCCCATCATCATAAGATCTCATTATGGTATGCAATTATTCCAAAATACGGAAAAATCCCATATCCAAAATACCTCTGGTCCCAAGCATTTTGGATAAGGGATACTCAACCTGTATATGTATAAATTATAATATGTACTGTATATTTTGTGTGTGTGTGTGTGCGTGTGTGTGTGTGTGTGTGTGTGTGTGTGTGTGTGTGTGTGTGTGTGTGTGTGTGTATATATATATATATATATAATTTTTTTACAGCGACTTTGTACTTTATAAGGGGGGGGGGAGTCAAGGCAGGGTGGGGGGCCCCGGAGAAATTGGTGTACCGGGCCCCAAGATTTCTCTTGCCGGCCCTGGCTACACGTGACCATTAGATGATGATCATAGAGAGATACACAATACTTAGGCAGGCTGCGGCATTTAAACAATGCTTTATTGGTATTAAGGTGGTTATTGTGTGCCAGAAAAACATTCCCCACACCATTACACCTTCATCACCAGCCTGAACCATTGGCACAGGGCAGTATGGATTCATGGAATCATATTATTTCTGACACATTCTCATTCTACCATCTGTATGTCTCAGCTGAAATCAAGATTCAGAAAACCAGGCAATATTTTTCCAATGCTCAGTGGCGCAGCTATAATGGGTGCAAGGTATGTGCAGCACACAGGCCCCTGGGCCCAGGGGGGCACATGCCGTACACCCTGCACCCATTTCTTGAATACTTACCCCTCCAGAGTCCCATGTCAATGTCAGCAATGCTGCACAAATCACTAGGGAAGTGGTGCATCGACCAAATTCTCAACATTTCGTGCATGCGTAGTAGAAAAATCACTGGGGAAATGGGCACCATACCATTTACGTGGAGACTTGCACATGCGCCATTGGCATTTCTATAATGGGTGTAATGTGTGCGGTGCACAATGCACCCATGTTTAATTATTTACCTTCCGGAGTTGTACGTCAGAACTGCACCCACGGTAAAAAAAATCCCCAGCAAAATCGCTGCCACACATGCACAGTAGATTTAGTCTCCGGAACATGGCAGGCGCCATGTTTCTGGAGACCTGCACAAGCACAGTAGATTCTGGCACAACACATGGGCCCCTTCCTCTGTTAAAACACCCCTGGCATGAGCATTAGACTCTAGTACAGATCTAGGGTCTACTAGTGATGCTAGTGCTCAGAGTCTATTGAGCAGCTGGCTAGAGAGTTCAACCGTCTAGTAAGAGCCTGTGCCCTTTGTATCCATTTTTCCTGTTCTTAGCTAACAGCAGTGGAAGTAGTGTGGTCTTCTGCTGCTGTAGCTTATCCACATCAATTTTTGATGCACTGTGTGTTCAAATATGCTCTTCCGCATAGCACTGTTGTAGAGAATGGCTATCTGAGCTGCTGCCGACATCCTGTCTGCATGAACCAATCTGGCCATTAGATCAATATATTTTATCAGCATTTGGTACCTGAGGATTGAAATGTTTTTTTTTTTTAATAGACCTTCTTTATAGTATTTGTTCCATATGTAACTGAGTTTTCCTTTTCTGCCTTTAGATCCTGTAATGTATATATCTTATCTAATCTTTTAGGGTAAGGCTGGCGCAGGGGCGTTTCAACATAGGAGGGGGGCCCTTGTGCAGGCTCTGGTTGGGCCCCCTCCTCTTAGCGGTGCAGTAGATGCTGGCATTATGCCAGAGCCTACTGTGCATGAGTGGACTCTGCAATCATGGTGCCCGCCATATTCCAGCATTCAAATCTCTACTGCGCATGTGCCATTTTGTTGGTGATTTTTTTTATCACCGCAGCTTCAGCTCTGACGCGGGACTCCGAAAAGGTAAGTAATTAAAAAATGGGTGCAATTTGTGGACCCAGGGGCCCGTGCACGCTAATGGGCTGGCGCCTATCCACATCCTCCCATTCCTTGGATATCATGTTTCTTCCAGTGGATGTCCCTGGTAGTTCTACTACAGAACTTCTCATCCTGTGTTCTGACCAATCCGCTTTGTTAATAAATGCTTGCCTCATCCAGCTTACTAATTCTTTAAATGATTGCAGATGTTGATGATTGTTTAGGAGTTGAAAGCAACTCTTTTTCACGGGATCCGGACTATTGGTCGACATACATTAGGTTGACCATCATTAAGTCGACCCCATATGATCTACAAACACAAGGTCGACATGGATAAAAGGTTGATATATGAAAGGTTGACACTGGAAAAAGGTCAACAGGTTCAAAAGGTCAGCTGGTTCATATGATCGACATGACAATGGGCAACACACATATGGTTGACATACTTTTTGGGGGGGTTTCATGTTTTTTTACTTTTTCCTACCTTCACTATCCATGTCACAAATTAAAACCTTTAGTAACCTTTAGTAACCTTGGGCGAGCCAAGCAGAGCGGAGCGAGACACCATACCCAAAGCGTGGTGAGCATAGCAATCCCACGAGGGGACGTGTTTCTACAATTGGTGGTCCCAGATGCCAAAATTATCCCCAATAATGCAAAAAAATAATAATTTTTAAGTCGACCATTGTCACGTCAACCTTGTGACCATGTCAACCTTTTGTGCCTGTCGATCTAGTGCCTGACGACCATATGGGGTGGACCTAATGACTGTAGACCTAATGCATGTGGATCTTCTTAACTCCTTTTTCATAGGCTCTGCCCATGTTATTCATCTTGTTAATCCTCTTCACCCTAGTTTGGGACAGGATACTAGAGAAAAGAACATAATCCAATTAGCACTTACTAAAATCAACATTCCGCCACCTCATATGGGGCTTATATTGGGCAGATACATGCAGTTTTGGGCAAGTGTTATGTTTCCATAGCTGCAGGCTTGGAGATCTACGTGAGTCCAGTCTAGAAACTATAGTGCCAGTTTGAAATGGTTACACCGTGATAGTGCAAAATACAGTGCATCCGGAAAGTATTCACAGCGCTTCACTTTTTCCACATTTTGTTATGTTACAGCCTTATTCCAAACTGGAATAAATTCATTTTCCCCTCAAAATTCTACATACAATGCCCCATAATGACAACGTGCAAAAAAGTGTTTTTGAGATTTTTGCTAATTTATTAAAAATAAAAAACTAAGAGATCACATGTACATATGTATTCACCGCCTTTGCTCAATACTTTGTTGATGCACCTTTGGCATCAATTACAGCCTCAAGTCTTTTTTAATATGATGCCACAAGCTTGGCACACCTATCTTTGGGCAGTTTCGCCCATTCCTCTTTGCAGCACCTCTCAAGCTCCATCAGGTTGGATGGGAAGTGTCGGTGCACAGACATTTTTAGATCTCTCCAGAGATGTTCAATCGGATTCAAGTCTGGGCTCTGGCTGGGCCACTCAAGGACATTCACAGAGTTGTACTGAAGCCACTCCTTTTATATCTTGGCTGTGTGCTTAGGGTCATTGTCCTGCTGAAAGATGAACCGTCGCCCCAGTCTGAGGTCAAGAGTGCTCTGGAGCAGGTTTTCATCCAGGATGTCTCTGTACATTACTGCATTCATCTTTCCCTCTATCCTGACTAGTCTCCCAGTTCCTGCTGCTGAAAAACATCCCCACAGCATGATGCTGCCACCACCATGCTTCACTGTAGGGATGGTATTGGCCTGGTGATGAGCGGTGCCTGGTTTTCTCCAAAAATGACCCCTGGCATTCATGCCGAAGAGTTCAATCTTTGTCCCATCAGACCATAGAATATTGTTTCTTATGGTCTGAGAGTCCTTCAGGTGTATTTTGGCAAACACCAGGTGGGCTGTCATGTGCTTTTTACTAAGGAGTGGCTTCCGTTTGGCCACTCTACCATACAGGCCTGATTGGTGACTTTCTGCAGAGATGGTTGTCCTTCTGGAAGGTTCTCCCCTCTCCACAGAGGAATGCTGTAGCCCTGACAGAGTGATCATCGGGTTCTTGGTCACCTCCCTGACTAGGGCCCTTCTCCCCCGAACGCTCAGTTTAGATGGACGGCCAGCTCTAGAAAGAGTCCTGCTTGTTCCGAACTTCTTCCACTTAAGGATGATAGAGGCCACTGTGCTCATTGGGACCTTCAAAGCAGCAGATATTTTTCTGTACCCTTCCCCAGATTTGTGCCTCGAGACAATCCTGTCTCGGAGGTCTACAGACAATTACTTTGACTTCATGCTTGGTTTGTGCTCAGACATGCACTGTCAAGTGTGGGACCTTATATTATAGACAGGTGTGTGCCTTTCCAAATCCTGTTCAATCAACTGAATTTACCACAGGTGGACTCCAATTAAGCTGTAGGAATATCTCAAGGATAATCAGTGGAAACAGGACGCACCTGAGCTCAATTTTGAGCTTCATGGCAAAGGCTGTGAACAGAGCAGACCCTAGGCATAGACAAACTAGGCAAATGCCTAGGGCATTTGGTAACACGGCTGTAACATAACAAAATGTGGAAAAAGTGAAGCGCTGTGAATACTTTTTGGATGCACTGTATATATTCAAATAACATTCTGCTGCTGAAATAGGAAAGCCACTACACCAGCCTTAGGTTCTCTCTAGGAAATTAGATTAGCCCACACCCCCAACAAAATAATAGTGTTCGTAACTGGTCTCACTTTTTGATCAGTTATCAGAGACAGGAAAATACACTGCTGCCGCAATCTGTAATTGCCCTGCTCTTTCATTGCAGTTCAGAGCTCAGGGCACATTCTCATAGCGCCAGTACACTTCTAATATGGTAGCCGATGCCCCGCCCCATGCCTAGTAGGGATGCCGAGATCCACACCGGCGCCGCTGCTCCCTGTCATCGGATCCCCGTAGATTTTACTGCTGCTCCTATGTGTGCTGCCTGCGGTGGATAGAGTAGCGGTGCACAGATGGTAGGGTAGGTGTGTGTCCTGCAGTGCCGGGTAAGAAGCGGCGATGGCTGGGGGAGCTGTCTAATTTGAATTGTTAAGGTGTAAAACTATAGTTGAGCAGAGTTTTCTAAAAAATTCAAAGTGATTCAGAGGTTGGCATTAAGTGTTGATGCAGCAAAATTTCTTTGACTCGATGAGCTATTGAAGTAACTGCTAGTGAAAAGAATGTGGGTGGTATTTGTTGATGTCGGTCATAGACTTCTGAGGGTTGGGAAACACAAATTAACTCTTCAGTTTAACTAAATACTAAATTGTGTAGACTGGAAGGTTCCCATCTCATGATCAGTTTCTTGTATTGTTTTAAGTAGCAAGGCTGCCATCAGAAAATGTGGGGCCCGGGACTGACAAAATAGGCCAGGCCCCATCTTCGCTGCAGTGACATCACATATAGGTGGAACACCGCAGACCTGCAGGAACGACTCACAAAAGGTCAGTGCGCAGGGAAGGCTTATTTCTAAGAAGTGGCCCCTGCGCATCAGCCTGCTGCTGTTGTTGTGCAGCCTGGTGCGGCTCTCCAAGTATCTATAGTACTACCTTTCTAAAGAGATATCTGATCGGAAGCTCAGAGGTATACTGGAAAATATTAACAAAATTCCTAAACCACAGTCTCTTCCTGCAGCATCTGCTTCCCAAAAACTTCCAATAAAAAAAGTATGATGGGCCTATTCATGTTTGGAAGGAATTGCACAGCTGCAAGGAAGAGGCTGTGCAATTCTGTTTTTTTTTTTTTTTAATATATATATTTATTGAGAGATAAACATAGTTCAAAAAGAGAATAAAGCACTGGCACGGGTGGTATTACAGTAACCAGATAACAGTCCACAATGAGTAGAAATCTAGCACAAGACAAAAGATGTACAGTATACAGTCCCCAAAGAGGTATATCAGCTGTTTCAATTGTTCCGACATTTAGCACAAGCATATGGGGGGTCATTCCGAGTTGATTGCTAGCTGAAAATGTTCGCTGCGCAGCGATGAAGCAAAAAACTGCACTTCTGCGCATACGTATGCGGCGCAATGAGCACGCGCAACGTACTTTCACAACGGCAGATGTAGTTTCACACAAGGTCTAGCGAAGCTTTTCAGTCGCACTGCTGGCCGCAGAGTGATTGACATGAAGTGGGCATTTCTGAGTGTCAACTGACCGTTTTCAGGGAGTGTTCGAAAAAACGCAGCCATGCCAGGAAAAACGCAGGCATGCCAGGAAAAACGCAGGCGTAGCTGGGCGAATGCAGGGCGTCAAATCCGTCAAATCCGGAACTGAACAGTCTGAAGTCATCGCAAGCGCTGAGTAGGTCTAAAGCTACTCTGAAACTGCACAAAATTTTTTTGTAGCCGCTGTGCGATCCTTGCGTTCACACTTCTGCTAAGCTAAAATACACTCCCAGTGGGAGGCGGCATAGCGTTTGCACAGCTACTAAAAACAGCTAGCGAGCGAACAACTCGGAATGACCCCCATGATGCGGAAGATCTAGGGCCTAATTCAGACCTGATCGCAGCAGCAAAATCTTTCTCTAATGGGCAAAACCATAGGCCTAATTCAGAGCGGAGTGTAGTTGTGCTAAATTTAGCACATCTACGGTCAGTTTCAGGGTTAGTCCGCCCCGCATGTCTGGTATCCTAGCCAACCCCCCCCCACACACACACACACACCGCACAAGTACAAAACCATTGCACGGTGCAATTCTTTTGGACCTGGAGAGTAACCCCCTGCCTGCGCAGCTCCTGCGCTATGACAGGGAGCTAATCGACACGTCCCAGTTTGCAGCGGCTGCGAGTGACGTCACGCAGCCGCCACGGCCCACCCCCCAATGGTCTGGACACACCTCTGTTGTCCGGACCGCGCCCCACCAACGGCGTTCTAACGCCATTGGCATGCCCCCTCCCGCCCCGCAACCACCTCTGCCTGTCAATCAGGCAGAGGCGATCGCAGCCCAGAGATGTTGATAGCATTTCACTGGGCTCCCGGGGTGCGCACGCACAGTGCGCACGCTGCGCATGCACACACCACAAAGTAATTCAGACTGTGATTGCTGCCACTGCAGCGATCCAGTCTGAATTACCCCCATGTGCAGTGCAGGTGGGGCAGATCAAAGGAGTAGCTACCATAGGTGTAGGGAGTGCAGCTCCTATGGGGCCCAGAGCAGAGAGGGGCCCATCTTTGCTGTGAAACTTACACGTGTTATATACATTTTTCACCGTTGGGTGGTACATAGGGGCCCTTACAATCTTTTGCCTTGGGGCCTACAATTTATCTATTTATGTCCGTGGACCTGCTCATTGTAATGTGGTAGAAACGAACTGGAGGGCATTACAATGTTACATAATATGAACTGGGGCACTGTAATGTTACATAATATGAACTGGGGCACTTTACTGTGAAACAATATGAAGTGGAGCCACTATACTGTGGAACAATTTGAAGTGGAGGCATTATTCTGTGGCATGATATGTACTGGGGACACTATGTCATAATGTGAATTGGGGGTACTGTGTTGCATACCATGTACTAGCAACCCTACAATGTGACATAATTTGAACTAGGGCACTACTAGGGATCCTAAAATGAACTAGGGTACTACTATGGGGCATAACATTACCTAAGGCACTATTATGTAGGTTTTACAGTAGGGAACTATTAAGTGGCTTAAAATTAACAACTGCTGCGGAGAGGTGTCTCTCGAGAAGCAGTGGGACAGGGGCCCGTCAAAATGTTGCTATGGGGCCCACAAAGTTCTGGCTACGCCCCTGGAGCAGATATAACATGTGCAGAGAGATTTAGAGTTGGGTGGGTTATATTGTTTCTGTGCAGGGTAAATACTGGCTGCTTTATTTTTACACTGCAATTTAGATTTCAGTTTGAACACACCCCACCCAAATCTAACTCTCTCTGCACATGTTATATCTGCCTCCCCTGCAGTGCACATTGGCCCTCATTCCGAGTTGTTCGCTCGCTAGCTGCTTTTAGCAGCATTGCACACGCTAGGCCGCCGCCCTCTGGGAGTGTATCTTAGCTTAGCAGAATTGCGAACGAAAGATTAGCAGATTTGCGTATAGAAAATTCTTAGCAGTTTCTGAGTAGCTCCAGACTTACTCAGCCATTGCGATCAGTTCAGTCAGTTTGGTTCCTGGTTTGATGTCACAAACACACCCAGCGTTCGCCCAGACACTCCCCCATTTCTTCAGACACTCCTGCGTTTTTCCCAGAAACGCCAGCGTTTTTTCGCACACTCCCATAAAACGGCCAGTTTCCGCCCAGAAACACCCACTTCCTGTCAATCACACTCCGATCACCAGAACGATGAAAATTCCTTGTTACGCCGTGAGTAAAATACCTAACTTTTGAGTAAAATAACTAAGCGCATGCGCTCTGTGAACCTTGCGCATGCGCAGTAAGCGACTAATCGCAATATAGCGAAACTCGTCAACGAGCGAACAACTCGGAATGAGGGCCATTGTTTTATCCATTAGAGAAAAAATTTGCTGCTGCGATCAGGTCTGAATTAGGCCCCTAGATCATAGAAGCACTAACAATAAGTACAGTAAATAAGAGAGGCATTAGAAAGGGGGCACACCTCCTTCCAGTACAGCCATGTTATATCAGGTGGTCAGGCAAACTATCCTACAAACAGGGGCGGATTGGGATGGAAAACCAGCCCGGGAAATTAATGGAAGCAGCCCTAATGGGGGTACGGTCTGATGAGGGGGTGGGGTCTGTTGATGGGGCAGGATTACTCCTCATAGGGCCTGGTTGGATGCAATTGCGGCCTTCCTTGCAGCCTTCTTTTGCTGCAGTTGTGTCTGAGACCGGGGCGGAATGTGAACTGAAAGTGACCCTGTAAAATTTTGTAGAAGTGGCCCGACATGGGTATAACATACCATGTAGCCATGGCAGCATCGCGAGTTGCTGTACTGCAGTGGTGGAATAACAGAATGAATGGGGACAATGCGGTGTACTGAGTGTGGTTGGCTGCCTGTCATGTGGTGGGTGGGGCTACATGACAACACACATAACAGGCCCCACAGACACGTCGGCCTACCAGGAATATTCCTGGTGAGCCCTATGGCCAATCCGCCCCTGCCTACAAATATGATCTTTTTCCACTGCAGACAGGTAAAGGACATAGGGCAACCAAATATCAAAAAAATGTTGTGTTCTAGATTCGGCATCTAGGGAACATTTGACCTAATCAATCCATAAGCAAGTCAGAGGAGCATAAGTGACAGCGAGATAGGGTCGGCCTGGATCCATTTAGACTAGTGATGAGCGGGTTCGGTTTCTCGGAAACCGAACCCCCCCCGAACTTCACCCTTTTTACACGGGTCCGAGCCATACTCGGATTCTCCCGTATGGCTCGGGTAACCCGAGCGCGCCCTAACGTCATCATCCCGCTGTCGGATTCTCGTGAGATTCGGATTCTATATAAGCAGTTGCGCGTCGCCGCCATTTTCACTCGTGCATTGGAAATGTTAGGGAGAGGACGTGGCTGGCGTCCTCTCCGTTATTGTTGAACTTGATTGTGCTGTGCACTATTGCTTAATTGTGGGGAGGGCTGGGGAGCAGCTGTATAATATAGGAGGAGTACAGTGCAGAGTTTTGCTGACAGTGACCACCAGTTATCCGTTCTCTGCCTGAAAAAAATGCTCCATATCTGTGCTCACACTGCTTAATTGTGGGGACTGGGGAGCAGCTGTATTATATAGCAGGAGTACAGTGCAGAGTTTTGCTGACAGTGACCACCAGTATACGTTGTCTGCCTGAAAAACACTCCATATCTGTGCTCAGTGTGCTGCTTTATTATGGGGACTGGGGACCACCAGTATAATATTATAAAGGAGGAGTACAGTGCAGAGTTTTGCTGACCAGTGACCACCAGTATATAATATATAGCATTACGGTACAGTAGGCCACTGCTGTACCTACCTCTATGTCGTCATTAAGTATACTATCCATCTACATTCTATACCTGTGGTGCATTTTAGTTTTGCAGTTTGCTGACACAGTGACCACCAGTATACTATATATAGCAGTACGGAAGGCCACTGCTGTACCTACCTCTGTGTCGTCATTCATTAAGTATACTATCCATCTACATTCTATACCTGTGGTGCATTTTAGTTTTGCAGTTTGCTGACACAGTGACCACCAGTATACTATATATAGCAGTACGGAAGGCCACTGCTGTACCTACCTCTGTGTCGTCATTCATTAAGTATACTATCCATCTACATTCTATACCTGTGGTGCATTTTAGTTTTGCAGTTTGCTGACACAGTGAGCACCAGTATACTATATATAGCAGTACGGAAGGCCACTGCTGTACCTGTTAGGGTCTCCTGCCCTGTGCTGCCACGTCGTCATGGCAACCGGGAGACAAGTGCTAGTGGAGTAACCTGAGCGCAGCTGATACTCCGGTTCGGGTCTTTTGCTGTGCAGTGGTTATAGGCTCTGTGCACGGCAGGGGATCCGGTGCTGGTTTTTGTGCTCACAGTCTGTGAGGTCTGAGTGGGGCGTGGACAGCACCTGCTTTATAAGGCCTCTTTTCAGGGTAAGCAGATGCTGCTGAATCTTTGTTGGTTAGTCAGTTCATGAAAGTTAGCCAGTACTGTGTAGCTTTGTATTTGTTTGTTGCTTACTGCAAATAGGCCTGGGGATTTGGTATTACACTCTGCCAATCCAGACCTAGCAGTAAGACTGGAGTCAGTCGTTTAGCTTGCTGGGGTTCTGTTACCACTCTGTGAACTTAGCAAGTTTGCGGCTGTATTCTAAGACTTGCCTGTCTAATCCTGTCTCACTGTGCTAGGTGTCAGGGGTCAGTTTAGTGGCAGTAAGCTAAAACCTGTGCACTGCAAGTGAGAAATAGGATTGTGGAGACTCTCCTTGTGTCTATCATTCCATCTCTGACCAAGGAGTTTACTGCCACACCCGTTGGTAACCCTTTAGGGTTTTGCTGTTGCCCTTAGCAACAGCATTTCGGGTTCTCTATGTATTAAAACACAACATCTTGCTTTTTCCATCTGTGCAGTTCTAATACAAAGGAGATACCCAGTTCCTTAGCCTCTGGGCTTCTCTGTTCACTTTGTGTGTATTTTGTTACCCTATTACCTTCTGTGTACGTTATGTCATATTCCCCAGTTTGTCTGTGAGTCCATTTGTTTTGCATAACAGTTCAAACACCAGTACATTCCTGCAGACACTGGAGTGCATAACAGTTCTGACACCAGTACTTTCCTGCAGGCACTGGTGTGCATAACATATTCAGCAGCCTAATACTCCTGTTGAAATTTTGTGGGAATATGGAGCATACCCCTCAAAATACGTTGCAACAGGTGGTCGATCAGGTGCAGGTCCTGACTCGACAATTTAATGATTTGTCCATTAAAATGCACACCTCCCAGGCTGCTGGTGGAGCTCCCGCAGCAGCAGCACCTGCAGGGGTTAAGGAGCCGAAAGTAAATCTCCCGGATCGTTTTTCTGGAGATCGCTCGCAGTTCTTTTGTTTCAAGGAGAGCTGCAAGCTATACTTCCGGCTTAGGCCTCAGTCTTCTGGGTCGGAGATTCAGCGGGTGGGCATAGTGATTTCCTTGCTACAAGGAGACCCACAGGTCTGGGCATATGGGTTGCAGCCTGACTGTCCGTCGCTTAAAAGTGTTGATGCTTTTTTTACGGCACTGGGCATGGTGTATGATGACCCTGACAAGACGGCCTCAGCCGAGGCTCAGATTTCGATCCTTAAGCAAGGGCGAAGGCCAGTTGAGGTTTACTGTACGGAGTTTCGGAGGTTGGCCCATGATACCCAGTGGAATGACCCAGCCCTGAGACACCAGTACCGAAGAGGTCTTTCTAACCAGATAAAGGACCAACTGGTACAATATCCCTTGCCTGATAGCTTGGATCAGCTCATGCAGTTATCCATCCGGGTGGATAGACGGCTGAGAGAGCGTAGGCTTGAAAGGGAGACAGAGATTTCCTTCCTTCCCAAGGGAACCTCAGACTCTGAGGAATTTTCTGAGGAGCCTATGCAGATTGGGGCTACCCGCCTCTCCTCGCGTGAGAAGACGCGGAGGAGACAGCAGGGGTTGTGTTTGTACTGTGGGAATAAAGGTCATGTGGTAGTATCATGCCCAGAAAAGCCGGAAAACTTCAGGGCCTGAGGGTGATGGGAAATATCCTGTCAGGCCAGAAGTCAGAATTTCCCAAGAAGACTTTTATCATTCCGGTGACCTTGAAGATCCTCGGTCAAACTGTCAAGACTGAGGCCTTTGTGGACAGTGGGGCCGACGGGGTTTTTATGGACCGCCAATTCGCCCTGAAACACTCTGTTCCCTTAGTACCCTTGGCATCGGAAATTGAGATTTGTGGGTTAAACGGGGAACCATTATCCCAAGGTAAAATTACCTCTTGCACTAGCCAGATTTCTTTGTTTATTGGAGCCACACACTCTGAAAAATTGTCCTTTTATGTGACTGTCTGTACTTTTGCCCCATTGGTGTTGGGGTTACCCTGGTTAAGGGCCCACAATCCTCAATTTGACTGGGTCTCTAGGGAGATTCTTAGTTGGGGTACTGATTGTTTCAGGAGTTGCTTGAGCCTTCCAGTCAGGCTCTCGCAGCTAAGTTTGCCAGGATTGCCAGGGTGTTATGCAGATTTTGCGGACGTGTTCTCCAAAAAAGTTGCAGAGGTACTACCTCCCCATCGCCCCTATGACTGTGCCATTGATTTGTTGCCAAATGCTAAGCTTCCCAAGAGCAGGTTGTACTCCCTGTCACGTCCTGAGACTCAGGCTATGGCAGAGTACATTCAGGAGAACTTGGCTAAGGGATTTATCAGACCTTCACAGTCTCCAGTTGGGTCGGGGTTCTTCTTCGTGGGTAAAAAGGACGGTTCGTTGCGACCCTGCATCGACTTCAGGGAATTGAACCGTATCACGATTAAAAACTCATACCCACTGCCTCTCATTTCGGTCTTGTTTGACCAGCTTCGTACTGCCACCATTTTTTCTAAGATTGACCTACGCGGTGCGTACAATCTAATCCGAATAAGAGAGGGGGATGAATGGAAGACTGCCTTTAATACCCACTCAGGGCATTATGAATATTTGGTGATGCCTTTTGGGCTCTGTAATGCCCCGGCAGTCTTCCAGGATTTCATGAATGATGTGCTCAGGGAATATTTGGATAGATTCTTAGTTGTATACTTAGATGACATCCTAATCTTCTCCCATTCCCTGGAGGAACATCGGAAGCATGTACGCTTAGTCCTCCAGAAACTCAGAGACTACCGGCTTGGGGCGAAGCTGGAGAAGTGCGAATTTGAAGTTCAGCAAATCGCATTTCTAGGATATATTATCTCCCCAGAAGGTTTCCAAATGGAGGGTTCCAAGGTACAGGCAGTCCTGGATTGGGTGCAGCCCACTAGTTTGAAGGCGCTTCAGCGTTTCCTGGGCTTTGCGAATTTTTATAGACGATTTATCGCTGGATTTTCGTCTATAGTGGCGCCCTTGGTGGCACTCACTAAGAAAGGGGCGGATGTTGCTCACTGGTCTTGTGAGGCTAAAGCGGCTTTTGCCCGTCTCAAAAGGGCATTTGTTTCGGCCAAGGTGCTGCGACACCCAGATCCAGAGCGTCCTTTTGTGGTGGAGGTGGATGCCTCTGAGATGGGTATTGGGGCAGTGCTTTCTCAGATGGGAGTGTCTGATAATCGCCTTCATCCCTGTGCTTACTTTTCCCGTAAATTTTCGCCTGCCGAGATGAATTATGACGTGGGTAACCGGGAATTGTTGGCTATTAAGGATGCACTCGAGGAGTGGAGACACTGGCTTGAGGGGGCTAAGTTTGTGGTCTCAATTCTCACTGACCATAAGAATCTGGCATATTTAGAGTCAGCGAAGCGTCTCAATGCCAGGCAGGCACGATGGGCTTTGTTTTTTGCTCGCTTTAATTTTTTGATAACATATCGCCCTGGGTCAAAAAACATCAAGGCTGATGCGCTCTCGCGGAGTTTTGCTCCAATCCAGGAGACCACCGAGGAGCCGTTGCCCATTGTTTCCCCATCATGTATTAAAGTGGGCATTACCCAGGACCTCTTATCATTAGTCCTTAGAGCACAGGAGCAGGCTCCTCCAGACCTTCCGGTAGGTCTTTTGTTTGTGCCTCCTAGGTTAAGACAGCGAGTGTTCCTGGAATTCCATGCCAAGAAGTCGGCAGGTCACCCGGGTATTGCCAGAACTCGGGAGTTGCTATCTAGGGCGGTGTGGTGGCCCTCGGTGGCTAAGGATGTGGATCAGTGGGTTCGGGCATGTGACATCTGTGCCCGAAATAAGACTCCTAGAGGGGTTCCTGTTGGCCCATTACATCCACTCTCTATCCCATCTAAGCCATGGACCCACATTTCAATGGATTTTGTGGTGGACTTGCCCAAATCCTCGGGGATGACAGCCATCTGGGTTGTCGTTGACAGGTTTTCGAAGATGGCGCACTTCGTTCCACTGGTTGGGCTGCCATCAGCCAGACGCCTGTCTGAATTATTTATGCTGCATGTTGTGCGTCTCCACGGGTTGCCACTTGATGTGGTCTCTGACCGCGGATCCCAGTTTGTGGCCAAATTCTGGAGGGCATTTTGTTCCGATCTCCAGATTTCTGTCAGCTTGTCGTCAGGCTACCATCCGCAGTCTAATGGGCAGACTGAAAGGGTGAACCAGTCCTTGGAGCAGTTCCTCAGGTGTTATGTCTCCAAGTGTCAGACTGACTGGGTTGCTCATCTGTCCATGGCGGAGTTTGCCTATAACAACGCGGCTCACTCTGCTACAGGGATCTCTCCCTTCCTTTGTGTGTATGGGCATCATCCTAAGGCCAATTCTTTTGACCCCCTGGACTCCACGCCTGGTGGTTCCTCTGTGGTTTCGGTCCTTAGAGGTATTTGGCGGAAAGTGAAGAAAGCCCTTGTGTCTGTGTCATTAGTGACCAAAAGGGTTTTTGATAAGCGGAAAAGACCCTGCAGCTTCAAATTAGGAGACTTCGTCTGGTTGTCTACCAAGATTTTGAAGTTGAGACAGCCATCTCATAAGTTAGGGCCCCGGTTCATCGGCCCTTATAAGATCACCAGGGTTATCAATCCGGTGGCATTTCAGTTAGATCTGCCCCGTTCTTTGGGTATCAATAAAACATTTCATTGTTCCCTTTTAAAACGGGCGATTAGTAATCCTTCTTCCAGTGGAAGACCTTCCCCTCTTCTGATACGTGGCCAGAGGGAGTTTGTTGTTGAAAGGATTCTTGACTCCAAGGTGGTTCGGGGTCGGCTGTCATTTTTGGTGCACTGGAAGGGGTATGGCCCGGAGGAGCGGTCGTGGGTGCGCAGCTGTGATCTTCATGCCCCCAGACTGATACGCTCTTTCTTCTCGCAGTTCCCCGATAAACCCGGTGGTAGGGGTTCTTTGACCCCTCGTCAGAGGGGGGGTACTGTTAGGGTCTCCTGCCCTGTGCTGCCACGTCGTCATGGCAACCGGGAGACAAGTGCTAGTGGAGTAACCTGAGCGCAGCTGATACTCCGGTTCGGGTCTTTTGCTGTGCAGTGGTTATAGGCTCTGTGCACGGCAGGGGATCCGGTGCTGGTTTTTGTGCTCACAGTCTGTGAGGTCTGAGTGGGGCGTGGACAGCACCTGCTTTATAAGGCCTCTTTTCAGGGTAAGCAGATGCTGCTGAATCTTTGTTGGTTAGTCAGTTCATGAAAGTTAGCCAGTACTGTGTAGCTTTGTATTTGTTTGTTGCTTACTGCAAATAGGCCTGGGGATTTGGTATTACACTCTGCCAATCCAGACCTAGCAGTAAGACTGGAGTCAGTCGTTTAGCTTGCTGGGGTTCTGTTACCACTCTGTGAACTTAGCAAGTTTGCGGCTGTATTCTAAGACTTGCCTGTCTAATCCTGTCTCACTGTGCTAGGTGTCAGGGGTCAGTTTAGTGGCAGTAAGCTAAAACCTGTGCACTGCAAGTGAGAAATAGGATTGTGGAGACTCTCCTTGTGTCTATCATTCCATCTCTGACCAAGGAGTTTACTGCCACACCCGTTGGTAACCCTTTAGGGTTTTGCTGTTGCCCTTAGCAACAGCATTTCGGGTTCTCTATGTATTAAAACACAACATCTTGCTTTTTCCATCTGTGCAGTTCTAATACAAAGGAGATACCCAGTTCCTTAGCCTCTGGGCTTCTCTGTTCACTTTGTGTGTATTTTGTTACCCTATTACCTTCTGTGTACGTTATGTCATATTCCCCAGTTTGTCTGTGAGTCCATTTGTTTTGCATAACAGTTCAAACACCAGTACATTCCTGCAGACACTGGAGTGCATAACAGTTCTGACACCAGTACTTTCCTGCAGGCACTGGTGTGCATAACAGTACCTACCTCTGTGTCGTCATTCATTAAGTATACTATCCATCTACATTCTATACCTGTGGTGCATTTTAGTTTTGCAGTTTGCTGACACAGTGACCACCAGTATACTATATATAGCAGTACGGAAGGCCACTGCTGTACCTACCTCTGTGTCATCATTCATTAAGTATACTATCCATCTACATTCTATACCTGTGGTGCATTTTAGTTTTGCAGTTTGCTGACACAGTGAGCACCAGTATACTATATATAGCAGTACGGAAGGCCACTGCTGTACCTACTTCTGTGTCGTCATTCATTAAGTATACTATCCATCTACATTCTATACCTGTGGTGCATTTTAGTTTTGCAGTTTGCTGACACAGTGACCACCAGTATACTATATATAGCAGTAAGGGAGGCCACTGCTGTACCTACCACTGTGTCGTCATTCATTAAGTATACTATCCATCTACATTCTATACCTGTGGTGCATTTTAGTTTTGCAGTTTGCTGACACAGTGACCACCAGTATACTATATATAGCAGTACGGAAGGCCACTGCTGTACCTACCTCTGTGTCGTCATTCATTAAGTATACTATCCATCAGTGGCGTGCGGTGAGGTCAGAGGCTGGTGAGGCACTACAGCCATAATGTCCGCCGAATCCTGCCGATGACCACTACCGCCGCCAAGCCAATGCCCGCTACTGCCACTGAGCCGATGCCTGCTGCCACCGCTAATGGCTTACAAACTCGCCCACCATCAACTGACCCAGCCCTCCGCCACTAATTTGCACCTCAGTCCGATGCCGCCAATGCCCGCTGCCTGCCTGCTCATCATACTTGTGATATATTGTACATTTTTATAGAAAAAAAATAAAAATTAGTGTTTGGGAAGGGAGTGGGAGGAGGACATGAATGCAATTTTGTTGTCCAGGGCTTCCATTAACTTAATGGAGAAGGGTCTGAATGGGTTAAAAAAAATGTAAAAAAAAATGCGTGAGGTCCCCCCTCCTAAGTGTAACCAGCCTCGGGCTCTTTGAGCCGGTCCTGGTTGTTTAAAAACTGGGAAAAAATTGGACAGGGGTTCCCCGTATTTAGACAACCAGCACCGGGCTCTTAGACCGGGCCTGGTTCCAATAATACGGGGGACAAAAGATGTAGGGGTCCCCCGTATTTTTAAAACCAGCACCGGGCTCCACTAGCCAGGGACATAATGCCACAGCCGAGGGACACATTTATGTAGGTCCCTGCGGCCATGGCATTACCCCCCCCCAACTAGTCACCTCTGGCCGGGGTTCCCTGGAGGAGTGGGGACCCCTTAAATCAAGAGGTCCCCCCCCTCCAGGCACCCAAGGGCCAGGGGTGAAGCCCGAGGCTGTCCCCAGCACCCCTGGGCGGTGGGTGCCGGGCTGATAGCCATATGTGTGTATGAAAAAGAATATTGTTTTTTGTTGTGGAACTACAAGGCCCAGCAAGCCTCCCCCGCTTGCTGGTACTTGGAGAACCTCAAGTGCCAGCATTCTGGGAAATAACGGGCCCGCTGGTACCTGTAGTTCTACAACAATAAAAATACCCAAATAAAAACACAACACACACACCGTGAAAGTAAAAATTTATTAAAACACACTTACACACTCACACATACTTACCTACATCCCACGCCGGTCACGTCCACTTGTCCATGTAGAATCCAATAGGTGGTTCCTGTAAAAATGAGAGAGAGATTACTTACCTACATCCCACGCCGGTCACGTCCACTTGTCCAGTAGAATCCAATAGGGCCGGTACCTGTAAAAATGAAAATTATACTTACAAACAAAGCAATCCACAGGAGGAGAGAGAGAAATTAATGAATATTATGCACTCGCTGACGCGGGAGGACATTAGCACAGACAGGGGAGAGTGCTGCTGCTAACTGGGAGGATGGAGCAGGCTCCCCCAATAGTTGTGAGCCTAGTAGCTGTACCCCTAGTAGCTTTGCCCCCTGTAGCAGTGCCCCCAGTAGCAGTGCCCCGAGTAGTTGTGACCCCTGTAGTTATGCCCCCAGTTGCTGTGCCCCTTGTAGCTGTGCCCCCTGTAGCTTTGCCCCTTGTGGCTGTGCCCCCAGTAGTTGTGTCCCCTGTAGCAGTGCCCGTTGTAGCTGTGCCCCTTGTAGCAGTACCCCTTGTAGCTTTGCCCCCAGTCGCTGTGGCCCCTGTAGCTGTGCCCCCAGTAGTTGTGACCCCAGTCGCTGTGCCCCTTGTAGCTTTGCCCCCAATAGCTGTGCCCCTAGTAGTTGTGACCCCTGTAATTGTGCCCCCAGTTGCTGTGCCCCTTGTAGTTGTGCCCCCCCAGTTGCTGTGCTCCTTGTAGTTGAGCCCCCCAGTTGCTGTGCCCCTTGTAGTTGAGCCCCCCAGTTGCTGTGCCCCTTGTAGTTGCGCCCCCCAGTTGCTGTGCCCCTTGTAGTTGTGCCCCTTGTAGTTGTGCCCCCAGTTGCTGTGCCCCTTGTAGTTGTGCCCCTTATAGTTGTGCCCATTGTAGTTGTGCCCCTTGTTGTTGTGCCCCCCAGTTGCTGTGCCCTTGTTGTTGTGCCCCTTGTTGCTGTGCCCCCCAGTTGCTGTGCCCCTTGTTGTTGTGCCCCCCAGTTGTTGTGCCCCTGTTGCTGTGCCCCTGTTGCTGTGCCCCTTGTTGTTGTGCCCCCCAGTTGCTGTGCCCCTGTTGCTGTGCCCCCCAGTTGCGGTGCCCCTGTTGCTGTGCCCCCCAGTTGCTGTTTTGCTGTGCCCCCCAGTTGCGGTGCACCTGGTGCTGTGCCCCCCAGTTGTGGTGCCCCTGTTGCTGTGCCCCCCAGTTGCGGTTTTGCTGTGCCCCCCAGTTGTGGTGCCCCTGTTGCTGTGCCCCCCAGTTGCGGTGCCCCTGTTGCTGTGCCCCCCAGTTGCGGTGCCCCTGTTGCTGTTCCCCCCAATTGCGGTGCCCCTGTTGCTGTGCCCCCCAGTTGTGGTGCCCCTGTTGCTGTGCCCCCCAGTTGCTGTTTTGCTGTGCCCCCCAATCGCGGTGCCCCTGTTGCTGTGCCCCCCAGTTGCGGTGCCCCTGTTGCTGTGCCCCCCAGTTGTGGTGCCTCTGTTGCTGTGCCCCCCAGTTGTGGTGCCCCTATTGCTGTGCCCCCCAGTTGCGGTGCCCCTGATGCTGTTCCCCCCAATTGCGGTGCCCCTGTTGCTGCCCCCAAACACAAACACATTTAAAAAAAAAAAAAAAACACACACACACATACATACTTACCGCTCCTGCAGCGCCGTCCTCCGTCTCCGTCCGCTGGCTCGTCTCTGCTGTACTATGGGAGAGACGTCATGACTCATGAAGTCTCTCCCATAGTAGCGGCGCTGGCTGCAGCGGGCGCCCACACAGGCCACGGCGCCTGCTGCAGCCGGGAAGGGGGTGATTGGACAGCGGATCCAGTACTGGATCCGCTGGGCCAATCACATCTGGGGCACTGACAGGGGCGTGCATTCATCGCACGCCCCTGTCATTGCGGCACCAGTATAGGTGCCGCTTCCCCATTAATTTTCAATGGGCTTTCACAGCCCATTGCTGCGCCCCCCCCCCCCCCTGCCCGCCCCCCGCTGCCCGGAGTTTTAATGTTAGCAGCGGGAGGCACCTCTCCCGCTGCCTCCGACCTTCGCAAGCAGCCACAGGGGGGGGAATTATTAAAATAATGAAAAAAGATATTTATAACAGACTCTGTTATAAATATCTTCTTTTTATTATTTTAATCATTATGACAGGGGAGGCACTGCCTCCCCTGCCTCCCCTGACTGCACGTCCCTGCTATCCATCTCTTTTATCCGCCTCTTTTTTTCTTTGCATCATGTGCTGTTTGGGGACAATTTTTTTGAAGTGCCATCCTGCCTGACACTGCAGTGCCACTCCTAGATGGGCCAGGTGTTTGTGTCGGCCACTTGTGTCGCTTAGCTTAGTCTCACAGCGACCTTGGTGCACCTCTTTTTTTCTTTGCATCATGTGCTGTTTGGGGGCTATTTTTTTGAAGTGCCATCCTGCCTGACACTGCAGTGCCACTCCTAGATGGGCCAGGTGTTTGTGTCGGCCACTTGTGTCGCTTAGCTTAGTCTCACAGCGACCTTGGTGCGCCTCTTTTTTTCTTTGCATCATGTGCTGTTTGGGGACAATTTTTTTGAAGTGCCATCCTGCCTGACACTGCAGTGCCACTCCTAGATGGGCCAGGTGTTTGTGTCGGCCACTTAGCTTAGTCTCACAGCGACCTTGGTGCGCCTCTTTTTTTCTTTGCATCATGTGCTGTTTGGGGACAATTTTTTTGAAGTGCCATCCTGTCTGACACTGCAGTGCCACTCCTAGATGGGCCAGGTGTTTGTGTCGGCCACTTGTGTCGCTTAGCTTAGTCACACAGCGACCTTGGTGCTCCTCTTTTTTTCTTTGCATCATGTGCTGTTTGGGGACTATTTTTTTGAAGTGTCATCCTGTCTGACACTGCAGTGCCACTCCTAGATGGGCCAGGTGTTTGTGTCGGCCACTTGGGTCGCTTAGCTTAGCCATCCAGCGACCTTGGTGCACCTCTTTTTTTCTTTGCATCATGTGCTGTTTGGGGACTATTTTTTTTGAAGTGCCATCCTGTCTGACACTGCAGTGCCACTCCTAGATGGGCCAGGTGTTTGTGTCGGCCACTTGTGTCGCTTAGCTTAGCCATCCAGTGACCTCTGTGCAAATTTTAGGACTAAAAATAATATTGTGAGGTGTGAGGTGTTCAGAATAGACTGGAAATGAGTGGAAATTATGGTTATTGAGGTTAATAAAACTATGGGATCAAAATGACCCCCAAATTCTATGATTTAAGCTGTTTTTTAGGGTTTTTTGTAAAAAAAAACACCCGAATCCAAAACACACCCGAATCCGACAAAAAAATTTCGGTGAGGTTTTGCCAAAACGCGTCCGAATCCAAAACACGGCCGCGGAACCGAATCCAAAACCAAAACACAAAACCCGAAAAATGTCCGGTGCACATCACTAATTTAGACAAGATCGTTTTCTTGGCCACAGCTGCTACTTTTGCCAGTGATAATCGATGACCCGCAGTAGGTTTAGGAATCAAAGATGGGATATAATGATTCCACAAGGCCCAGGGCATAGTCACCTTAAACAGAACATGTAAAACATTATTCACATAAAACTGTACATCAATCCAAAATGAGTGAACAATATCACAGGACCACAGCAGTGGAGGATATCAGCATCTGGCAAATGGCACATGAAGCAATTAGAGTTATCTGAGACACCTGTAATATATCGTATTTTTGGGGTTTAGTAAGCTCTGTGTAGTATTTTGTATTGCACCTCTGCAAAAAATGAGGCTATCCACTGCTTGTTTAACAGGACTGAGGATTTCACTATAGTTTGTATTTTAGCTCTGGGATGGAGGTTTTCCATTTAGCCAAGCCCATAGTGATACTGGAAAGATCTAACTTCTTCCTAACCAGGTCCTTTAGTAATGAAGTGGAAAATGGACCACCCCACAACATTTAATTAAGACATCTATAGAACTCAGTTTGTCAGTTGGTCGGAGTTCAGTCAGTAGTTTGAATATATAGTTACGGACCTGAAAATAGGCAAATGGGGAAGTTAACATCAATCTGGACTAGGTGAGGATGGAGGAAAGGTCATCATCTAGAAACTGGTGCACTGAGCTAAGGCCATGAAGGTGCCAAGTCCAGAAAACCGCAGTCGCGTTACCATCCTGAAAACCACATACATAGCAGTGGTAGAAATAGAAAGCGGGTAAGTGATAAGTGCAATAGTGTACAAGAAATATGCCAGGCCATACAAGGGGTACATAACAGCAGATTATCCCTCAGCTCTAGGGGAAGCGAAGATGCCGATGTATGCAATAAAGCAGCCAGCGAACTATCCAGGATAAATGCCCGGTCAAGGGCTAGATGGACAAAATTATCAGCACTGCCTATCCAATCCAATGCATACCTTAAATACGATGCCAGAGTATAATCCTGAGCATTTGGGAGGTTAATAATACCTCCCAACAACAATGGTTGCTGTAACTTCAGTAAATATAAAATTGGTCAACGCCCGATTAATGGACGTGACATAACGTTTGGGTAGAAGAAAAGGAAGCATCTGGATTGGGTAGAGAAGCCTGGGAAAAGACACAATTTAAAATAAATGACAGCGACCAATATAAGAGAGTTCTCAAAATCAGCCAACATTCCAGATATAAAATTAAAAAGATTTACTGAATAAAGGTTGTGTCAATCACTAGGAAATCGTAAACCCAAGTATATCAAGTAGTCTTGAGCCCAACAGAAAAAGAACGAGGAACCCCAGCCCAATTTAGCATTAACATTCAGCACCAAAGGTTCCGTCTTATCAAAATTAACCATAAAGACGGACATTCCCGAAACTCATTCAGAATACGTTGTAAACCAGGAAGAGCTAATTTTGGATTGCTTATAATCCTCCCAGGGGATTTTACTGGGTAATACAGAAATAAAGGTGTCAGCTTTTGCAGACGATTTGCTCTTGTAAAGTATGTATCAGTATGTATCATCATTCTAAGCCGGATGTAAAATCCGAGGTAAAATGGTCTGCATGCATTGGGCTGACAATGCTGATTTATATACAGGAATGAAAGCTATACCTTAAACACACTTTACGTACTTTTTACGCAGTTAGCGTACAGAGTCCCGTATCGTGTACGGACTTTGCGTACAAACGCCGCGCTGACGATACAAAGTACACACAGCGCGTACACACCCAATGAATACACTTTAAACCTTATGCAGCAATGCAGTGTGATGCTGTTACACTTTAAACCTTGTGCAGCAATGCAGTGTGATGCTATTACACTTTAAACCTTATGCAGCAATGCAGTGTGATGCTATTACACTTTAAACCTTAGCAGGGAAAGAAATACACGACACCAGTCTGTAGTTAAACCACTGGGTTCCGACACCACAGCATATTATTGCTGAAAGGGGGTTACAATACAAACAATACAATACAATACAATATAACAGAGTAAATGGCTACAGTCAATGTTACATACGTGAGTGGATTCGCTTGCGCAACCCGGTCCGGTCCTCGGTCATCTGATAGATAACGTTGTGAGCCTTGTGTCTGACCAGGCCTGCTGCAGGCTCTCTTTATTCACTTCATCCAAAACATAACACAATGGATACTGTAATCTCTTTGTCCATTGGACACAGGGATGGTCATTTACAGTACAGGAGAGGTCATAGGTCTGTTTGAATAGGTGGGCGATGTCTATTTTCACTGCTCTTGTGGGTGGTCTCCTCTGGATTCCCGCTGCATACATAATGTACAGTAAATACAGTTTATATCTATATTCTGCTCCTGCACATAACTATCCGCAGGAACATGCGATCTTCCTCAAACCAACACCGGAATGTTTCCCTTAAAATATCCTACAGCTGGATACCAAACACCACCTTGTAACCTTGTTCTGTCCTCTCCTATCCTGTAAAGGTGAATCCCTTTGTTCTGTTACCATTTAAACTGCTGTTAATTTCTGATGTGGTGCAAGGAGACTATGTGTACATTGTGCACTATTTGGATTAAATATGTAATGTGTTTTGATAGCCTTCCATGCGCTCACAAACTCTACCGTAAATACTCATACCACGCGCTAATGCGCAGGACCGCGGGAGCGACCATACGCAAATTGCGAATATGCGCACGCACAGCAGAGCAAGTACGCGCACGGAGGCCACCTGTGTGTAGTTTGTACATGATGTGTGTACTGCAATATTTTTTGACTTTGACAGTCCACCCTTTGGCAGTCACCAATAACTGCCACTATCTAATCACTAAACAGAAAAATATCTACACAATATCTACAGAAGCTTGGAGTTGTGAGAGGAGAATTGTAGGTGGGAAATGTATGACCTAGTGGGATAGTAAAAGTATGTATGTATGTATGAATCCATGTCTGAGGGGCATGTATCATCGTGCCGTATATGTTCTACATAAGCTTCAAGGTATTGCGAAGTATACATTAAATCCTTCTCATCCCGTATTAAGGGTCTGTAAATGGGCCAACAAACACTACCGAGCTCTTTTCGGCTTCTTGTTCCAACAAATGGGGTGCACATTTAGTTGATGATACATGGAGGGGGAAGTGTATGTGAGTGCTAGTATGTGTGAATATCACCTGTCGACTATGGCCCTCATTCCGAGTTGTTCGCTCGCAAGGCGATTTTAGCAGAGTTACACACGCTAAGCCGCCGCCTACTGGGAGTGAATCTTAGCTTCTTAAAATTGCGAATGATGTATTCGCAATATTGCGATTAAACACCTCGTAGCAGTTTCTGAGTAACTTCAACCTTACTCGGCATCTGCGATCAGTTCAGTGCTTGTCGTTCCTGGTTTGACGTCACAAACACACCCAGCGTTCGCCCAGACACTCCCCCATTTCTCCGGCCACTCCTGCGTTTTTTCCGGAAACGGTAGCGTTTCTTCCCACACGCCCATAAAACGGCCTGTTTCCGCCCAGTAACACCCATTTCCTGTCAATCACACTACGATCGTCAGAACGATGAAAAAGCCGTGAGTGAAAATCCTAACAGCATAGCAAATTTACTTGGCGCAGTCGCAGTGCGGACATTGCGCATGCGCATTAAGCGGAAAATCGCTGCGATGCGATAAAACTTACCGATCGAACAACTCGGAATGACCCCCTATGTGTGTCATTAACTGGAGGTTGCAGAGATGAAGATAAGACACATATATAAAATACATTCACATAAACATTTTGGGTAGGGCTGATGTCTTTTTCCGGATGGATGTATCTGAGCAGAGGGGGAGACAAAAGAAAAATGGGTGAACGAAACAGGCCATGAAATTCATTTACAATCCTTATCACATCACAGTCTCTATGGATGGGTTGTAAACTCAATCTGCTGCTGTAACAGTACCCTTGCTCCTTAGACTCATCAATTTTGTGCCGTGCTTGCGCCGCGTCAGAATTCGAACACAACTAAATATCAAACCAATAATTATGACGCCTCCCAGGATACAAAGGAGAAACTTCCCTACACTCGTGATGACATTTTGAGCCCACTCTCCTAAACCTGAGAACAAATTGCGTGGAATCAGTTCCTGCTTGTAAGCTTGAAACTCCCTTCCCGTATGCCTGAAGGTGTCGTCATACATCTCAGTGATATTATCTATCAAGTTTGCTAGCGCATGGATATACCTTTAATTTATAATTCCTCTGGCAGTACGGGTGATGTTTAATGCGAGAAGGAATTGAATCCCGGTGGATTCGTGGATTAAATCAGAGGCTGCATGCTCTGTCCTATCTATGATGTGTCTCTTGATGATGTGTTCATAGTGAGTATGAGTATAAGGAGCCTGAGCACTGCGGTGAATGTCTTTCATCTTATCATGGGTTATGGTCATGACCTCTGGTAGTACTCTCCCAATATAACACAATCCCTCTGAGCTCAGGGCAAGCCACTTGTACGCCTTCCTCTCACATATGAAATAGGCATCATCTGGGAGAACATAGGGGACAAAATATGACATCACCATATTACAAACTTTCCAAGTAAAGAAACCTATCCCTAGTTCTCCCATCTGCTCAGTACAAGTATAGAGCTGGATGATATGAGCACAATACCCTGGCGATACTTTTCCAACCCACATGGTCTTGCTTCCACGAGTATACCTATACCGGAAATATCTCCCACTGTTGGCTATTTGGCGTACAAGTTCAGAGTCTATGGGTATCCTATCAGCTCTGTGTGAAAAGGTCATTGTCTGGTTATTCCAAGTCACTTCCCAATTTCCCGGTTTTCGGTAATTGGTAATATTGAAACATAATAAGGATCTGTCTACATGATACTGGTGGAGCTTCAAACTAGGGGGCCCAGAGATATTGAATTTCTTGTCCACCGGTCTCCCACCCCGTAATTCGAGTACCTCATCTATTGCTAAAGGGTACGGTACTAATCCTGACTTGCTCTGACCTTGAGGTACCTGTGAGCACACCCAGCATTCTGTCTGGTTTAAGACCTTACCCACTAGTGAGTGGTAATCACTCAACGGATGATGGTCCATGTCGATATTAAGGTTGGACTGACATCTCTGGATGCACCCATCCTCAACTATATTCTCACAATTCCTACAAATGCAATATTCATCAGACAATAGCCCCTCACAGTGCCTCCGAGCTCCTTGACTACCAGAGCGCTTACTGATGCCAGCCTTTACCAAAATGATGTGCTGATCCTGAGATCCTACAAATTCGTACTTGCCATCAGAACCCATTCCAGATCCCTGCTCGACCTCTCTGGGACCCTCACAAAAACAAACTGTCCTTGTCAAAACCAGAGTTACTAATAGAACCCGAAACGCAGTCTCTTGTGATCGATCCATTTCGTTTAGGGAAAGGAGGAAAATAAGAAGGGGAAAAGACAGGAAAATGCAGGGGGAGGTGATAACAAAGAATGATACTACAACCGTTCTAGATCTGTGCTCGGATGCCCTTCAACAGTCCTGCCTCTCAACCTTCCCGGAACAGACACTCCAGTGATGCGAGGTTCTCTACACTCTGCTCTTTGTCACGAGTTCTCTCCGGGTCAACGACCTTTCTGTAGGGAACATAAATCTTGCATTTCAATGTGTTTAACTGTTGTGTATTATCAGTTGTGTGAAGTAAACCATCTGTGGGGAGTGAAAAGAGAAAGGAAATAATAAAAAGAAAATTTTTCAGATTTGCGTTCACCATCAGGCTGTCACGCCATCATGCAATCGGTGTCTATATACAGTCTCCCTTCACCCGTATTCCCATTCTCCACCCTTTGTGCATGACCAGGCACACTGATACTGGTGTCCCTATGTTGGTGAGATATACTGGATTTGGGCAGAACTCTGAAAGACCGAGTAGGCCTGTGGCGTCTGAACTGTAACCCTGTCGGTGAACGTAAGAGATGAAGAGGAAGCTTTGAAGACAAATCACATAGAGTTTAGTAACAGATAAGTTGGTAGAGGCAAAGAAGATTTTACAAAGTTTGACATCTGGATTGGGCACTAAGGGGAATGATTCTCTACTCGGTCTGCTCCCCAAAAAAAAAAAAAATCTATGTGTGTTATATATCTCTACTGGGACTATCCCAGCCATCAATCCAGTGTCCTGTCCATTCTAAGTTCATAGGGAACCCGGTATCTTTGAGATAATTTCCTCTACCTGTGATGGACATGCATCTAGAACCGTGAAATGCAACGTTAGTCTTCGTGGGTATCCCACATACTTTGTGCTTCCTGGGTGGGAGCACTCTATATGTATACCATCTCTAACAAAACTCCTGTTAAGTTAATTAGAGGTCACTTCTGTTAGAGAGAGATGCAGAAGTTTTAGAGACCTCCTCCTAACCCCAGTAAGTTCTGTCAAAAGAGTAAAGTTGCATTTATTCTGTTCTTCCCATTAACAGAATCTGTGTTTTCTATATAGCTCGTGATTCCTTACTATATGTCCCTTGATCCCGTCTATGTGTTTAATAACGTGGCTTGTTTTCTCTGTCTAGGGGTCTATATTGGCTATGTGTTCTACTACTCCTACAATCTCTGGCAACATGCCCTTCCTTCCTACAAGTGTAACATATCCTAGGTCCTTTCTTGCTATCCGTGTTTTGGGGTTTAGGTTGATGAGACTTTGGTGTAAGAGCCTGTATTCTTTCAATCCTCAGCCTCTCCTCCTGCAGTTCTCTACGCCTAGCAATATTCTTATGGTGTTCAATCGCGCACTCTCTAAGGCAAGCTACTGTGGCCCCTCTCCAATCAGGCAAAAATGTTTGTACCCTGTCCCTTACTGTCTTATTGAGTCCGTCCATTAGCACAGAAATAGCCACTTCCCTATAATTCGCATTGTTCCCTGTATCTGATACCCCAATGTATCTATCCATTCTTTGCAGGGCCCGATGGAAATATTCAGATGTCATTTTATTTTCCCTCTGTTTTATGGAGAAAATTCTTCTCCACTCAATGGGGAAACACAGCTCTAGTTGCCTATTAATTCGTTCTATATTTTCCTGATTGTTTCTGTCAGTCATAAGACTATTCGACTCTAATCTACAATCAGTGATACATTTTTGGGTGTCAATATTAGGAGGTAGGCACGCTTTCAAAAATATCCGCCAGTGTTTGTTTGTCGGTTCATGCGCATTACCCAGATATCTGAAACATTTCTGACATCTGGCTAAATGCTTCCGAGGGTCGGGGAATTCTGAAATGATTGATCGCAGCTTATCTCTGGGCCACGGGCAATACATTGCATTATTCCTGGTGAGGATTATTCCCTGACTATCGGTTCCCCCATTGGGGGTTACTATTTCCAAGACAGGGTGTAATCCTACCATTCCGTTCCTAATCTGTTTACTGTGAGGTGTTCTTGTCTCTGTGCAATGAACTGTCTCACACTTACCGGTAGCTGTGACCTCACCAGTTCTTTCATTGGGGAATATTGTTACTGCTCTACCTGGTTGGACAGGCCCCACCTGAGTTTCCTGCAGCAAGGTGACTGCTTGGAGGAGAGCTGCGATTTGGCTGGATATATTTGTTATTAAAAAAAAGATATAGATTCAATATATATATTACAAAGTACAGTATACCTATAGTTACAACTCATACAGTAACCAGTTAAAACATACAGTTACATACAATTACAGTTACAGGCCAGCGATACAATTACCATTCCCTCCAATGCATCTTATGTCTCTCTCTCTCTCTCTCTCTGTAAATAAATACAGGAACTGATCTGCCAGCAAGTCCATCATCCTCTTGTGACCTATAACCTTGAAAAGACTTCAAAAACAGGATACATCTTGCAAAAAATAATTAGGGTTAATACATTGTTTTTACATACTACTATATTTTCTGGATATACCATTGACTGTAGCCATCTTCTCCCCCGCAATATACGGTAGTGGTGGTGGTGCGGTCGCCATTATTTTCCCGCTAGGTTTGGAACCTGCTGCCCGAGCTAATTCCCTTTGCACGTCTCCCTCCTGTTGCCATAAATTTAAACAATCTGTATGTCTACTCCTTTGTTTCTTGGATTTAATCAGACATATCCTTATCCTTAAGTTCTGTAATACCTCTGGTTCAAAGCTGCCCACTCTAGGGAATGGTACCCTATCATTGTTAGTCATACATACCCACTCATTGCTGCATAAAACTTCTGTGTGTGAACCATATTTTTCACACATGATAAACCTTGCTGAGCCTTTTGGCCACAATTCTGCCTGAACCCTGTCTAAACGTCTCTTACTTGAGCAACTGGCTCCCATATTTGTGGGTCTCTTCTAATAATTAAAAAAAAAATTCCCACAAACACCAAAATACTCAATATAAGTAGACGGTGGAAGTATACCCGAGCGCCTTCCACTCGCTCTCGCGCACGCTGGCCAGTACAACGATATACTGTTGGTAGTGGATCGCAATGTACCCAACTTAGGGCTCCTATCAGACCTTACACCGTAATTTCTTTCGGTGGAAGTTCTGTTTGGAATATTTTCCTGAGAGAGGCAGTGAAAATTTCCTTTTCGGTATCTTTCAACTGGAATTGTTTGTAGGGTGAAAAACAGAGAAATTAGATAACTATCTTTCACCCTTTCCAGTGAAGCACACCAGGGAGATTTCCCGAAGTTATCAAAGAAAAACCCCTTTGTCTATACAATCACGTCTGCGTATGCTCTTCCACAGCGCATATGACACAATAATATCACGTTGCGCTGGGCAGAACAAACGGACATGTGATGCAATACCACAGCCTATAGATACTAGTTATCTATATGCCCTACGATTGCTGTAGACCACCTAGCCTAGACCACTTCAGACCACTAAGAGTTGTATGGGATACCACTCAGTCCACTAAGACCACCTAGTTAATAACGCAGGGTTGCGAACCCTACGCCACCGGGCCTCTACTAACCCAGTGTGTCCACCTAGACCACCTAGCTTAGACCACCTAGACCACTTCAGTTCTTGGGTTCAGTATCCACTCACTCCTGCATTCGCTCACTCAAATACACTTTATTTTTCTGTACGGAAAATTAGGATTCATTCAAGTTGGCAGCTTTACCCCCAGAGGCAATATAAAAAAAATTATTTATACTAAATTTTGTTTTTATACTAAATTTCTTTAGAAACCGGGTGGTTTGGTGCTATTGTAGCGTGGCTACTGTCCCACCTTTAAACTAAACGAACCTATCATGTGATTTTATTATGCGAGCACAACCCTACGCAAGCTTGCGTAATTACGCAACCGTGCGTACCTCTATGCCACGTGTGCGGCCTTCGCTACGTGCACGTTTTTGTATGCTGTCCTCACGTTCCGTACCACGTATACCAATGTGCAGATGCAATAAAACAGATCACACAACTTCTATAAATGTGAGCAATAAAACTACTATTGCCCACTAAACACAACACACACTTGTTCCGTATTAACCTTTACAACTAGTCCAGACTGTGTTTGTGCTTTACACTTACTTCTTTAAACATTAATTTTAGTTCTAACTATATAGCAACAAATATCTCCGGTTTCACACAGGTCTAGATGAATCTAGCAATCTGAATGTTATGGCAACAATGTGAGAGAGTATGCAAAGTATGAATGCCCTTTTGTGTACGCTTTTGGCGCCAAAAATTTTTTCACAGATTTTAAATAGCTTTTTTCTGTTGTACTACGGGATCTACCAGCACCTCTACAAACCATACAGAGCAGACGCCATCTAATCAGCATACAAGTAGGGTTTTCAGTGTCTCCAACGACCATGAAAGGGTTACGTAGGATACTGTCCTGTCCACCCTTTGCTGACAGATAAAGTCTGCTGTGAACTGTTAGGTAGTAAGAATGTGGAAAACCGGAGGAGCCCCCAATTGACAATGCTGATTTATATACAGGAATGAAAGCTATACCTTAAACACACTTTACGTGCTTTCTACGCTGTTAGCGTACAGAGTCCCGTATCGTGTACGGACTTTGCGTACAAACGCCGTGCTGACGGTACAAAGTACACACAGCGCGTACACACCCAATGAATACACTTTAAACCTTATGCAGCAATGCAGTGTGATGCTATTACACTTTAAACCTTATGCAGCAATGCAGTGTGATGCTATTACACTTTAAACCTTAGCAGGGAAAGAAATACACGACACCAGTCTGTAGTTAAACCACTGGGTTCCGACACCACAGCGTATTATTGCTGAAGGTGGGTTACAATACAAACAATACAATACAATATAACAGAGTAAATGGCTACAGTCAATGTTACATATGTGAGTGGATTCGCTTGCGCAACCCGGTCCGGTCCTCGGTCATCTGATAGATAACGTTGTGAGCCTTGTGTCTGACCAGGCCTGCTGCAGGCTCTCTTTATTCACTTCATCCAAAACATAACACAATGGATACTGTAATCTCTTTGTCCATTTGACACAGGGATGGTCATTTACAGTACAGGAGAGGTCATAGGTCTGTTTGAATAGGTGGGCGATGTCTATTTTCACTGCTCTTGTAGGTGGTCTCCTCTGGATTCCCACCGCATACATAATGTACAGTAAATACAGTTTATATCTATATTCTGCTCCTGCACATAACTATCCGCAGGAACATGCAATCTTACTCAAACCAACACCGGAATGTTTCCCTTAAAATACCCTACAGCTGGATACCAAACACCACCTTGTAACCTTGTTCTGTCCCCTCCTATCCTGTAAAGGTGAATCCCTTTGTTCTGTTACCATTTAAACTGCTGTTAATTTCTGATGTGGTGTAAGGAGACTATGTGTACATTGTGCACTATTTGGATTAAATATGTAATGTGTTTTGATAGCCTTCCATGCGCTCACAAACTCTACCGTAAATACTCATACCACGCGCTAATGCGCAGGACCGCGGGAGCGACCATACGCAAATTGCGAATATGCGCACGCAAAGCAGAGCAAGTACGCACACGGAGGCCACCTGTGTGTAGTTTGTACATGATGTGTGTACTGCAATATTTTTTGACTTTGACAGGGCCAATAATTTGGGAAAAAACAAGTTTAGGTCTTGGTCTATTGGATTGTACCTGAGTGGGGTCTTGTTTTGAGAATACAACAATCCTAGCTTAGGTAAATTTAAAGGGAAGCTTTTGGCCTGAAAGTGGAGATTTAAATAATGTAAGGAGGTGGGGTAATAAATGTGTCTGAAGCATTTGATAATATTCCACACCGAAGCCATCCTGGACCAGGTGATTTGCCTTTGGTTAATGATTTAATAAGGGGAGACCGTTCCAAGTCAGTCACCAGGGCAGTTATTACAATCCCAGCGCAGCTCCTCTGAAGTCTCTCTTTTTATATCCGCTCAACCGTCTACAACTTCCTCCTTCCCGCCAGTGGCATGAGGATCATTATAGTTTAAATTTAAATGCAGCGGCAGGAACGGGTAGGCATGTGGTGTGAAGTATTCAGGGCCTGGGACTTATGTCCTGGCAATACTACCCTGATGGTGGCCCTGGTAAGTATAGAACCAGAAATCCAAATTTCACAATCAAGTGCTGTGAACAGACTGTCACCCAGGGATGCCATTGGTGCTTGACTGATATGATATCTGTGATTCATGTGAGAGGACATTCTGGCATACTGTGTATAGGAGGTAATACTGTGTGCATAATAGGCTGTACTGTGTGCCAAAACATTTATAAGTTGTACTACTGTGCGATGTAACATGAATAAGGGACACTATTGTGCAGTAAAATAGATATAAGGTTGCACTGCTTGGTGGCGTAATTTGAATTGGGGTTACTATTGTGCAGCTACGCCACTTCCCTGTAAGACAAACCCCATTTTTTGGGGGTCTCGCTGTCCCTATTTAACATATGGGGGGGAGGGGTACCAATGCTCTTTCTGGCACAGGGCACCAATGCTCTTTCTGGCACAGGGCACCAAAATGTCTAGTTATGGCCCTGTTAAATTGTATGGGGTTGGGGCTGGGAGACCGGCAGCAGAAAGTCCCTGTCAGTTGCATGCCGACTTTCGGGCTACTAAGCGGGCGAGATCCCGGCGTCAGCATGATGACCGCCAGGATCCCGAGCGCCAGTCACATGACCGGATCCCATTGTAAGATATACCTTGACTACAGCAGCATGCTGTTTAATAATAATCTTGTTCATTTATATTAGCAATGTATATGTAGCACAGATATACCTGGTGTAGCAGGAATCAGTGTATCAGTACTAGTGTTGCACTTGCAATTAAATGGTACTAAACCATAAAAATAAATGACATACATCTTCAGATTTCTTCTGTACAGATTGCTGAGTTGCAAAAGATAATAGTCATTCTGTTGCAGGTACCAGTACACATACGCGCTCACACATCACTAGGGGAGTGACATGCACTTACCCATGCCTTGGGGGTGAGGGGGGGCATATTTGTTTTGACAGAACAGGTTTTCATTGTCATAAAAATAACCTATGGTCACGATCTCAGCCGTCAGAATATCGACAGATCCTGAAGGTTAGGTACAGGGGATATGATTAGGCACTAGGGGGAGGGTTAGGGTGCAGGAGGGGACGGTTAGGGTTGGCTGTGGGAGGGGACTAATAGGGTTTAGCTGCGGGAGGGGGTGGTTAGGGTTAGGCTGCGGGAGGGGGCGGTTAGGGTTTAGCTGCGGGAGGGGGTGGTTAGGGTTAGGCTGCGGGAGGGGGCGGTTAGGGTTAGGCTGCGGGAGGGGGCGGTTAGGGTTTAGCTGCGGGAGGGGGTGGTTAGGGTTAGGCTGCGGGAGGGGGTGGTTAGGGTTAGGCTGCGGGAGGGGGCGGTTAGGGTTAGGCTGCGGGAGGGGACGGTTAGGGTTTAAATACTTACCGGGATCCGCTGTCGGCATCCTGACCATCAGAATACTGACTGCCGGGATTTCGTACCCAACCTGATAAGTATGTTGATCATATCAGTGTTTAAGAACTATATAATTATTACCTCAATCTGGATTTTTTTAATTTTGTTTTTAAAGGGGAAACACTTTACTTCTAAATAAACCATGCGGGCAAGGCCTGTTTAATGAGCACTTAAAAATAACTGATGTATCGACTGATAGCAAAATAGGCTATTGGCAAAATACACAAGCAATGTTATGTCTAACTCAGTGTCTCCCAACCGCTGTGCTGCAGGACACTAGTGTGCCGCCAGCTGTTGTCTGATGTGCTGCCTGCCGCCAGAGATGCACTGCCCAGCTGCCAGCATCAGAGTCTAGGCCCCAATGCAGGGCTTGCTTTCTTCCTCGGCCCGGCCTGTGACCTATGGCGATGCTGCGTGACTCATAGGTCACGCACTCCACGTTGCCTTCCCGCCCGCCTGTTAGTTAGCTTATCAGCAGCATGCACCAGCCAGTGACAGCATGCCGCGGTTCCAGCAATAGCGGTGCTCCTCCCACGGGCAGCCGCTGAGGAAATCTACTGATACAGGTAGGGGGCCAGTGCATTTTTGTTTAATTGCTGTGGCGGACAGTGTGAGTATGACCTGGAGGGGGGGAGCAGTGTGTGGAATTACTGTGGTGGCAATGACGGGCAGTGTGTGTAATTACTATGGGGAAGTGGGAGGCAGTGTGTAGAATCACCGTGGAGGCAATGGGGGCAGTGTGTTGAGTTACTGTGGGGGCAGTGTGTGGAATTACTTGGGGGGCAGTGTTTAGAATTATTGTGGGGGCAGTGTGGGGCAGTGTGTGGAATTACTTTGGGGGCAATGGGGGCAGTGTTTAGAATTATTGTGGGGCCAGTGTGTGGAATTACTGTGGGGACAATGGGGGCAGTGTGTGGAATTATTATGGGGGCAGTGGGGAACAGTGTGTGGAATTACTGTGGGGACAGTGTGGGGGGGAGGTAGTGTGTGGAATTATTGTGGGGGTGGTGGGGACAGTGTGTGAAATTACTATGGGAGCAGTGGGGGACTGTGTGTGTAATTACTGTGGGGGGCAGTGTGTGTAATTACTGTGGGGGGCAGTGTGTGGAATTACTGTGGGGGGCAGTGTGTGGAATTACTGTGGGGGCAGTGGGACGCTGTGTGTGGAATTACTGTGGGGCAGCGGGCGGCAGTGTGTGGAATTACTGTTGGGGACAGTGTGTTTGATTTATTACTTTGGGGGCCAATGTGTTTGATAACTATGGGGGGAATGTGTTTGATTGCTGTTCGGGTCAATGTGTAATTACTGTGGGTCCAATTTGCATTACTATGGAGCCAGTGTGTTTGTAATACTGTGGGGGCCATTGTGTTTAATTACAGTGGTTGCCAGTGAGTTTAATTACTGTGGGGGCCAATGTGTATATGTGTATTTTTTTCCCTTGGGGGCCAATGTGTGTGTTTTGTTTTTCCTTGTGGGGGACTGATGGTGTGCCTTGGCAATTTTAAAGTCTTGTTCGGTCTGACGCAAGTTGAAAAAGGTTGAAAATCACTGGTTTAGCTGTTTTAGTCTTAGTAATCCGTGTACTTTCAGATATGTCAACAACAGGTACAAGCAATAGCATATCTGCCAAACCATATCTTACTTAGTTCTCATATAAATTCTTAAGAAATTTTAATTAGCCTATTCCTAAAAATACATTTATGGTAACAGTTATGCAATCTAAATCTATATGTAGTTTGAAGTCTTGTTGTTAGACAATCTTTTTCTTTTTGATAGATTCTGTATCACGATTCACAGTTCACATACTTTTCTAAATGTTCGGCTTATGCTAATCCTGTTTATTTACACGCAGAGCCTCCAGGTTTTTCCTGCGTTTTCAATTAGGTTCAAGCATTCACACCCCAATTACAACAATTTCACTTATTCATTTATTCAGAATAATGCTTCTTTACCTCTTACGGTTTTTCTGTGCTCTATAATTTACTGTGACACTGTTAAGAGAGAGCAATATTTTCTCACCCTGAAAGAAAAATGAATATGTTTAACTTGAAGCTAATACCGATAAAACGTAGTAGTGAAAATTAAGAACACATAATGTGACTTATAAAAAAGGAAATATATCTCATATATATTTAAAGTTTTACCTTTCAAGAAGATAGGATGGGTGAGTAATATGTGACAGTAAGTAAAACGAATATAGGCAACCGGCTCAAATGTTCTAGAGCATTGAGGTAAATTGTAACATGATTTTCAGTCACTCACATTACCATGCTATGTACAGTAAGTGCTTTCCATCCGAGCAGTCAAAAGGTGCTTTTCTCTCATATTTATGGGCATATTTATTATCAATCTTTTTTATTAATATAATGTGGAAAAGGGTGTTTTCACACTTTTTTCACACTATTTTAGTTAGTGATGAGCGGGTTCGGTTTCTCGGAAACCGAACCCCCCCGAACTTCACCCTTTTTACACGGGTCCGAGGCATACTCGGATTCTCCCGTATGGCTCGGTTAACCCGAGCGCGCCCGAACATCATCATCCCGCTGTCGGATTCTCGCAAGATTCGGATTCTATATAAGCAGCCGCGCGTCGCCGCCATTTTCACTCGTGCATTGGAAATGTTAGGGAGAGGACGTGGCTGGCGTCCTCTTCGTTATTGTTGAACTTGATTGTGCACTATTGCTTAATTGTGGGGAGGGCTGGGGAGCAGCTGTATAATATAGGAGGAGTACAGTGCAGAGTTTTGCTGATCAGTGACCACCAGTTATCCGTACTCTGCCTGAAAAAAACGCTCCTTATCTGTGCTCAGTGTGCTGCATATATCTGTGCTCACACTGCTTAATTGTGGGGACTGGGGAGCAGCTGTATTATATAGCAGGAGTACAGTGCAGAGTTTTGCTGACAGTGACCACCAGTATACGTTGTCTGCCTGAAAAACACTCCATATCTGTGCTCAGTGTGCTGCTTTATTGTGGGGACTGGGGACCACCAGTATAATATTATATAGGAGGCGTACAGTGCAGAGTTTTGCTGACCAGTGACCACCAGTATATAATATATAGCATTACGGTACAGTAGGCCACTGCTGTACCTACCTCTGTGTCGTCATTAAGTATACTATCCATCTAGATTCTATACCTGTGGTGCATTTCAGTTGTGCAGTTTGCTGACACAGTGACCACCAGTATATATAGCAGTACGGTACGGAAGGCCACTGCTGTACCTACCTCTGTGTCGTCATTAAGTATACTATCCATCTACATTCTATACCTGTGGTGCATTTTAGTTTTGCAGTTTGCTGACACAGTGACCACCAGTATACTATATATAGCAGTACGGTACGGAAGGCCACTGCTGTACCTACCTCTGTGTCGTCATTAAGTATACTATCCATCTACATTCTATACCTGTGGTGCATTTTAGTTTTGCAGTTTGCTGACACAGTGACCACCAGTATACTATATATAGCAGTACGGTACGGAAGGCCACTGCTGTACCTACCTCTGTGTCGTCATTAAGTATACTATCCATCTACATTCTATACCTGTGGTGCATTTTAGTTTTGCAGTTTGCTGACACAGTGACCACCAGTATACTATATATAGCAGTACGGTACGGAAGGCCACTGCTGTACCTACCTCTGTGTCGTCATTTAGTATACTATCCATCTACATTCTATACCTGTGGTGCATTTTAGTTTTGCAGTTTGCTGACACAGTGACCACCAGTATACTATATATAGCAGTACAGTACGGAAGGCCACTGCTGTACCTACCTCTGTGTCATCATTAAGTATACTATCCATCTACATTCTATACTTGTGGTGCATTTTAGTTTTGCAGTTTGCTGACACAGTGACCACCAGTATACTATATATAGCAGTACGGTACGGAAGGCCACTGCTGTACCTACCTCTGTGTCGTCATTTAGTATACTATCCATCTACATTCTATACCTGTGGTGCATTTTAGTTTTGCAGTTTGCTGACACAGTGACCACCAGTATACTATATATAGCAGTACGGTACGGAAGGCCACTGCTGTACCTACCTCTGTGTCGTCATTAAGTATACTATCCATCTACATTCTATACCTGTGGTGCATTTTAGTTTTGCAGATTGCTGACAGTGACCACCAGTATATATAGCAGTACGGTACGGAAGGCCACTGCTGTACCTACTTCTGTGTCGTCATTAAGTATACTATCCATCTACATTCTATACCTTTGGTGCATTTTAGTTTTGCAGATTGCTGACAGTGACCACCAGTATATATAGCAGTACGGTACGGAAGGCCACTGCTCTACCTACCTCTGTGTCGTCAAGTATACTATCCATCCATACCTGTGGTGCATTTCAGTTGTGCGCAGTATATATAGTAGTAGGCCATTGCTATTGATAGTTACTGGCATATAATTACACACATTAAAAAATGGAGAACAAAAATGTGGAGGTTAAAATAGGGAAAGATCAAGATCCACTTTCACCTCGTGCTGAAGCTGCTGCCACTAGTCATGGCCGAGATGATGAAATGCCATCAACGTCGTCTGCCAAGGCCGATGCCCAATGTCATAGTAGAGAGCATGTAAAATCCAAAAAACAAAAGTTCAGTAAAATTACCCAAAAATCAAAATTAAAAGCGTCTGAGGAGAAGCGTAAACTTGCCAATATGCCATTTACGACACGGAGTGGCAAGGAACGGCTGAGGCCCTGGCCTATGTTCATGGCTAGTGGTTCAGCTTCACATGAGGATGGAAGCACTCATCCTTTTGCTAGAAAAATGAAAAGACTTAAGCTGGCAAAAGCACAGCAAAGAACTGTGCGTTCTTCTAAATCACAAATACCCAAGGAGAGTCCAATTGTGTCGGTTGCGATGCCTGACCTTCCCAACACTGGACGGGAAGAGCTTGCGCCTTCCACCATTTGCACGCCCCCTGCAAGTGCTGGAAGGAGCACCCGCAGTCCAGTTCCTGATAGTCAAATTGAAGATGTCACTGTTGAAGTACACCAGGATGAGGATATGGGTGTTGCTGGCGCTGGGGAGGAAATTGACAAGGAGGATTCTGATGGTGAGGTGGTTTGTTTAAGTCAGGCACCCGGGGAGACACCTGTTGTCCATGGGACGAATATGGCCATTAACATGCCTGGTCAAAATACAAAAAAAATCAGCTCTTCGGTGTGGAATTATTTCAACACAAATGCGGACAACAGGTGTCAAGCCGTGTGTTGCCTTTCTCAAGCTGTAATAAGTAGGGGTAAGGATGTTAACCACCTCAGAACATCCTCCCTTATACGTCACCTGCAGCGCATTCATCATAAGTCAGTGACAAGTTCAAAAACTTTGGGTGACAGCGGAAGCAGTCCACTGACCACTAAATCCCTTCCTCTTGTAACCAAGCTCCTACAAACCACACCACGAACTCCCTCAGTGTCAATTTCCTCCTTACCCAGGAAAGCCAATAGTCCTGCAGGCCATGTCACTGGAAAGTCTGACGAGTCCTCTCCTGCCTGGGATTCCTCCGATGCATCCTTGAGTGTAACACCTACTGCTGCTGGCGCTGCTGTTGTAGTTGCTGGGAGTCGATCGTCATCCCAGAGGGGAAGTCGGAAGACCACTTGTACTACTTCCAGTAAGCAATTGACTGTCCAACAGTCCTTTGCGAGGAAGATGAAATATCACAGCAGTCATCCTGCTGCAAAGCAGATAACTCAGGCCTTGGCAGCCTGGGCGGTGAGAAACGTGGTTCCGGTATCCACCGTTAATTCAGGGGCAACTAGAGACTTGATTGAGGTACTGTGTCCCCGGTGCCAAATACCATCTAGGTTCCATTTCTCTAGGCAGGCGATACCGAAAATGTACACAGACCTCAGAAAAAGACTCACCAGTGTCCTAAAAAATTCAGTTGTACCCAATGTCCACTTAACCACGGACATGTGGACAAGTGGAGCAGGGCAGACTCAGGACTATATGACTGTGACAGCCCACTGGGTAGATGTATTGCCTCCCGCAGCAAGAACAGCAGCGGCGGCACCAGTAGCAGCATCTCGCAAATGCCAACTCGTTCCTAGGCAGGCTACGCTTTGTATCACCGCTTTCCAGAAGAGGCACACAGCTGACAACCTCTTATGGAAACTGAGGAAGATCATCGCAGAAAGGCTTACCCCAATTGGACTCTCCTGGGGATTTGTGACATCGGACAACGCCAGCAATATTGTGCGTGCATTACATCTGGCCAAATTCCAGCACGTCCCATGTTTTACACATACATTGAATTTGGTGGTGCAGAATTATTTAAAAAACGACAGGGGCGTGCAAGAGATGCTGTCGGTGGCCCGAAGAATTGCGGGCCACTTTCGGCATTCAGCCACCGCGTACAGAAGACTGGAGCACCACCAAACATTCCTGAACCTGCCCTGCCATCATCTGAAGCAAGAGGTGGTAACGAGGTGGAATTCAACCCTCTATATGCTTCAGAGGATGGAGGAGCAGCAAAAGGCCATTCAAGCCTATACATCTGCCCACGATATAGGCAAAGGAGGGGGAATGCACCTGACTCAAGCGCAGTGGAGAATGATTTCAACGTTGTGCAAGGTTCTGCAACCCTTTGAACTTGCCACACGTGAAGTCAGTTCAGACACTGCCAGCCTGAGTCAGGTCATTCCCCTCATCAGGCTTTTGCAGAAGAAGCTGGAGACATTGAAGGAGGAGCTAAAACAGAGCGATTCCGCTAGGCATGTAGGACTTGTGGATGGAGCCCTTAATTCGCTTAACCAGGATTCACGAGTGGTCAATCTGTTGAAATCAGAGCACTACATTTTGGCCACCGTGCTCGATCCTAGATTTAAAACCTACGTTGGATCTCTCTTTCCGGCAGACACAAGTCTGCAGAGGTTCAAAGACCTGCTGGTGAGAAAATTGTCAAGTCAAGCGGAACGTGACCCGTCAACATCTCCTCCTTCACATTCTCCCGCAACTGGGGGTGCGAGGAAAAGGCTAAGAATTTCGAGCCCACCCGCTGGCGGTGATGCAGGGCAGTCTGGAGCGAGTGGTGACATTTGGTCCGGACTGAAGGACCTGCCAACGATTACTGACATGTCGTCTATTGTCACTTCATATGATTCTCTCACCATTGAAAGAATGGTGGAGGATTATATGAGTGACCGCATCCAAGTAGGTACGTCAGACAGTCCGTACGTATACTGGCAGGAAAAAGAGGCAATTTGGAGGCCCTTGCACAAACTGGCTTTATTCTACCTAAGTTGCCCTCCCTCCAGTGTGTACTCCGAAAGAGTGTTTAGTGCAGCCGCTCACCTTGTCAGCAATCGGCGTACGAGGTTACTTCCAGAAAATGTGGAGAAGATGATGTTCATCAAAATGAATTATAATCAATTCCTCCGTGGAGACATTCACCAGCAGCAATTGCCTCCACAAAGTACACAGGGACCTGAGATGGTGGATTCCAGTGGGGACGAATTAATAATCTGTGAGGAGGGGGATGTACACAGTGAAAGGGGTGAGGAATCGGAGGATGATGATGAGGTGGACATCTTGCCTCTGTAGAGCCAGTTTGTGCAAGGAGAGATTGATTGCTTCTTTTTTTGGTGGGGGCCCAAACCAACCAGTCATTTCAGTCACAGTCGTGTGGCAGACCCTGTCGCTGAAATGATGGGTTCGTTAAAGTGTGCATGTCCTGTTTATACAACATAAGGGTGGGTGGGAGGTGTCATGACTGAGGTTTTGTGAACCCGGTGTTAGTGACGTCTGTGCGGGCGACTAGAGGATTATATGAATACTACCACTGACCTGGTTTGGGAGTGTTGTGGACTCGGGGTTTCTTCTGGTGACTGGGAAGAGGAACCGCAGGAGAGATGGCCGAATCTAGGTTCTCCTCATGCAGGATTAGGTCGGCAGACAGGAGGCACGCTGAAGGTCTCCTGAAAGACAGAACTGGAAAGGCGCTGATGAATCAGTGAAGATACCAGGTACAACTGCGCTAAAGTGCACTGGGTGCTTGGAGACACTGAGATGCTAGGAGGCGCGGAGGCACTTGGAGACACTGAGGTACTAGGAGGCACGGAAGTGCTTGGACGCACTGAGGTGCTTGGAGGTACTGGGGTGCGTATAGACACTGGGGTGCGTAGAGACCCTGGGGTGCGTAGAGACACTGGGGTGCTGGAAGCACGGAGGTGCTGAGGCACGGAGGTACTGAGGCACGGAGGTGCTGGAGGTACGAGATGCTGGAGGCACGAGGTGCTGAGGCACAGGGGTGCTGGAGGCACAAGGTGCTGGAGGCACGGAGATGCTGGAAGCACGGAGATGCTGGAGGCACGGAGGTGCTGAGGCACGGGGTGCTGAAAGCACGGAGGCACGAGGTGCTGAGTCACGGAGATGCTGGAAGCACGGAGGTGCTGAGGCACAGAGGTACTGAAAGCACGGAGGTACTGGAGGCACGAGGTGCTGAGTCACGGAGATGCTGGAAGCACGGAGGTGCTGGAAGCACGGAGGTGCTGAGGCACAGAGGTACTGAAAGCACGGAGGTACTGGAGGCACGAGGTGCTGGAGGCACGGAGGTGCTGGAAGCACGGAGATGCTGGAAGCACGGAGGTGCTGAGGCACAGAGGTACTGAAAGCACGGAGGTACTGGAGGCACGAGGTGCTGGAGGCACGGAGGTGCTGGAAGCACGAGGTGCTGAGGCACGAGGTGCTGGAGGCACAGAGATGCTGAGGCTCGGAGGTGCAGAGGCTCGGAGGTGCAGAGGCTCGGTGGTGCAGAGGCGCGGAGGTGCAGAGGCACGGAGATTCTGAGGCACAGAGATTCTGAGGCACGGAAGTGCAGAGGCATGGAGGTTCTGAGGCACAGAGATTCTGAGGCACGGAGGTACTGGAGGCACAGAGGTGCTGAAGCACAGAGGTACCGAGGCACGAGGTGCTGAAAGCACAGAGATGCTGAGGCACTGAGGTGCAGAGGCACGGAGGCCACAGGGATACGGGAGCTCTGGAGATCACAACTTTAGGGAGCTCAGCATTAAAGCTCACACATAGCTGTGTGTGACACGAGGAACTGGCCCAGTCTCTAACTCAGCCTCCTGACTTATACTTCCTGGTCCTTGGTGATTGGTGAGCAGGATTAGGTGATGCAGAGAGTCTCAGGCTGGAAGAGGATTGGACAACTCTGGGTCAGGTGAACAGTCACTGTCATGTGACTACTCTAGCCTAGGCTGTGATGTAAAATGAGGCCTAGCAGGCCGAGAGAACACTGAAGCCTGAACTTCTGCAATTCATAGGATGCTGGCTTTTAGGCCTAAACTTCAGATCACTGAATTTAGACTCACACAGAAGATCACCACAGGTGGAGCTCGTTAACTATTACCTTCCAGGCAGAGAACTCAGGAAAGTCATGGTGCTGAGAAGCTGTTTATCTCAGTGAGCAAAAACGGCACAGGATCCAGGACAGATGGCAGAGGTAAGTCACCAAATACGAGAATTACAGTCAGGATCGTGACAGTACCCCCCTCTTCAAGGGTGAACTCCGGACACCCAACTTGAATCTTAGGGGAACTTGAGAAATTCATACAGAAGAACTTGACGAATAACTTGTACACAAAGATTCAGAAAAGTGGAAACCTGAGGGTCCAGAAACAAAACTTAAGCTGAATTCTTCAGAAGTCTTCCTGATCATCTTCTGAACAGGTAGACCATCCATCATTGACAAAACTGGAATTTCCTTAATCTGAAAGGATTGAGGAATAAACTGTAGAAGGTTTCTTTCCTAGATTAGTAGTACGAGAGGATTGTGCTTTTGAAGCTAGCACTCCACTAAGGCTTAAATTAATTCTTGTTCTATAGTGAGGACTTTTCATACCGAGACCTGTAGAGTTTTTTGGTAATTCTGGATCCTCTTCATGCGTTAAAGTATAACAGGAACCAATGGGACCTCCCAGGAAGGGAGTAGAATCATAAACTGAATCAAATTCAGAGTCTGAGTCCAAGTCTATTGGAAGATACCAGTCTTCTTTGGGAGTAACTACATCCGTTTTGTAAGCTGCATTAACAAGTTCAGAATAACACAAGGAACTTGGAGTGGAATCAATGGAAACATAACCAACTCTTAAATCAACAGGCTGTTGTCTTTGTACAGTTTCCCAATTCTTGGCATCACTGAAATTCTTAATGTATTGGTTCATCAAGGCATTATCTTGCTCAGAAAGCGAGGAGTCAAAAAACAGAGCATTGGCTGAATGTTCAGAAGACTGAGTGGAGGATGAAATTGGACTCAAGGAAACAGATGTCACTGAAACATTAGACTGAGGTACACATTCAGACATTAGGTCAATAGCCTTGGTATTTTTTTTTGACTTTAGATGCTACAGCAGAATTATCCCGACATTGATGAGAAAATATCCTTTCTGAAGTTGCCTCACTGGAATCCTCAAATGAGACTGAAAAGTCACTCGAAATCTCATTCTGGATGGTGATGCTAGTAATTTCCCCTGAAGCTGCGACACTCGCGTTTGCGACTGAGGCAAATGACTCTGATGACTGGATTGAGAAAGCAACATCAGTATCCTTCTCAGCAATATTAGTCTGATGTCCTTTATCCGAATCAGCAGATGGAACATTAGGTTGCTCAGACAAGCTTAGGGACAAAGCTGAGAAAACTGTACTCAGATCGGTATCCGGCTCTGTAGCACATTCAGACTTTAAGTGAGTAGCCTTGGGAATTTTCTTGACTTTGGTGGCTACAGCAGATTTAGTCTGACATTGATGAGAAGATGTATTAGATTTCCCTGCAGAAGTTGTGGACTCAAAGCTGGAAGACGAGGAAACAGAATCAGAGACAGACTGAAGTCTAATTTTAGAACTAGATGGTGGAAGTCCTTTACTGGGACCAACTGACAAAAGTTCTTTACTCGGACCAATGCTTGGAATCGGTTTGAGTCCAGATGAGTTTGAACAGACTGAAACTGGAGAAATCTCTGGCTGGACGAGTAGGACTGGATTGGATCCGAGGATACTTGAATTGGCTGGAGCCAAAGGAGACTGACCAGGCTGGTCCTGGAGTATCGATGGACCAGCTGGAACCGGAACGGACTGACCAGGCAGGGCCTGGAGTATTGCTGGACCGGCAGGAGCCCCCTCTTCACGGGGCTGAGCTGAGGCAAGAGCCCCCACTTCACGGGGCTGGGCTGAGGCAAGAGCCCCCACTTCACGGGGCTGGGCAGCACTCTGTAGACTCTCTGGCTGGGCAGCACTCTGTAGACTCTCTGGCTGGGCAGCACTCTGTAGACTCTCGGGGGCTGGACCCTTTGAACCCCTCACAGGGGCTGGAGATACGGACGCCCCTCCTGGGGCTGGACACTCTGAAGACACCCCTCCTGGGGCTAGACACTCTGAAGACGCCCCTCCTGGGGCTGGACACTCTGAAGACGCCCCTCCTGGGGCTGGACACTCTGAAGATGCCCCTCCTGGGGCTGGACACTCTGAAGATGCCCCTCCTGGGGCTGGACACTCTGAAGACGCCCCTCCTGGGGCTGGACACTCTGAAGACGCCCCTCCTGGGGCTGGACACTCTGAAGATGCCCCTCCTGGGGCTGGACACTCTGAAGACGCCCCTCCTGGGGCTGGACACTCTGAAGACACCCCTCCTGGGGCTGGACACTCTGAACCCCTCTCTGGGGCTGAAGACACGGACGCCCCTCCTTGGGCTGAAGACACGGACGCCCCTCCTTGGGCTGAAGACACGGACGCCCCTCCTTGGGCTGAAGACACGGACGCCCCTCCTTGGGCTAAAGACATGGACGCCCCTCCTTGGGCTAAAGACACGGATGCCCCTCCTTGGGCTAAAGACACGGACTCCTCTGTGACTCTAAATGGCTTTAATATTCTTCTCTGGACACCCAACTTGGGATAAGGTCCTTTAATCACCGGACCCCAGTCATAAATTTGAGTCTCTTTCAGAGTAGCCATCTTGATACCCCTGTCAGAAGTAGCAGGATCGGCTACTGTGGATGACTTGTAGACATGAGCACTGTGATACTGAGATTTGTCACCCTTCCCTGGCTTACGAAGAATGCAGTCTTTAACAAAATGACTGGAATTTCCACAGTAAAGACAGAGGTGTAGCTCCCTACGCCGCTGACGTTCAGCTTCAGAGAGTTTGGGCCGTGGATAGCTCTGATGAACAACTTTTCCTTGCACAGAGGAAGAAACTCTATTAACTGGATGGGGCAAAACAGGATCAACAACGTTGGTAGTATTCCTGAAGAGATCAGGCATCACAGAAAGAATACTAGACAAAAGTTCTTGTAACTGTAATAACATCTGGTAGAAAAACTGCAGTTGGTCAGGAGTCTTAGTGCAGAAGGTCAGAGAATCTCTGGAGAAAGAATTCCGCTGCAGACACTGTGCTAATTGATGCTGAGTCGACTCCAGACCTTCCAAGCGTCCTGCAATATTGCTTAGGAGGTCCTGCGTCAGACAAACACTTTCTGCCGGGTCCATGAGGCCAGTTCCTACTGTCATGACTGAGGTTTTGTGAACCCGGTGTTAGTGACGTCTGTGCGGGCGACTAGAGGATTATATGAATACTACCACTGACCTGGTTTGGGAGTGTTGTGGACTCTGGGTTTCTTCTGGTGACTGGGAAGAGGAACCGCAGGAGAGATGGCCGAATCTAGGTTCTCCTCATGCAGGATTAGGTCGGCAGACAGGAGGCACGCTGAAGGTCTCCTGAAAGACAGAACTGGAAAGGCGCTGATGAATCAGTGAAGATACCAGGTACAACTGCGCTAAAGTGCACTGGGTGCTTGGAGACACTGAGATGCTAGGAGGCGCGGAGGCGCTTGGAGACACTGAGGTACTAGGAGGCACGGAAGTGCTTGGACGCACTGAGGTGCTTGGAGGTACTGGGGTGCGTATAGACACTGGGGTGCGTAGAGACCCTGGGGTGCGTAGAGACACTGGGGTGCTGGAAGCACGGAGGTGCTGAGGCACGGAGGTACTGAGGCACGGAGGTGCTGGAGGTACGAGATGCTGGAGGCATGAGGTGCTGAGGCACAGGGGTGCTGGAGGCACAAGGTGCTGGAGGCACGGAGATGCTGGAAGCACGGAGATGCTGGAGGCACGGAGGTGCGGAGGCACGGGGTGCTGAAAGCACGGAGGTACTGGAGGCACGAGGTGCTGAGTCACGGAGATGCTGGAAGCACGGAGGTGCTGAGGCACAGAGGTACTGAAAGCACGGAGGTACTGGAGGCACGAGGTGCTGAGTCACGGAGATGCTGGAAGCACGGAGATGCTGGAAGCACGGAGGTGCTGAGGCACAGAGGTACTGAAAGCACGGAGGTACTGGAGGCACGAGGTGCTGGAGGCACGGAGGTGCTGGAAGCACGGAGATGCTGGAAACACGGAGGTGCTGGAAGCACGGAGGTGCTGAGGCACAGAGGTACTGAAAGCACTGAGGTACTGGAGGCACGAGGTGCTGGAGGCACGGAGGTGCTGGAAGCACGAGGTGCTGAGGCACGAGGTGCTGGAGGCACAGAGATGCTGAGGCTCGGAGGTGCAGAGGCTCGGAGGTGCAGAGGCTCGGTGGTGCAGAGGCGCGGAGGTGCAGAGGCACGGAGATTCTGAGGCACGGAGATTCTGAGGCACGGAGGTGCAGAGGCATGGAGGTTCTGAGGCACAGAGATTCTGAGGCACGGAGGTACTGGAGGCACGGAGGTGCTGAAGCACAGAGGTACCGAGGCACGAGGTGCTGAAAGCACGGAGGTGCAGAGGCATGGAGGCCACAGAGATACGGGAGCTCTGGAGATCACAACTTTAGGGAGCTCAGCATTAAAGCTCACACATAGCTGTGTGTGACACGAGGAACTGGCCCAGTTTCTAACTCAGCCTCCAGACTTATACTTCCTGGTCCTTGGTGATTGGTGAGCAGGATTAGGTGATGCAGAGAGTCTCAGGCTGGAAGAGGATTGGACAACTCTGGGTCAGGTGAACAGTCACTGTCATGTGACTACTCTAGCCTAGGCTGTGATGTAAAATGAGGCCTAGCAGGCCGAGAGAACACTGAAGCCTGAACTTCTGCAATTCATAGGATGCTGGCTTTTAGGCCTAAACTTCAGATCACTGAATTCAGACTCACACAGAAGATCACCACAGGTGGAGCTCGTTAACTATTACCTTCCAGGCAGAGAACTCAGGAAAGTCATGGTGCTGAGAAGCTGTTTATCTCAGTGAGCAAAAACGGCACAGGATCCAGGACAGATGGCAGAGGTAAGTCACCAAATACGAGAATTACAGTCAGGATCGTGACAGTACCCCCCTCTTCAAGGGTGAACTCCGGACACCCAACTTGAATCTTAGGGGAACTTGAGAAATTCATACAGAAGAACTTGACGAATAACTTGTACACAAAGATTCAGAAAAGTGGAAACCTGAGGGTCCAGAAACAAAACTTAAGCTGAATTCTTCAGAAGTCTTCCTGATCATCTTCTGAACAGGTAGACCATCCATCATTGACAAAACTGGAATTTCCTTAATCTGAAAGGATTGAGGAATAAACTGTAGAACGTTTCTTTCCTAGATTAGTAGTACGAGAGGATTGTGCTTTTGAAGCTAGCACTCCACTGAGGCTTAAATTAATTCTTGTTCTATAGTGAGGACTTTTCATACCGAGACCTGTAGAGTTTTTTGGTAATTCTGGATCCTCTTCATGCCTTAAAGTATAACAGGAACCAATGGGACCTCCCAGGAAAGGAGTAGAATCATAAACTGAATCAAATTCAGAGTCTGAGTCCAAGTCTATTGGAAGATACCAGTCTTCTTTGGGAGTAACTACATCCGTTTTGTAAGCTGCATTAACAAGTTCAGAATAACACAAGGAACTTGGAGTGGAATCAATGGAAACATAACCAACTCTTAAATCAACAGGCTGTTGTCTTTGTACAGTTTCCCAATTCTTGGCATCACTGAAATTCTTAAGGTATTGGTTCATCAAGGCATTATCTTGCTCAGAAAGTGAGGAGTCAAAAAACAGAGCATTGGCTGAATGTTCAGAAGACTGAGTGGAGGATGAAATTGGACTCAAGGAAACAGATGTCACTGAAACATTAGACTGAGGTACACATTCAGACATTAGGTCAATAGCCTTGGTATTTTTTTTTACTTTAGATGCTACAGCAGAATTATCCCGACATTGATGAGAAAATATCCTTTCTGAAGTTGCCTCACTGGAATCCTCAAATGAGACTGAAAAGTCACTCGAAATCTCATTCTGGATGGTGATGCTAGTAATTTCCCCTGAAGCTGCGACACTCGCGTTTGCGACTGAGGCAAATGACTCTGATGACTGGATTGAGAAAGCAACATCAGTATCCTTCTCAGCAATATTAGTCTGATGTCCTTTATCCGAATCAGCAGATGGAACATTAGGTTGCTCAGACAAGCTTAGGGACAAAGCTGAGAAAACTGTACTCAGATCGGTATCCGGCTCTGTAGCACATGCAGACTTTAAGTGAGTAGCCTTGGGAATTTTCTTGACTTTGGTGGCTACAGCAGATTTAGTCTGACATTGATGAGAAGATGTATTAGATTTCCCTGCAGAAGTTGTGGACTCAAAGCTGGAAGACGAGGAAACAGAATCAGAGACAGACTGAAGTCTAATTTTAGAACTAGATGGTGGAAGTCCTTTACTGGGACCAACTGACAAAAGTTCTTTACTCAGACCAATGCTTGGAATCGGTTTGAGTCCAGATGAGTTTGAACAGACTGAAACTGGAGAAATCTCTGGCTGGACGAGTAGGACTGGATTGGATCCGAGGATACTTGAATTGGCTGGAGCCAAAGGAGACTGACCAGGCTGGTCCTGGAGTATAGATGGACCCGCTGGAACCGGAACGGACTGACCAGGCAGGTCCTGGAGTATTGCTGGACCGGCAGGAGCCCCCTCTTCACGGGGCTGAGCTGAGGCAAGAGCCCCCACTTCACGGGGCTGGGCTGAGGCAAGAGCCCCCACTTCACGGGGCTGGGCAGCACTCTGTAGACTCTCTGGCTGGGCAGCACTCTGTAGACTCTCTGGCTGGGCAGCACTCTGTAGACTCTCGGGGGCTGGACCCTTTGAACCCCTCACAGGGGCTGGAGATACGGACGCCCCTCCTGGGGCTGGACACTCTGAAGACGCCCCTCCTGGGGCTAGACACTCTGAAGACGCCCCTCCTGGGGCTAGACACTCTGAAGACGCCCCTCCTGGGGCTGGACACTCTGAAGACGCCCCTCCTGGGGCTGGACACTCTGAAGATGCCCCTCCTGGGGCTGGACACTCTGAAGACACCCCTCCTGGGGCTGGACACTCTGAAGACGCCCCTCCTGGGGCTGGACACTCTGAAGATGCCCCTCCTGGGGCTGGACACTCTGAAGACGCCCCTCCTGGGGCTGGACACTCTGAAGACGCCCCTCCTGGGGCTGGACACTCTGAACCCCTCTCTGGGGCTGAAGACACGGACGCCCCTCCTTGGGCTGAAGACACGGACGCCCCTCCTTGGGCTGAAGACACGGACGCCCCTCCTTGGGCTAAAGACACGGACGCCCCTCCTTGGGCTAAAGACACGGATGCCCCTCCTTGGGCTAAAGACACGGACTCCTCTGTGACTCTAAATGGCTTTAATATTCTTCTCTGGACACCCAACTTGGGATAAGGTCCTTTAATCACCGGACCCCAGTCATAAATTTGAGTCTCTTTCAGAGTAGCCATCTTGATACCCCTGTCAGAAGTAGCAGGATCGGCTACTGTGGATGACTTGTAGACATGAGCACTGTGATACTGAGATTTGTCACCCTTCCCTGGCTTACGAAGAATGCAGTCTTTAACAAAATGACTGGAATTTCCACAGTAAAGACAGAGGTGTAGCTCCCTACGCCGCTGACGTTCAGCTTCAGAGAGTTTGGGCCGTGGATAGCTCTGATGAACAACTTTTCCTTGCACAGAGGAAGAGACTCTATTAACTGGATGGGGCAAAACAGGATCAACAACGTTGGTAGTATTCCTGAAGAGATCAGGCATCACAGAAAGAATACTAGACAAAAGTTCTTGTAACTGTAATAACATCTGGTAGAAAAACTGCAGTTGGTCAGGAGTCTTAGTGCAGAAGGTCAGAGAATCTCTGGAGAAAGAATTCCGCTGCAGACACTGTGCTAATTGATGCTGAGTCGACTCCAGACCTTCCAAGCATCCTGCAATATTGCTTAGGAGGTCCTGCGTCAGACAAACACTTTCTGCCGGGTCCATGAGGCCAGTTCCTACTGTCATGACTGAGGTTTTGTGAACCCGGTGTTAGTGACGTCTGTGCGGGCGACTAGAGGATTATATGAATACTACCACTGACCTGTTTTGGGAGTGTTGTGGACTCGGGGTTTCTTCTGGTGACTGGGAAGAGGAACCGCAGGAGAGATGGCCGAATCTAGGTTCTCCTCATGCAGGATTAGGTCGGCAGACAGGAGGCACGCTGAAGGTCTCCTGAAAGACAGAACTGGAAAGGCGCTGATGAATCAGTGAAGATACCAGGTACAACTGCGCTAAAGTGCACTGGGTGCTTGGAGACACTGAGATGCTAGGAGGCGCGGAGGCGCTTGGAGACACTGAGGTACTAGGAGGCACGGAAGTGCTTGGACGCACTGAGGTGCTTGGAGGTACTGGGGTGCGTATAGACACTGGGGTGCGCAGAGACCCTGGGGTGCGTAGAGACACTGGGGTGCTGGAAGCACGGAGGTGCTGAGGCACGGAGGTACTGAGGCACGGAGATGCTGGAGGTACGAGATGCTGGAGGCACAGGGGTGCTGGAGGCACAAGGTGCTGGAGGCACGAGGTGCTGGAGGCACGGAGATGCTGGAAGCACGGAGATGCTGGAGGCACGGAGGTGCTGAGGCACGGGGTGCTGAAAGCACGGAGGTACTGGAGGCACGAGGTGCTGAGTCACGGAGATGCTGGAAGCACGGAGGTGCTGAGGCACAGAGGTACTGAAAGCACGGAGGTACTGGAGGCATGAGGTGCTGGAGGCACGGAGGTGCTGGAAGCACGGAGGTGCTGGAAGCACGGAGGTGCTGAGCCACAGAGGTACTGAAAGCACGGAGGTACTGGAGGCACGAGGTGCTTGAGGCACGGAGGTGCTGGAAGCACGAGGTGCTGAGGCACGAGGTGCTGGAGGCACAGAGATGCTGAGGCTCGAAGGTGCAGAGGCTCGGAGGTGCAGAGGCTCGGAGGTGCAGAGGCTTGGTGGTGCAGAGGCGCGGAGGTGCAGAGGCACAGAGATTCTGAGGCACGGAGATTCTGAGGCACGGAGGTGCAGAGGCATGGAGGCTCTGAGGCACAGAGATTCTGAGGCACGGAGGTACTGGAGGCACGGAGGTGCTGAAGCACAGAGGTACCGAGGCACGAGGTGCTGAAAGCACAGAGATGCTGAGGCACGGAGGTGCAGAGGCACGGAGGTGCAGAGGCACGGAGGCCACAGGGATACGGGAGCTCTGGAGATCACAACTTTAGGGAGCTCAGCATTAAAGCTCACACATAGCTGTGTGTGACACGAGGAACTGGCCCAGTTTCTAACTCAGCCTCCTGACTTATACTTCCTGGTCCTTGGTGATTGGTGAGCAGGATTAGGTGATGCAGAGAGTCTCAGGCTGGAAGAGGATTGGACAACTCTGGGTCAGGTGAACAGTCACTGTCATGTGACTACTCTAGCCTAGGCTGTGATGTAAAATGAGGCCTAGCAGGCCGAGAGAACACTGAAGCCTGAACTTCTGCAATTTATAGGATGCTGGCTTTTAGGCCTAAACTTCAGATCACTGAATTCAGACTCACACAGAAGATCACCACAGGTGGAGCTCGTTAACTATTACCTTCCAGGCAGAGAACTCAGGAAAGTCATGGTGCTGAGAAGCTGTTTATCTCAGTGAGCAAAAACGGCACAGGATCCAGGACAGATGGCAGAGGTAAGTCACCAAATACGAGAATTACAGTGAGGATTGTGACAGGAGGGCCCAAGGACAATTCCATCTTGCACCTCTTTTTTCTTTAATTTTTCTTTGCATCATGTGCTGTTTGGGGACAATTTTTTTGAAGTGCCATCCTGCCTGACACTGCAGTGCCACTCCTAGATGGGCCAGGTGTTTGTGTCGGCCACTTGTGTCGCTTAGCTTAGTCACACAGCGACCTTGGTGCGTCTCTTTTTTTCTTTGCATCATGTGCTGTTTGGGGACAATTTTTTTGAAGTGCCATCCTGCCTGACACTGCAGTGCCACTCCTAGATGGGCCAGGTGTTTGTGTCGGCCACTTGTGTCGCTTAGCTTAGTCACACAGCGACCTTGGTGCGCCTCTTTTTTTCTTTGCATCATGTGCTGTTTGGGGACTATTTTTTTGAAGTGCCATCCTGCCTGACACTGCAGTGCCACTCCTAGATGGGCCAGGTGTTTGTGTCGGCCACTTGTGTCGCTTAGCTTAGCCATCCAGCGACCTCGGTGCAAATTTTAGGACTAAAAATAATATTGTGAGGTGTGAGGTGTTCAGAATAGACTGGAAATGAGTAGAGATGAGCGGGTTCGGTTTCTCTGAATCCGAACCCGCCAGAACTTCATGTTTTTTTTCACGGGTCCGAGCGACTCGGATCTTCCCGCCTTGCTCGGTTAACCCGAGCGCGCCCGAACGTCATCATGACGCTGTCGGATTCTCGCGAGGCTCGGATTCTATCGCGAGACTCGGATTCTATATAAGGAGCCGCGCGTCGCCGCCATTTTCACACGTGCATTGAGATTGATAGGGAGAGGACGTGGCTGGCGTCCTCTCCGTTTAGACACTTGATTTACTAATTTTGGGGAGCATTAGGAGTACTCAGTAGTGTACAGTGCAGAGTTTTGCTGATAGTGACCAGTGACTGACCACCACTTTTATTTATAATCCGTTCTCTGCCTGAAAAAAGCGATACACAGCACACAGTGACTCAGTCACATACCATATCTGTGTGCACTGATCAGGCTCAGGCCAGTGTGCTGCATCATCTATTATCTATATATAATATTATATATCTGTCTGACTGCTCAGCTCACACAGCTTATAATTGTGGGGGAGACTGGGGAGCACTACTGCAGTGCCAGTTATAGGTTATAGCAGGAGCCAGGAGTACATAATATATTATATAGTGAGTGACCACCAGACACACAGTGCAGTTTATTTAATATATCCGTTCTCTGCCTGAAAAAAGCGATACACACAGTGACTCAGTCAGTCACATACCATATCTGTGTGCACTGCTCAGGCTCAGGCCAGTGTGCTGCATCATCTATATATATTATATATCTGTCTGACTGCTCAGCTCACACAGCTTATAATTGTGGGGGAGACTGGGGAGCACTACTGCAGTGCCAGTTATAGGTTATAGCAGGAGCCAGGAGTACATAATATTATATTAAAATTAAACAGTGCACACTTTTGCTGCAGGAGTGCCACTGCCAGTGTGACTAGTGACCAGTGACCTGACCACCAGTATATATAATATTAGTAGTATACTATCTCTTTATCAACCAGTCTATATTAGCAGCAGACACAGTACAGTGCGGTAGTTCACGGCTGTGGCTACCTCTGTGTCGGCACTCGGCAGCCCGTCCATAATTGTATATACCACCTAACCGTGGTTTTTTTTTCTTTCTTTATACATACATACTAGTTACGAGTATACTATCTCTTTATCAACCAGTCTATATATTAGCAGCAGACACAGTACAGTGCGGTAGTTCACGGCTGTGGCTACCTCTGTGTCGGCACTCGGCAGCCCGTCCATAATTGTATATACCACCTAACCGTGGTTTTTTTTTTCTTTCTTTATACATACATACTAGTTACGAGTATACTATCTCTTTATCAACCAGTCTATATATTAGCAGCAGACACAGTACAGTGCGGTAGTTCACGGCTGTGGCTACCTCTGTGTCGGCACTCGGCAGCCCGTCCATAATTGTATATACCACCTAACCGTGGTTTTTTTTTCTTTCTTTATACATACATACTAGTTACGAGTATACTATCTCTTTATCAACCAGTCTATATATTAGCAGCAGACACAGTACAGTGCGGTAGTTCACGGCTGTGGCTACCTCTGTGTCGGCACTCGGCAGCCCGTCCATAATTGTATATACCACCTAACCGTGGTTTTTTTTTCTTTCTTTATACATACATACTAGTTACGAGTATACTATCTCTTTATCGACCAGTCTATATATTAGCAGCAGACACAGTACAGTGCGGTAGTTCACGGCTGTGGCTACCTCTGTGTCGGCACTCGGCAGCCCGTCCATAATTGTATATACCACCTAACCGTGGTTTTTTTTTCTTTCTTTATACATACATACTAGTTACGAGTATACTATCTCTTTATCAACCAGTCTATATATTAGCAGCAGACACAGTACAGTGCGGTAGTTCACGGCTGTGGCTACCTCTGTGTCGGCACTCGGCAGCCCGTCCATAATTGTATATACCACCTAACCGTGGTTTTTTTTTCTTTCTTTATACATACATACTAGTTACGAGTATACTATCTCTTTATCAACCAGTCTATATATTAGCAGCAGACACAGTACAGTGCGGTAGTTCACGGCTGTGGCTACCTCTGTGTCGGCACTCGGCAGCCCGTCCATAATTGTATATACCACCTAACCGTGGTTTTTTTTTCTTTCTTTATACATACATACTAGTTACGAGTATACTATCTCTTTATCAACCAGTCTATATATTAGCAGCAGACACAGTACAGTGCGGTAGTTCACGGCTGTGGCTACCTCTGTGTCGGCACTCGGCAGCCCGTCCATAATTGTATACTAGTATCCAATCCATCCATCTCCATTGTTTACCTGAGGTGCCTTTTAGTTGTGCCTATTAAAATATGGAGAACAAAAATGTTGAGGTTCCAAAATTAGGGAAAGATCAAGATCCACTTCCACCTCGTGCTGAAGCTGCTGCCACTAGTCATGGCCGAGACGATGAAATGCCAGCAACGTCGTCTGCCAAGGCCGATGCCCAATGGCATAGTACAGAGCATGTCAAAACCAAAACACCAAATATCAGTAAAAAAAGGACTCCAAAACCTAAAATAAAATTGTCGGAGGAGAAGCGTAAACTTGCCAATATGCCATTTACCACACGGAGTGGCAAGGAACGGCTGAGGCCCTGGCCTATGTTCATGGCTAGTGGTTCAGCTTCACATGAGGATGGAAGCACTCAGCCTCTCGCTAGAAAACTGAAAAGACTCAAGCTGGCAAAAGCACCGCAAAGAACTGTGCGTTCTTTGAAATCCCAAATCCACAAGGAGAGTCCAATTGTGTCGGTTGCGATGCCTGACCTTCCCAACACTGGACGTGAATAGCATGCGCCTTCCACCATTTGCACGCCCCCTGCAAGTGCTGGAAGGAGCACCCGCAGTCCAGTTCCTGATAGTCAGATTGAAGATGTCAGTGTTGAAGTACACCAGGATGAGGAGGATATGGGTGTTGCTGGCGCTGGGGAGGAAATTGACCAGGAGGATTCTGATGGTGAGGTGGTTTGTTTAAGTCAGGCACCCGGGGAGACACCTGTTGTCCGTGGGAGGAATATGGCCGTTGACATGCCAGGTGAAAATACCAAAAAAATCAGCTCTTCGGTGTGGAGGTATTTCACCAGAAATGCGGACAACAGGTGTCAAGCCGTGTGTTCCCTTTGTCAAGCTGTAATAAGTAGGGGTAAGGACTTTAACCACCTCGGAACATCCTCCCTTATACGTCACCTGCAGCGCATTCATAATAAGTCAGTGACAAGTTCAAAAACTTTGGGTGACAGCGGAAGCAGTCCACTGACCAGTAAATCCCTTCCTCTTGTAACCAAGCTCACGCAAACCACCCCACCAACTCCCTCAGTGTCAATTTCCTCCTTCCCCAGGAATGCCAATAGTCCTGCAGGCCATGTCACTGGCAAGTCTGACGAGTCCTCTCCTGCCTGGGATTCCTCCGATGCATCCTTGCGTGTAACGCCTACTGCTGCTGGCGCTGCTGTTGTTGCCGCTGGGAGTCGATGGTCATCCCAGAGGGGAAGTCGTAAGCCCACTTGTACTACTTCCAGTAAGCAATTGACTGTTCAACAGTCCTTTGCGAGGAAGATGAAATATCACAGCAGTCATCCTACTGCAAAGCGGATAACTGAGTCCTTGACAACTATGTTGGTGTTAGACGTGCGTCCGGTATCCGCCGTTAGTTCACAGGGAACTAGACAATTTATTGAGGCAGTGTGCCCCCGTTACCAAATACCATCTAGGTTCCACTTCTGTAGGCAGGCGATACCGAGAATGTACACGGACGTCAGAAAAAAACTCACCACTGTCCTAAAAAATGCAGTTGTACCCAATGTCCACTTAACCACGGACATGTGGACAAGTGGAGCAGGGCAGGGTCAGGACTATATGACTGTGACAGCCCACTGGGTAGATGTATGGACTCCCGCCGCAAGAACAGCAGCGGCGGCACCAGTAGCAGCATCTCGCAAACGCCAACTCTTTCCTAGGCAGGCTACGCTTTGTATCACCGCTTTCCAGAATACGCACACAGCTGAAAACCTCTTACGGCAACTGAGGAAGATCATCGCGGAATGGCTTACCCCAATTGGACTCTCCTGTGGATTTGTGGCATCGGACAACGCCAGCAATATTGTGTGTGCATTAAATATGGGCAAATTCCAGCACGTCCCATGTTTTGCACATACCTTGAATTTGGTGGTGCAGAATTTTTTAAAAAACGACAGGGGCGTGCAAGAGATGCTGTCGGTGGCCAGAAAAATTGCGGGACACTTTCGGCGTACAGGCACCACGTACAGAAGACTGGAGCACCACCAAAAACTACTGAACCTGCCCTGCCATCATCTGAAGCAAGAAGTGGTAACGAGGTGGAATTCAACCCTCTATATGCTTCAGAGGTTGGAGGAGCAGCAAAAGGCCATTCAAGCCTATACAATTGAGCACGATATAGGAGATGGAATGCACCTGTCTCAAGCGCAGTGGAGAATGATTTCAACGTTGTGCAAGGTTCTGATGCCCTTTGAACTTGCCACACGTGAAGTCAGTTCAGACACTGCCAGCCTGAGTCAGGTCATTCCCCTCATCAGGCTTTTGCAGAAGAAGCTGGAGGCATTGAAGAAGGAGCTAAAAGGGAGCGATTCCGCTAGGCATGTGGGACTTGTGGATGCAGCCCTTAATTCGCTTAACAAGGATTCACGGGTGGTCAATCTGTTGAAATCAGAGCACTACATTTTGGCCACCGTGCTCGATCCTAGATTTAAAGCCTACCTTGGATCTCTCTTTCCGGCAGACACAGGTCTGCTGGGGTTGAAAGACCTGCTGGTGACAAAATTGTCAAGTCAAGCGGAACGCGACCTGTCAACATCTCCTCCTTCACATTCTCCCGCAACTGGGGGTGCGAGGAAAAGGCTCAGAATTCCGAGCCCACCCGCTGGCGGTGATGCAGGGCAGTCTGGAGCGACTGCTGATGCTGACATCTGGTCCGGACTGAAGGACCTGACAACGATTACGGACATGTCGTCTACTGTCACTGCATATGATTCTCTCAACATTGATAGAATGGTGGAGGATTATATGAGTGACCGCATCCAAGTAGGCACGTCACACAGTCCGTACTTATACTGGCAGGAAAAAGAGGCAATTTGGAGGCCCTTGCACAAACTGGCTTTATTCTACCTAAGTTGCCCTCCCACAAGTGTGTACTCCGAAAGAGTGTTTAGTGCCGCCGCTCACCTTGTCAGCAATCGGCGTACGAGGTTACATCCAGAAAATGTGGAGAAGATGATGTTCATTAAAATGAATTATAATCAATTCCTCCGCGGAGACATTGACCAGCAGCAATTGCCTCCACAAAGTACACAGGGAGCTGAGATGGTGGATTCCAGTGGGGACGAATTGATAATCTGTGAGGAGGGGGATGTACACGGTGATATATCGGAGGGTGAAGATGAGGTGGACATCTTGCCTCTGAAGAGCCAGTTTGTGCAAGGAGAGATTAATTGCTTCTTTTTTGGGGGGGGTCCAAACCAACCCGTCATATCAGTCACAGTCGTGTGGCAGACCCTGTCACTGAAATGATGGGTTGGTTAAAGTGTGCATGTCCTGTTTTGTTTATACAACATAAGGGTGGGTGGGAGGGCCCAAGGACAATTCCATCTTGTACCTCTTTTTTCTTTTCTTTTTCTTTGCATCATGTGCTGATTGGGGAGGGTTTTTTTGGAAGGGACATCCTGCGTGACACTGCAGTGCCACTCCTAGATGGGCCCGGTGTTTGTGTCGGCCACTAGGGTCGCTAATCTTACTCACACAGTCAGCTACCTCATTGCGCCTCTTTTTTTCTTTGCGTCATGTGCTGTTTGGGGAGGGTTTTTTGGAAGGGCCATCCTGCGTGACACTGCAGTGCCACTCCTAGATGGGCCCGGTGTTTGTGTCGGCCACTAGGGTCGCTAATCTTACTCACACAGCTACCTCATTGCGCCTCTTTTTTTCTTTGCGTCATGTGCTGTTTGGGGAGGGTTTTTTGGAAGGGACATCCTGCGTGACACTGCAGTGCCACTCCTAGATGGGCCCGGTGTTTGTGTCGGCCACTAGGGTCGCTTATCTTACTCACACAGCGACCTCGGTGCAAATTTTAGGACTAAAAATAATATTGTGAGGTGTGAGGTATTCAGAATAGACTGAAAATGAGTGTAAATTATGGTTTTTGAGGTTAATAATACTTTGGGATCAAAATGACCCCCAAATTCTATGATTTAAGCTGTTTTTTAGTGTTTTTTGAAAAAAACACCCGAATCCAAAACACACCCGAATCCGACAAAAAAAATTCGGTGAGGTTTTGCCAAAACGCGTTCGAACCCAAAACACGGCCGCGGAACCGAACCCAAAACCAAAACACAAAACCCGAAAAATTTCAGGCGCTCATCTCTAGAAATGAGTGGAAATTATGGTTATTGAGGTTAATAAAACTATGGGATCAAAATGACCCCCAAATTCTATGATTTAAGCTGGTTTTTAGGTTTTTTTGTAAAAAACACCCGAATCCAAAACACACCCGAATCCAACAAAAAATTTTCGGTGAGGTTTTGCCAAAACGCGTCCGAATCCAAAACACGGCCGCGGAACCGAATCCAAAACCAAAACACAAAACCCTAAAAATGTCCGGTGCACATCACTAATTTTAGTATCACCTGAATGTATTAAAGGTCTTCTGGAGCAGTTTATGTGAAAAACTGCTCCAAACCCTTTAATGTACTTTTTTCTTTTTCTTTTTTTTGTAACGAGATCGCATTTCACATACTTATAAAGGGAAATGCGATCTGGCAGAATTTACTAAATATAAATTGTGATTAAATATCACAGGGAGCCCTGCGATAATTACGCCAGCTTCAGCCCCTAGGCAGAGAAAGCTGTGCAGGGAGCCGGCTCCGGTGATCAGCTTTGTGTTTCCAATAGACACATAAGCTGATCACTGTGAAAAAAAAATAATCATACTCATCTACCCTGGGGCTGGTGATCGATGCTCTGGTAAGGGTTGCCATTCATCGTGTTCCCGGCCGCTTCTGTGACCTTCGGTGAAGTAAAATGATGCTGCAAACTGACAGCTCACTTTACAGCATCGGAGGCCACAGCAGTAGAGAGCCTTGATGACTGGCTGCCCACACCGGAAAACCGGGATTACTATCCCTGCCTGGTGAGTATGATCTGCAGGGGGAGGGGGTTGCCGGTGGTAGCGGACCATATTGGTAGCGGGAGGGGGGTTGCATGCGCACCTCATAATCAGGGTTTTTAAAAAATAAAAAGTACCCTGATAATGCTGTGAAATGGCACCATAGGGACAGAGCTTTCTTGCAAGCTCTGACACTGCATGCAATTATTGATACATCTATGCGATGTAATAAATAATGGCATTGCGAATTGGGTCATTTTTATCACATCACATTCATATCCTCAGATGAGGATGGTGATAAATCGGCCCCTTAATGCCAACTTGGCCTGTTGTTTGGTTCTTGTGTCTATAAAAATGAAAACTACTGTGTAAAAACTGGAAATCTAATATCACAAAAGAAGAAGATGCTGTTTTTTCATGTCTGTAAAGGACCCTGAGAGATTTCAAATATCACCACATCATATATATAAGAAGATATATTTCTCTTACGTCCTAGAGGATGCTGGAGTCCACGTAAGTACCATGGGGTATAGACGGGTCCACTAGGAGCCATTGGCACTTTAAGAGTTTGAGAGTGTAGGCTGGCTCCTCCCTCTATGCCCCCCCTAACAGACCCAGTTTAGAAAATGTGCCCGGAGGAGCCGGTCACAGCTAGGGGAGCTCCATAGGAGTTCTTTTAGTTTTATTATTTTATTTAGAGTTTAGGCACAGGGAGACTGCTGGTAACAACCTCTCTGCTTCGAGGGACTAAGGGGGGGGGGGGGGAGTAGTGTCTGCCCTGTGGGGTCTGAGCCACTATCTCCGCTGACAGGACACTGAGCTCCTGAAGAGATTGAACGTTCCCCGCCACAGGGGATCGCTCACCCCAGAAGCATGCCGCCACCCCCTTACAGAGCCAGAAGATCAGAAGATGGCGAGATATGGCGGCACAAGGGTAGGAGCGCAGCTCTGTGTAGCTGCGCCCCGGGAAGGCTCAGCGGCACACAGTGTTGGTGCTATGAGGGGCGTCTTGAGCCAGCGTCTTAATACCCTACATTGGTTACAGACGCTAACCGGAGACTGAATCCCCAGGCTAGCGTCACAATCCTCCGTACTCAGACACTAACAGGGGACGGAATCCCCCGCCTAGCGACGGAATTCTCAGGCCAGTATAAAGAATTTGTGCGGGAAGACGCGCCATCTTGAAGGGGTGGAGCTTCTCCTCAGAGCGGACCCAGCAGCGTTCAGCGCCATTTTCCTGCCTGCAGTTCCTGTACACAGACGCTGACAGAGCTGTCCCTCCAAGCAATTCCAGCTATGCTGTGCGGTACCAGGCAAACTCTGTGTCTCTCTTGCCATTCTCAGGGGGGAACCTCTGTCTAAGTGTGTGTGTGTGTGTGTGTGTGTGTGTGTGTGTAGTGTTTGGGGTCTCCAGTTAGCTATGTCCAGGGACTCTGTGTCATATGCAGCTGAATATATGTCCTCTCAGGATGATCTCATTCCATGTAATCAGGATTGCACTGTTTTAGCACAGATGCCAGCAAGAGAGCCTGAATGGTTATCCTCTATCAAATCTATGATTTCTTAGATTTCTACTAGGGTTGCACAGAATGAATCTGCAACTCAGGTTTTACAGAATTCTATGGCAGTTTGGTCCGGTTCTGTTACCTCAGGACCCTCCTCGGTAGGTTCCCAAAAACGTGCACTTGCCCAGATTATGCAAGATGACACAGATACCGACTCTGACATGGCAGACAGTGATGGGGATATGCAAGAACAACTTTTACCAAAGGTAAATGATCGGGCGCTAGCGGTGCTGCGACTCTAATGCTGCTGCTACACCAAATGGGGTAGTCACACCCACACAACAAATAGAGGAAAAGAAACAAAAAATAGCAGCGCTGATGTACTATTAACACAAATGAAGGATTGAGTGATAAAAATTTTCAAATTTAATATAATACTCAATTATACCACATTAAAAACATAGATACCAAGCTCATCTGTCATAGGAATTAAAACCTTAGGGTCTGAATATAGCTGCCTAAAATGTTATAATCCGTTCCTGTGTTCCAGTCTGCCTGTATACATCCGGACCAAAACTGGACTTTAATCTAAGCAGGAAAATCGTGGTGATTAAAGTTTGGAGTGTGCCAAATTTCCCATCCCTAAGAGGAGGATACCGCAATCTAATGAGGACCCCACTATTGGACACTTGAATTGCATCAAAGATATCCAAGGGACTTCACCTCTAGCGGTTCTGGTAACGTTGTTTGGCGAGACTGCGCTATCAGTCCACTTCTATACCATCCACCCATGTGCATATCCAGTTTATTTCACAGGAACGGATTATAACATTTTAGGCAGCTATATTCAGACCCTAAGGTTTTAATTCCTATGACATATGAGCTTGGTATCTATGTTTTTAATGTGGTATAATTGAGTATTATATTAAATTTGAAAATTTTTATCATTCAATCCTTCATTTGTGTTAATAGTACATCAGCGCTGCTATTTTTTGTTTCTTTTCCTCTAAGTGATGGGGATATGCTCAGAGGGGCTGCATCTCTTACTAAAGGGGTGCAGTTGATGATAGAGGCTATTAGGGATGTGTTGAATATTGCTGACACAACACCTGAGCAGGTTGAGGAGGCTTACTTCACTGACAATAAGAAAGCCTTGCTAACCTTCCCTGCATCCAAAGAATTAAATGCTATTTTTGAAAAAGCATGGGAAAACCCGGAGAAAAAAATCCAGATCCCTAGGAAGGTTCTGGTTGCTATTTCCTTCCCTGAGGAGGATAGAAAGAAATGGGAAAACCCACCCAAAGTGGACGCATCTGTATCCAGACTCTCGAAAAAGGTGGTTTTACCGGCTCCAGGCTCTAACGCCTTAAAGGAGCCGGCTGATCGCAAAATTGATACTACACTCAAATACATATACACGGCTTCAGGGGCGATACTACTTCCTACTATTGCCTGTGCATGGATTTCCGAAGCTATAGGAAAGTGGTCAGGCACATTACTTGAGGATTTGGATACAATGGATAAAAGTGACATTGAATTGTTTTTACGTAACATTCAGAATTCTGCAGGATTTATGGTGGAATCCATGAAAGCCCTGGGTTCAATGGCTGCAGGAATTTCTTCCATGTCTGTCTCAGCTCGTCGACGACTGTGGCTGCAACAGTGGACTGCCAACCCTAAATCCAGGAGAGGTGTGGAGACCCTACCCTACACAGGTCAGGCTCTCTTTGGGGAAGCGTTGGATGTGTGGATCGCTACGGCTACAGCGGGTAAGTCACCTTTTCTTCCCTCAGCTGCACCTGCTACGAAGAAACATTTTTCTTCAACTGCATCACAGTGCTTTTGGGTTGCTAAACCAAGAAAGGCCAAACCGTCCAACATCTTCTTTAGAGGAGGTCGACCAAAATCCCCAAAACCTGCTGCTGTGGGTTCCCAGGAACAGAAACCTGCTTCAGGTACGTTAAAGTCCTCAGCATGATGGTGGACCGTGCGGCCTGGAGGCAGGGCCGGTGGGGGCGAGACTCAGACATTTCAGTCACGTCTGGGTGTCGTCTGGCCTGGATCCCTGGGTACAAGATATTGTGTCCCAGGGGTACCGGCTGGAATTTCAAGATCTCCCTCCTCACCGGTTCTTCAAGTCAGGCTTGCCAGCTTTGCTGGCAGACAGGGCTATCCTACAGGGAGCCATCCAGAAGTTGGTGGAGGCACAGATTATTGTACCGGTTCCTCCCGAGATGCAAAACAAGGGTTACTATTCGAACCTTTTCGTGGTACCGAAACCGGATGGTTCAGTCTGGCCCATTCTGAACTTAAAATCATTAAAACCCTTTCTGAGGGAGTTCAAGTTCAAAATGGAGTCTCTAAGGGCGGTGATATCAGGTCTGGAGGATGGGGAATTTCCGGTATCCCTGGATATCAAGGATGCGTACCTCCACATTCCGATTTGGCTGCTGCATCAAGCTTACCTCCGATTTGCACTGTTGGAATGTCATTTTCAGTTCAAGGCCCTGCCATTCGGCCTCTTCACAGCATGAGGGTATTCACCAAGGTGATGGCGGAAATGATGGTGCTCCTCCGCAGACAGGGGGTGAACATAATTCCATATCTGGACGATCTGCTGATAAAGACATCATCCAAGGAGAAGCTGTTACGGTCTATATCTTGCACAACTCAGCTTCTCAGGGAACATGGTTGGATCCTAAATCTTCCAAAATCACATTTGGAACCAACCATGAGGTTGTCCTTTCTGTGAATGATCCTCGACATGGAAGTGCAGAGGTTGTTTCTTCCAGAGGAAAAAGCGTTGGTGATACAAACAATGGTCAGGGATGTCCTGAAGCCAGCCCGGGTGTCGTTCATCAGTGCATTCTCCTTCTGGGGAAGATGTTGGCCTCTTACAAGGCACTGCAGTACAGGAGGTTTCATGCTCAGTCCTTCCAACTGGATCTCCTGGACAAGTGGTCGGGATCCCATCTACACATGCACCAGAGAATACGTCTGTCGCCATAGGCCAGGCTTCCACTCCTCTGGTGGCTGCAATTACCTCACCTTCTGGAGGGACGCAGGTTTGGGATTCAGGACTGGATCCTTCTAACCACGGATGCAAGTCTCTGGGGCTGGGGCGCAGTCACGCAAGTGGAAACCTTCCAAGGAAGGTGGTCAAGTCTAGAAGCCAGCCTGCCGATAAACATTCTGGAACTAAGAGCCGTCTACAATGGTCTTCTCCAAGCAGCCCTTCTTCTAATAAATCGGGCCATTCAAGTGCAGTCGGACTATGTAACGACAGTGGCTTACATAAACCGACAGGGCGGAACGAAGAGCAGAGTTGCAATGTCAGAGTTAACAAGAATCATCCTCTGGGCAGAAAAGCACGCGTTGGCGCTTTCAGCAATCTTCATTCCAGGAGTAGACAACTGGGAAGCGGACTTCCTCAGCAGACACGATCTCCATCCAGGGGAGTGAGGTCTCCATCCGGAGGTGTTCACAGAGGTAACAGATCTTTGAGCCGTACCCCAGATTTACATGATGGCCTTTCATCTCAACAAGAAGCTTCGGCGGTATTGTTCCAGGTCGAGAGACCCACAAGCAGTGGCGGTGGACGCCCTAGTGACTCCGTGGGTGTTCCAGTTGGTGTACGTGTTTCCTTCACTTCCACTCATTCCAAGAGTTCTCAAATTCATAAGGAGAACAAGGGTTCAGGCAATCCTCATTGCTCTGGACTGGCCAAGAAGGGCTTGGTACGCGGATATTCTGGATCTACTGTTAGAAGAGCCGAGGCCTCTTCCTCTTCGGGAGGACCTGCTGCAGCAGGGGACGTTCGCCTATCAAGACTCACCACGGTTACGTTTGACGGCATGGAGGTTGAACGCCAGATACTAGCTCAGAAGGACATTCCGAACAAGGTTATTCCTACCCTGATACAGGCTAGGAAAGGAGTAACATCAAAACATTACCATCGTATTTGGAAAAAATATGTATCTTGGTGTGAGTCCAAGAAATTTCCTACGGTGGAGATTCAACTGGGACGGTTTCTCCTTTTCTTACAAGCAGGTGTGGATATGGGCCTGAGGTTGGGATCCATAAAGGTCCAAATTTCGGCCCTATCCATTTTCTTCCAGAAACAGTTGGCTGCCCTCCCTGAGGTTCAGACCTTTTTGAAGGTAGTTCTGCACACCCAACCTCCCTTTGTACCACCTATGGAGCCCTTGGATCTTAACGTGGTGTTGCAGTTCCTCCAGTCGGATTGGTTTGAAGCTCTACAGGAGGTTGAGGTCAAGTTTCTCACGTGGAAGGCGTTGGCCTTAGCTTCTGCTAGACATGTGTTGGAGTTGGGGGCTTTGTCCTGTAGAAGCCCATACTTGATCTTCCATGAAGATAGAGCTGAGCTTCGGACATGTCAGCACTTTCTTCCGAAGGTTGTGTCGGCATTTCATATCAACCAACCTATTGTAGTGCCAGTTGCGACTGACTCCTAAATTCCATCAAAGTCCTTAGATGTTGTAAGGGCTCTAAGGATCTATGTGAGGAGGACTGCTCGTCACAGAAAATCGGATTCTCTGTTTGTCCTGTATGATCCCAAGAAAATTTGGTGTCCTGCTTCTAAGCAGACAATCTCTCGCTGGATCAGGTTCACTATCCAGCATGCGTATTCTACAGCAGGATTGCCGTGTCCTACGTCTGTTAAGGCCCACTCTACTCGTAAGGTGGGTTCTTCCTGGGCGGCTGCCCGGGGTGTCTCGGCATTACAACTCTGCCGAGCAGCTACTTGGTCGGGGCCGAACATGTTCATAAAGTTCTACAAGTTTGATACTTTGGCCTCTGAGGACCATAAGTTTGGTCAATTGGTCAGTTCTGCAGGAGCCTCCGCGCTCTCCCTCCCTTTCTGGGAGCTTTGGTACATCCACATGGTACTAATGTGGACCCCAGCCTCCTCTAGGACGTAAGAGAAAATAGAATTTTAATTACCTACCAGTAAATCCTTTTCTCGTAGTCTGTAGAGGATGCTGGACTCCGACCCAGCGCTTCGTGATCCTGCAGTGGTTATTTCCTTCAGTACTGATTAATTCTAGGTTACGTACTGTTTTGTTACTTGGTAAGTAATCTTGTTCAGCCGTTGCTGATGTTTCAAGCTAGTTTGCTTGGGTTGCCTTGTGTGTGAGCTGGTGTGAATCTCGCCACTATCTGTGTAAAATCCTTCTCTCGAAGATGTCCGTCTCCTTGGGCACAGTTTCTAGACTGGGTCTGGTAGGAGGGGCATAGAGGGAGGAGCCAGCCCACACTCTCAAACTCTTGAAGTGCCAATGGCTCCTAGTGGACCTGTCTATACCCCATGGTACTAATGTGGACCCCAGCATCCTCTACGGACTACGAGAAAAGGATTTACTGGTAGGTAATTAAAATCCTATTATTTCCTTGTATAATGTTGACTGCAATTGCTCTGACTTATGGGCTCTGCTAAATTAATTCATAGCATTACACTGTTAACAGCAACTCTTGAGAATTTCAGCTCAATGGGATGAATTGAATTGGGTGCGAGATTTAGCAAGGTGAAAAACTTTGCTTACCTCGCACCCAATTTTGGATTACAGCCGGCATGTACGCTCCCAATACCCATGGAATCCAAATTAAAAAAAGTGGGGAAAACCCAGCAGCGCATGGGAAAAGTACAATTAAAATAAAGATACTCACCCTTCCGAGGTCTACACTGGTATCCACAGCTTCCGGTGGTCTCCCTCCATCTTCCCACTTGGGAGAGGGCTTCTGGTAGTCCTGGGGGCTGGTGGGAGGCTCCGGGGGTGCTGGAATGAGCAAGGGCTATTTGGAGATGTAGTTCTCCCAGTGTGATACTACAAGTGTGAAGGGCGGGGGAAGTCGCACATACACTGGGGTCACACACACACTCATGCAAACACTCACACATACTCACCGTTTCTGCAGAAGACGCTAGATGTAGAAGACACCGCTTCAGAAGGTAAGTAATTACTGACTGATTAAGCTAATTGGAAACTTCCAATTGTTTTATTAGCCCTCAGTGGGTTCCGCCGGGCAAGTCCCGGTGATTCTTCCTAAAATGAACAACATGCTCTGGAGGTGTGAGAAATAAGATGCAGTGATTTCACATTTTCTGGCCCATAATTTAAAAGTTTCCATCAGCAATTGAATCTGCCCAAATGTGTCCATATGTAGCAACATTTGAAGGGTGAGAGCAGTGCTGTATTTTGCCAATCTATGCTCTATGCATCTGTAGATAAACAGTAAAACAGTAATAGTGTGGAAAGGGCCTGCGGGTACTGCGTCAGCAGGTCCATCTTAAAAGCATTATTGGGCCCTGGGCAAAACAATCCACTGGAGCCACTACCCACCCATTCAAAAAATGTAAACAAATCATAACTTTTTTTGGTTGTCCTGGCAATCGGGCAAGTTTACGTCAAATTTAGGGTACCAATATCTGAGCTGCACACTAAACAATTTTTTAAACCGATTTCCTGCCACACCACACTGAATTTGTGTCCACCCACAATGAGTCATGGAACAACGTGGGAAATATGGTCAGATTACTGAGAAAGCTCACATACTGCAGGATATCGGGAGATTGTGGCCGAGATTGTCGCTCCTGACCAATCAAGCTGATTATCGAACGGCCGTGTTCGTGGGCAATATCTTCCAGATTTATCTTCAAAAATGCTATGCACACTATACGAGAAACAAGGCCAATCTAGCATTACCCTCCTGCAGTCCCACACTGTGTCTTCTCATGACTCCATACAATGAATTGTTGGCTGTCAGCCATCCACCAATCAGCATGCTGACATCCATTTATTATCTGGCTGAAGGCTGGGAGGCAGGTAGAGAATATATCCTGGCTGCTCTGACTGTGTAATTCACAATCAGAGTGACAGGGCAGCACTCTTTACTTGCCTCCCAAGAAGCTCTGTCCCACTGGGGCAAGGGACGTGGGTGGAGGGCAGATTCCCCCTGGACCAGTCCTCCCCTGCTTGAAGGTCCCTAAAATCATGTGGCCCTGGGCAGCTGCCTACATGTTAAGAGGGCCATGTCTGTCAGGGCCCAGCACTGGGGGCTTGGCCAAATCCAGTTGAAATTATGGAGTTTCACTTTATATTCAGCAAAGGATAGGCTGACCATATTATCCCTTTAACCTGGGACACTCATGAATTACACAGGTTCTGTGGCTGCTTAAAACCATGTGAAATGCAGGCTTGTAGTCAGCCAGCCACAGAACCTGTGTAATTCATGAGTGTCCCAGGTTAAATGGATAATATGGAGAGCCTAGACCAGTGGTTCTCAAACTCGGTCCTCAGGACCCCACACAGTGCATTTTTGCAGGTAACCCAGCAAGTGCACAGGTGTTTCACTGACAAATTTTAAAAGGTCCACAGGTAGAGCTAGTTATTTCACTTGCGATTCTGTGAGGAGACCTGCAAAACATGCACTGTGTGGGGTAATGAGGACCGAGTTTGAGAACATGTGGCCTAGACTATAGATGCATGCTCCTGTGAGGCCCATGTTCATTAGCAGGTAACCAGCCCCCAGACATTCTGAACCCCAGTAACTCCTGCACTCCCTTGATTGTGGCTATAAGTGGACTAAGATTGTCGTACCAATACCAAATATAATTCTTCATAAAACACAGTTTCATACAATCAACTTGATTTACCACATGAAGGGACACAGACACTATTTCTCAATTTGTGATCTGCCATGGTTAAATAAAAATACACACATACATTTAGGTGCATATTTAATTTAAAACCATAAGCAGAAGCACATTTTAGATGTGTGTAATTAGCAGGCTCCACCTCTGACAATCCCATACAGTATACACTGGTATATTGTTTTCCACTGTTATTACATGACCTCCCTTGATTGCAACAATCTCAGTGAGCATGTTATTTTTAACTTCTGCCTGACTTGGCAAGTAATGATTAAGATAACTTAGTGGAATTGTGTAAACTAGGAAAAACAGTAATTAAAAAGGCTTTGTTTTATAAGCAGATCTCCCAGCCTCCTGTTATTATGGTTCAACATCTGCGTTTATATTAGAGTTAATTTAATCCTTGTATGTTTTGCATAGCTGTCTGTAGAAGGGGAACCCAGAGTTATGTTAATACACATATCTCTATTTAATATGATAATGCTTATTCAGAGCCTATGGAGATGAAGGTCTTGTGTCGATATCCACTTGAAGTTAAATAGCTTGGAATGCAGTATGCAGTCATCAAATAATTAACATTTAAGTGATCATTAATTAAATTTTAGGGTTGTATTAATGGTAATTAAACAAAAGTTGTCATAAATTATTTGATGCCACTGTCCAAATGCAAACATTATTATTTAGGTATTATGAGGCCAACAATAGTAACATTTTAGCTGGTCCAAAGTATTAATTACCTTTTAACCTTCACATGATTCTGTGTAGGACTTTCCAAGCCATTACTGAAGCGATGTTACTGTAATTTATATTAAATCTTGATATATTTTTGAAACCACTGCCTGCAGGTCATGTCAAGGAAAATATTTGCCCAGTAGTTTTATTACAGATCAAACCTTTATGACAATACTAAGGTTCATTTGTAAATGAAAACCAATGCAGTACATATAAGTCTAAGGAGGTTGTTGAAAAAGTTACTTACGGCCAGGTGAAATATATTTACGGTCAAGTTCTGAGACTTTACCCTGCAAAAATGAGTACGACCAGAGAATAAGCCAAAAAAGCAAGGAGTGCTGTGGGATACAGGTTAACAAGGCCAAAATACTACTGAGAAGAATGGCAGGAAGTCAGAATAAATATTGATAAGCAAATGGGGGGAAGGGGGTCACTGGGGCACAAATGAATCGGTTGGAATATAAGAAATCTGGTTAAAAATGTTTTTAAAAATCCTGTTGCCAAAATTTTTGAAAATATAAGACATTTATGCAAACAGATATATAGCTGGCAGTAAAAAAGCAATTCCTTGTGGTATTAGAATTAGTGTGGGTCTTTGAAGGGCTTATTATCCATTCTCCTAAGCTTGCAACAAATGGAACAAATATGTACCATAAAAGTAAAATCACTCAGTAAACATGAAATCACTCAGTACAATCAATACATGAACTAAAAGGACTCTCTAAAACAACATACATTTGTGTACACACCTGAGCACGCACAGCAGCAACCAACTTGTCAAATCCAGAGACTGTATCTTCCGATGTAGTTATCCGGCCTTGCATCTCTGTTGTAGTGGCCATTCTGAGTAATCTTAGTGTTACTCATATGTCTGATGTTCCACCCAATTTGCTGATGGTGATCCGATGTTGCATCTTTGGATGCTAGCAGCAGATCTGAGAAAAGGCACAGGTGGTGTTATGAAAATCCTGCATGATTACATAAGACCCCCTACAGCCCCTAGGCAGGGTCTTCTGTCTGTTTTATGCTCACACCGGTGCTTAGGATGCCACCAGGTCTTAAACCTCCAGTCAGTAGGGGCTTATATAACCGGCAGGAGATCACAGAATATAGTTGGAGAAGTAATGCAGGATAATTCCAATATGGCAGAGAGATAATGCTAACGCACTTTAATAACAGGATTCTCCAAAGACAATAAAACAAACGGTAATTAGAATACTACCAGGGAGTAATATGCAGGTAGTATATATTGATAACGTAAATGATAGCATAAGCTAAACAGTGCAATCTTAAAAGGTATTCACAGCAAGGGAGGTATATTTAAAGAGTACAGCAACTACTAATGAAGTAGCAATGGTTGTATACAATAGTTCCAGCAAACCACAGGTAGTATCCACAGCAAGGGAAAAGAACACAGTTCCAAACAGCAACTACAAATGAAGCAACTGTAGTAAGGCATCTTGGTTCATGTAAGCCACTGGCAGTAATATAAAAAGATAGGGCAGGAAGCATAGTCAGCGCATCAGCAACAAGACTCCATAAATCCAGCAGTCAGGGACTGCATGACAAGGCTCCGGAAAGAAACTATCACCCGCAATGAAGCACAGGGCTGGCTGCCTTATAACAGAAGCATGGGCCAATTACACTGCTGCAGAGAGACCAGCCCATGATTACTCAATGCGGTTCCAGTATAAAAGATAGATAGTGTCTAGTTAGACAGTCAATAGATAAACACCATATGTTAGAAAGAGATTAGGTCGACAGTGTCAAAAGGTCGACAGGGTCAAAAGGTCAACATGAAAATGGTTGACATGAAAAAGGTAGACACCATGTTTTTGCATTTTTGTGGTTTGTGTGGATAGTTTTGTCATCTGTGACCCCCAATTGTAAAAAGGCATACCCTAGCGTGGCTCGCTTCGCTCGCCACGCTTCGGGCACGGTGGCTCGCTGCGCTTGCCACAAGGTTTATAACCAACTCTATGCCAACATGGATAGAGAAGGTATGAAATAGTCCAAAAACATGTTACATTTTTAAAAATAAAATTGTCTATATTTTTTATGTCGACCATTTTCATGTCGACCTTTTGACCCTGTTGACCATTTGTACTGTCTACCTTTTTCATGTCGACCTTTCGACCCTGTCGACCTAATGTCTGTCTAACATATGGTGTCTATCCGTTGACTGTCTAACTAGACACTGTCTATCTCTCAACCGGATACCACTCAATGCAGCCACAGCTGAGCGGCTTCACGTATGAGCACAGAGTCCTGGCTGAATAGTAACAGCAGGGACCAGAAAACACCATGGCCGCTCTGAGTGGCAGTTGCCTAGCAACCACGGGACCATCGCTCAGCGCCGTAGTTGTGATGCGGCATCCCAGTCGTCTGGCAACGGCCGGGACCCGCACTGATAGGGAGCCGCATCTGCGGCTTATAACAGGTGGGTGTCTCATTTAAAAAAAAGACCCATGCCTTCTTAAAGCTGAACATACACTATACCAGTGGTGGGGAACCTTTGGCACTCTAGCTGTTGTTGAACTACACATCTCAGCACAGTTTTGCTATTTAGCCATGCTAAAATTAGCATGGCATGATGGGATGTGTAGTTCAACAACAGCTGGAGTGCCAAAGGTTCCCCATCACTGCACTATACAATTATCTGGCAGATAATCTGTGGTTGGAATGAAAATCTGGTAATGGATGAGAGCAACTGATTATCGACCATTTGTTACCAAACACTGGAAAATGGACAAAACCTGTCGTTTATAAAAATTGGTTAAATCACAGACAGGTCTTGTCCATTTTCCAGTGTTTGGTAACAAATGGTTGATTGTCAGTTGCTTTCATCCGTTACCAGGTTTTCATTCCAACCACAGATTATCTGCCAGATAATTGTATAGTGTATGCCCAGCTTTACATACCTTCTAGGATCCTCTGCAGCGCCGATCACTCCTGAGTCCACCTCTGAATTGTTAGAGAATAGAACACTCAGCGATCTGTCTCTGTCCCAGCGCTAGAGGCAGCTTCCTTGCGCTAGTGATTACCCGCTAGTGTCAGCTCAATGCGGGAGGAGGTGCCTGATGTTGCTGTCCAGGTGGGACCGCACACTTCTTCCGAGTTCATCCTGGGAGAGTCAACCTACACAGACGTGCATCTTATGCTCTCCTGCGTAGTGTGACCATGTCTGTCCGCAGCTGCACCCTGCATACGTGTAGCCGCTGTGAAACCGCTGTACTGCGTTGTCATCTAGGTGTCAGGTCCTGCTGCTGCAGAACCTCTTATGTATATAACGAACTGTTACCTCTGTTCTCTGAATAAACCTCCAATCTGGTTAAGTGCCGTTGTGCGGTCTAACATCCATATCCAACACCGTAACACACTGCCAACATGAATTAGGTGCAATATGTGCAGTGAAGCTATAGAAGCATACATTTTTACTGTAACAATAGCACAATGGTTGTCAGTCCACGCCCACGCCCTTGTACAACGGAAATATAAGGAATTACTTTTGAAAACAAAACAATAAGGTTTACAAAACACTGTCAAGGTTCGTCTTGTCTTACAAGACCTACCTTCACAAATATGCTTTAAACATTTAAACAGTCAAAATCATGTACACTTACCTCCTTACTAAAGGAGGCTGAATGTGACAGTATTCAACTTGTTGCAAACACTGTGGAATTTCGGGGTGATTAACCCTTTGACAGACAAGCTGAATAAAAAACATAAAAAGCAATCTTTTTGTCAATTTGTAGAATTATTTCACAATGCCTTATAAGTTGAGAGGTAACGGTAGATTTTCTTGCAAGGTGGATAGGAGAGAGATGAAGAACACATCACATGGTTATGAATATGTTATCACCACGGGTGAATATGTTATCACCAGGATGACATTTTAAATGAATTTGCAGATAACGACCACTCATTTCGACAAATTCTTAAAATCATCCAGTGTGTACCCACTACATCGCTAGCGATGAGCACTCCTGCAGGTTGCTAGTGGCATCCCCCATTATCTGAACATGCAGCCCAAACTGGGGATGTCACGAGCGATGCCATGCTGCCGAATGTAACATAACATAACTCCACCCCCCACCCATAACATTGTATTGTCGTACTTGCCGATGCCAGCTCCCCTGCTGGGACCCGTCGCCTGCAATGTCGTGCTGGGTACACAATACACATTGTCTAGTGTGTACCCAGCATTACACTGCCCAAATCCTCCGCTAATGCAGTGGTGGGTGGGGGATATCCCAGAATATGTGGGGTAAAAAACAAAAGTGACAATAGTGTGTACCGTAATGATATTCAGATAACCTATAAATTAGTGATGAGCGGATTCGGTTTTACTCGGTTCTCAAAACTGCATCTTATTGGCTATCCAAAACACGTGACATCCGTGAGCCAATAAGATGCCGTTTTGAGAACCGAGTAAAACCGAATCCGCTCATCACTACTATAAATGTAAATATATCAACTCACCCTTGATTGGTGGTAAGCAAGCACTGGACAGAAGTCACACAATTGTCACATGGTGTTTGCTCAGGTACTCCATAACTATATAGTAGAAGACAGAATGTGGTGCTACCAGGGTGCAGATCATTTTGGAACCTATAATTATATTTCACAGATCTTATGTAATAAAGGGCTAACGCTGTTCCTCACCTCTATGGGAAGAATTCAAGTGTTTTGCTCACCGGCAGCCACTTGATGGCCCCTCATGGAGCAATTCAAGTGTTGCTCCACATGGCCGCGCACAGCCGTGGGCGCAGACATTACTATTATGCTGTTCTGTCACTTTAACAGGGTGGTAACTAGTGATATATCATGTACTCACCCTCAATAAGAATTACATGTGCCTTGGACATTAAATGAATATTTGGTGTGACTACCCTGTGTCTTCAGCTCATCAGTCCTTCACTTGCACACAGGTACACTTGATGTTGAAATCAGGGCTCAGTCTGTGGGGACCATATCATCACTTCCAGAATTCCTTGTTCTTCTTTACACTGAAGATAGTCCTTAATGACATTGGGTGTATGTTTGGGGTCTTTGTCCTGCTGCAAAATAAATTTGGCTCTCTAATGGTATTGCATGATGGATTACTGTGTGAGGAGTAATGTGGCACAATGGGCATTACTGTGTGGAGCAAAATGTGGCGCAATGGGCATTATCGTGTGTTGGGTGTAATGTGGCGTAGTGGGCATTAGTGTATAAGGCGTAATGTGGCGCAGTAGGAATTACTGTATAAGATGTAATGTGGTGCAGTGGGCATTGTTGTATGAGGTGTAATGTGGCTCAATGGGCATTACTGTGTGGGGCATAATGTGGCGCAGTGGGCATTACTGTTTGATGTGTAATGTGGCGCAGTGGGCATTACTGTATGAGGCGTAATATGGCGCAATGGGCATTACTGTGTGGCACATATTGTTGCGCAATGGACATTGCTGTGTGGGGCATAATGTGGTGCAATGGGCATTACTGTGTGGGGGCATAATGTGGTGCAATGGGTATTACTGTACGAGGCTTAATGTGGCGCAATGGGCATTACTGTGTGGGGTGTAATGTGGTGCAATGGGCATTACTGTGTGGGGCGAAATGTGGTGCCTTGGGCATTTCTGTGTGGATTGTAATTAGAGATGTGCACCGGAAATTTTTGGGGTTTTGTGTTTTGGTTTTGGATTCGGTTCCGCGGCCGTGTTTTGGATTCAGACGCGTTTTGGCAAAACCTCCCTTAAAAATTTTTGTCGGATTCGGGTGTGTTTTTTTCAAAAAACCCTCAAAAACAGCTTAAATCATAGAATTTGGGGGTAATTTTGATCCTATAGTATTATTAACCTCAATAACCATAATTTCCACTCATTTCCAGTCTACTCTGAACACCTCACAATATTATTTTTAGTCCTAAAATTTGCACTGAGGTCGCTGGATGACTAAGCTAAGCGACCCAAGTGGGCGGCACAAACACCTGGCCCATCTAGGACTGGCACTGCAGTGTCAGACTGGATGGCACTTTAAAAAATTGGCCCCAAACATCACATGATGCTAAGATAAAAAAAAAAAAAAGAGGTGCAAGATGGAATTGTCCTTGGGCCCTCCCACCCACCCTTATGTTGTATAAACAGGACATGCACACTTTAACAAACCCATCATTTCAGCGACAGGGTCTGCCACACGACTGTGGCTGAAATGACTGGTTGGTTTGGGCCCCCACCAAAAAAGAAACAATCAATCTCTCCTTGCACAAACTGGCTATACAGAGGCAAGATATCCACCTCCTCCTCATCCTCCGATTCCTCAACCCTTTCACTGTGTACATCCCTCTCCTCACAGAGTATTAATTTGTCCCCACTGGAATCCACCATCACAGGTCCCTGTGTACTTTCTGGAGGCAATTGCTGGTAAATGTCTCCACGGAGGAATTGATTATAATTCATTTTGATGAACATCATCTTCTCCACATTTTGTGGAAGTAACCTTGTACGCCGATCGCTGATAAGGTGACCGGCTGCACTAAACACTCTTTCGGAGTACACACTGGAGGGGGGGCAACTTAGGTAAAATAAAGCCAGTTTGTGCAAGGGCCTCCAAATTGCCTCTTTTTCCTGCCAGTATACATACGGACTGTCTGACGTGCCTACTTGGATGCGGTCACTCATATAATCCTCCACCATTCTTTCAATGGTGACAGAATCATATGCAGTGACAGTAGACGACATGTCAGCAATCGTTGGCAGGTCCTTCAGTCCGGACCAGATGTCAGTTTTCGCTCCTGACTGCCCTGCATCACCGCCAGTGGGTGGTTTTGGCAATCTGATAATTTTCCTGGCAGCTCCAGTGGCGGTAGAAAATGAAGGAGGAGCTGTTGGCGGGTCACGTTCCGCTTGACTTGACAAGTGTCTCACCAGCAGGTCTTTGAACATCTGCAGACTTGTGTCTGCCGGAAAGAGAGATCCAACTTAGGCTTTAAACCTAGGATCGAGCACGGTGGCCAAAATGTAGTGCTCTGATTTCAACGGATTGACCACCCGTGAATCCTGGTTAAGCGAATGAAGGGCCCCAACCACAAGTCCCACATGCCTAGCGGAATAGCTCCGTTTTAGCTCCTCCTTCAATCTCTCCAGCTGCTTCTGCAAAAGCCTGATGAGGGGAATGACCTGACTCACGCTGGCAGTGTCGGAACTGACTTCACGTGTGGCAAGTTCAAAGGGTTGCAGTTACCACCTCTTGCTTCAGCTGATGGCAGGGCATGTTCAGGAGTGTTTGCTGGTGCTCCAGTCTTCGGCACGCGGTGGCTGAATGCCGAAAGTGGCCCGCAATTCTTCGGGCCACCGACAGCATCTCTTGCACGCCCCTGTCGTTTTTTTTAAAATTCTGCACCACCAAATTCATTGTATGTGCAAAACATGGGACGTGCTGGAATTTGCCCACATGTAATGGACGCACAATATTGGTGGCGTTGTCCGATGTCACAAATCCCCAGGAGAGTCCAATTGGGGTAAGCCAATCTGCGATTATGTTCCTCAGTTTCCGTAAGAGGTGTGTGCCTCTTATGGAAAGCGGTGATACAAAGTGTAGCCTGCCTAGGAACGAGTTGGCGTTTGCGAGATGCTGCTACTGGTGCCACCACTGTTGTTGCTGCGGGAGGCAAAACATCTACCCAGTGGGCTGTCACAGTCATATAGTCCTTAGTCTGCCCTGCTCCACTTGTCCAGAGCCGGATTAAGACCATGGGGGGCCCGGGGTACTTAAGACAGTGTGGCCCCTATTCAAAGGGGGAGGGGGTGTATATATATACATACACACACACACCACACATATATATATATATTCACACACACATATATATATATACATACACCCACACGTGTGTGTGTGTGTATATATATATATATGATATATATATATTATATACACACACATATTTATATATACACATATATATATATATATATATAAATACGATATATATATATATTATATACACACATATTTATATATACACATATATATATATATATATATATACATCCATATATATACATTATATATATATATATATATACACATACATACATATATATATATATATATATATATATATTAAAACCCAGTACATAATGTAAATTACGCAGCCTTACGTTTTTTTTTAGGAGTCTGAGAGCTGGCTAGCCTGGCTGAGAAAGGGTGCTGGGCTAGCTGCTGCCTCCACGGAGTCCTCACGCGGCTGTCCTCCCTACTTCTTCCCTGCAGCCTGCGCGCCCAGCGGCAGCCAATGTCTGAGCCGCAGGCTGCTGCTGCTCCTCACGTTATTGGACAGCTGAGCCGTCGCTCAGCTGTCCTTCCATCACAACCTGTGAAGCCGCCGCCGGGAGCCAGAGCCGCCAGGGACAGGACAGCCCTGCCGCTGCGTGTGTCGCCGGTTCCCGGGAGCGCAGCGCAATACCGCAGATCGGATCTCTGTTCCGCTCTGCGGCGGCGACGGGGGGCCCTTTCAAAAAAGGGGGCCCGGGGTACTTATCCCCGGGACCCCCCTCTTAATCCAGCTCTGCACTTGTCCACATGTCCGTGGTTAAGTGGACATTGGGTACAACTGCATTTTTTAGGACACTGGTGACTCTTTTTCTGACATCTGTGTACATTCTCGGTATCGCCTGCCTAGAGAAGTGGAACCTAGATGGCATTTGGTACCAGGGACACACTACCTCAAGAAATTCTCTAAGTCCCTGTGAACTAACGGCGGATAACGGACGCACGTCTAACACCAACACAGCTGCCAAGGCCTGAGTTATCCGCTTTGCAACAGGATGACTGCTGTGATATTTCATCTTCCTCGCAAAGGACTGTTGGACAGTCAATTGCTTACTGGAAGTAGTACAAGTGGTCTTCCGACTTCCCCTCTGGGATGATGATCGACTCCCAGCAGCAACAACAGCAGAGCCAGGAGCAGTAGGCGTTACACTCAAGGATCCATCGGAGGAATCCCAGTCAGGAGAGGACTCATCAGACTTGCCAGTGACATGGCCTGTAGGACTATTGGCTTTCCTGTCTAAGGAGGAAATTGACACTGAGGGAGTTGGTGGTGTGGTTTGCAGGAGTTTGGGTACAAGAGAAAGAAGGGATTTAGTTGTCAGTGGACTGCTTCCGCTGTCACACAAAGTTTTTGAACTTGTCAATGACTTCTGATGAATGCGCTCCAGGTGACGTATAAGGGAGGATGTTCCTAGGTGGTTAACGTCCTTACCCCTACTTATTACAGCTTGACAAAGGCAACACACGGCTTGACACCAGTTGTCCGCATTTCTGTTGAAATAATTCCACACCGAAGAGGTGATTTTTTTTTAAGTATTTTGACCAGGCATGTCAATGGCCTTATTCATCCCACGGACAACAGGTGTCTCCCCGGTTGCCTGACTTAAACAAACCACCTCTCCATCAGATTCCTCCTTGTCAATTTCCTCCTCAGCGCCGGCAACACCCATATCCTCATCCTGGTGTACTTCAACAGTGACATCTTCAATTTGACTATCAGGAATTGGACTGTGGGTGCTCCTTCCAGCACTTGCAGGGGGCGTGCAAATGGTGGAAGGCGCCACCTCTTCTCGTCCAGTGTGGGGAAGGTCAGGCATCGCAACCGATACAATTGAACTCTCCTTGGGGATTTGTGATTTAGAAGAACGCACAGTTCTTTGCTGTGCTTTTGCCAGCTTAACTCTTTTCATTTTTCTAGCGAGAGGATGAGTGCTTCCATCCTCATGTGGAGCTGAACCACTAGCCATGAACATAGGCCAGGACCTCAGCCGTTCCTTGCCACTCCGTGTTGTAAATGGCATATTGGCAAGTTTACGCATTTCCTCAGATGCTTTTAATTTAGATTTTTGGGTCATTTTACTGAACTTTTGTTTTTTGGATTTGCCATGCTCTCTACTATGACATTGGGCATCGGCCTTGGCAGACGACGTTGATGGCATTGAATCGTCTCTGCCATGGCTAGTGGCAGCAGCTTCAGCACTAGGTGGAAGTGGATCTTTATCTTTCCCTATTTTACCCTCCACATTTTTGTTCTCCATTTTTTAATGTGTGGAATTATATGCCAGTAATATTATTATATCAATAGCAATGGCCTACTGTACTGTACTACTATATACTGGTGGTCACCACAATGCTGCACTTTACTACTATATACTGGTCACACAACAATGCAACAGATATTGAGCACTGCTCAGGATTCTAGAAATGAGTCTGACACGGAGCTGCAAGATACAGCAATGGCCTACTGTACTGTACTACTATATACTGGTGGTCACCAAAATGCTGCACTATACTACTATATACTGGTCACAACAATGCAGCACAGATATGGATACTAGAAGTGACACAGAGCTGCAAGATACAGCAATGGCCTACTGTACTGTATTACTATATACTGGTGGTCACCAAAATGCTGCACTGTACTACTATATACTGGTCACACAACAATGCAGCAGATATTGAGCACTGATCAGGACACTAGAACTGAGTCTGACACGGAGCTGCAAGATACAGCAATGGCCTACTGGACTGTACTACTATAATATACTGGTGGTCACCACAATGCAGCACACTGAGGACAGATATTGAGCTTTTCAGGCAGAGAACGTAGCCACGTCCTCTCCGCTCAATCTGCAATGCACGAGTGAAAATGGCGGCGATGCACGGTTCTTTTTATGGAATACGAATCTCGCGAGAATTCGACAGCGGGATGATGACGTTCGGCCTCGTTTGGGTTAACCGAGCAAGGCGGGAAGATCCGAGGCTGCCTCGGACCCGTGTAAAACACGTGAAGTTCGGGGGGGTTCGGATCTTGACAAACCGAACCCGCTCATCTCTAATTGTAAATATGGCACAGTGGGCATTACCAGGGGCGGATTGGGAACAAAAAGCGGCCCTGGAAAAATTTGTACTAGTGGCCCCACATGGGCAGCACCAGAGGTGTAAGGTCTAGCCATGGGCCATGGCAGCAGCACCCTCCCCCCAAGACTTTTCAGATAGTTGGCATACCCAGCATCAAGGGGGAAGTTAAAAAGAAATAAAATTAAATATTATGAGCACATTATATGATACACCTTCAGAATTTAGGAAACTATATCATTCTTTAGAAAATAAGAATTTACTTACCGATAATTCTATTTCTCATAGTCCGTAGTGGATGCTGGGACTCCGTAAGGACCATGGGGAATAGCGGCTCCGCAGGAGACTGGGCACAAAAGTAAAAGCTTGAACTAGCTGGTGTGCACTGGCTCCTCCCCCTATGACCCTCCTCCAAGCCTCAGTTAGGATACTGTGCCCGGACGAGCGTACATAATAAGGAAGGATATTGAATCCCGGGTAAGACTCATACCAGCCACACCAATCACACCGTACAACCTGTGATCTGAACCCAGTTAACAGTATGATAAACGAAGGAGCCTCTGAAAAGATGGCTCACAACAATAATAACCCGAATTTTGTAACAATAACTATATACAAGTATTGCAGACAATCCGCACTTGGGATGGGCGCCCAGCATCCACTACGGACTATGAGAAATAGAATTATCGGTAAGTAAATTCTTATTTTCTCTAACGTCCTAAGTGGATGCTGGGACTCCGTAAGGACCATGGGGATTATACCAAAGCTCCCAAACGGGCGGGAGAGTGCGGATGACTCTGCAGCACCGAATGAGAGAACTCCAGGTCCTCCTCAGCCAGGGTATCAAATTTGTAGAATTTAGCAAACGTGTTTGCCCCTGACCAAGTAGCTGCTCGGCAAAGTTGTAAAGCCGAGACCCCTCGGGCAGCCGCCCAAGATGAGCCCACCTTCCTTGTGAATGGGCTTTTACAGATTTTGGCTGTGGCAGGCCTGCCACAGAATGCGCAAGCTGAATTGTACTACAAATCCAACGAGCATTCGTCTGCTTAGAAGCAGGAGCACCCAGCTTGTTGGGTGCATACAGGATAAACAGCGAGTCAGATTTCCTGACTCCAGCCGTCCTGGAAATATATATTTTGAGGGCCCTGACTACGTCCAGTAACTTGGAGTCCTCCAAGTCCCTAGTAGCCGCAGGCACCACAATAGGCTGGTTCACGTGAAACGCCGAAACCACCTTTGTGAGAAATTGAGGACGAGTCCTCAATTCTGCCCTATCCGTGTGAAAAATCAGGTAAGGGCTTTTATAAGATAAAGCCGCCAATTCTGAGACACGCCTGGCTGAAGCCAGGGCTAACAGCATTACCACCTTCCATGTGAGATATTTTAATTCCACAGTGGTGAGTGGTTCAAACCAATGTGATTTTAGGAACCCCAAAACCACATTGAGATCCCAAGGTGCCACCGGGGGCACAAAAGGAGGCTGTATATGCAGTACCCCTTTGACAAACGTCTGGACTTCAGGCACTGAAGCCAGTTCTTTTTGGAAAAAAATCGACAGGGCCGAAATTTGAACCTTAATGGACCCTAAGTTTAGGCCCATAGACAGTCCTGTTTGCAGGAAATGTAGGAAGCGACCCAGTTGAAATTCCTCTGTAGGGGCCTCTTTGGCCTCACACCACGCAACATATTTTCGCCAAATGCGGTGATAATGTTTTGCGGTTACATCCTTCCCGGCCTTTATCAGGGTAGGGATGACTTCTTCTGGAATGCCTTTTTCCTTCAGGATCCGGCGTTCAACCGCCATGCCGTCAAACGCAGCCGCGGTAAGTCTTGGAACAGACAAGGTCCCTGCTGGAGCAGGTCCTTTCTTAGAGGTAGAGGCCACGGGTCCTCCGTGAGCATCTCTTGAAGTTCCGGGTACCAAGTCCTTCTTGGCCAATCCGGAACCACGAGTATAGTTCTTACTCCTCTCCTTTTTATGATTCTCAGTACTTTTGGTATGAGAGGCAGAGGAGGGAACACATACACTGACTGGTACACCCATGGTGTTACCAGAGCGTCCACCGCTATTGCCTGAGGGTCCCTTGACCTGGCGCAATATCTGTCTAGTTTTTTGTTGAGACGGGACGCCATCATGTCCACCTTTGGTTTTTCCCAACGGTTTACCATCTCTTGGAAGACTTCTGGATGAAGTCCCCACTCCCCCGGGTGAAGGTCGTGTCTGCTGAGGAAGTCCGCTTCCCAGTTGTCCACTCCCGGAATGAACACTGCTGACAGTGCTATCACATGATTCTCCGCCCAGCGAAGAATCCTTGCAGCTTCTGCCATCGCCCTCCTGCTTCTCGTGCCGCCCTGTCTGTTTACGTGGGCGACTGACGTGATGTTGTCCGATTGGATCAATACCGCCTGACCCTGAAGCAGGGGTTTTGCTTGACTTAGGGCATTGTAAATGGCCCTTAGTTCCAGAATGTTTATATGAAGAGATGTTTCCATGCTTGACCACAAGCCTTGGAAATTTTGTCCCTGTGTGACTGCTCCCCAGCCTCTCAGGCTGGCATCTGTGGTCACCAGGATCCAATCCTGAATGCCGAATCTGCGGCCCTCTAGTAGATGAGCACTCTGCAGCCACCACAGAAGAGACCCCCTTGTCCTTGGCGACAGGGTTATCCGCTGATGCATCTGAAGATGCGATCCGGACCATTTGTCCAGAAGATCCCACTGAAACGTTCTTGCATGGAATCTTCCAAATGGAATCGCTTCGTAAGAAGCCACCGTTTTTCCCAGGACCCTCGTGCACTGATGCACTGACACCTGGCCTGGTTTTAGGAGATTCCTGACTAGCTCGGATAACTCCCTGGCCTTCTCCTCTGGGAGAAACACCTTTTTCTGGACTGTGTCCAGAATCATTCCTAGGAACAGGAGACGTGTCGTTGGAATCAGCTGCGATTTTGGAATATTTAGGATCCACCCGTGCTGACGTAACACTAACTGAGATAGTGCTACTCCGACTTCTAACTGTTCCCTGGACCTTGCCCTTATCAGGAGATCGTCCAAGTAAGGGATAATTAAAACGCCTTTTCTTCGAAGAAGAATCATCATTTCGGCCATTACCTTGGTAAAGACCCGAGGTGCCGTGGACAACCCAAACGGCAGCGTCTGAAACTGATAATGACAGTTTTGTACTACAAACCTGAGGTACCCTTGGTGAGAAGGGTAAATTGGGACGTGGAGATAAGCATCTTTGATGTCCAGAGACACCATATAGTCCCCTTCTTCCAGGTTTGCTATCACTGCTCTGAGTGACTCCATCTTGAATTTGAACCTCTTTATGTAAGTGTTCAAGGATTTTAGATTTAAAATTGGTCTCACCGAGCCGTCCGGCTTCGGTACCACAAACAGCGTGGAATAATACCCCTTTCCCTGTTGTAGGAGAGGTACCTTGATTATCACCTGCTGGGAATACAGCTTGTGAATGGCTTCCAAAACTGCCTCCCTGTCGGAGGGAGACTTTGGTAGAGCAGACTTCAGGAACCGGCGAGGGGGAGACGTCTCGAATTCCAGTTTGTACCCCTGTGATACTACCTGCAGAATCCAGGGGTCCACTTGCGAGTGAGCCCACTGCGCGTTGAAATTTTTGAGACGGGCCCCCACCGTGTCCGAGTCCGCTTGTAAAGCCCCAGCGTCATGCTGAAGACTTGGCAGAAGCAGAGGAGGGCTTCTGCTCCTGGGAAGAGGCTGCCTGGTGCAGTCTTTTTCCTCTTCCTCTGCCCCGGGGCAGAAATGAGTGGCCTTTTGCCCGCCTGTACTTATGGGAACGAAAGGACTGAGTTTGAAAAGACGGTGTCTTTTTCTGCTGAGAGGTGACCTGGGGTAAAAAGGTGGACTTTCCGGCCGTTGCCGTGGCCACCAGGTCCGATAGACCGGCCCCAAATAACTCCTCTCCTTTAAACGGCAATACTTCCATATGTCGTTTGGAATCCGCATCCCCTGACCACTGTCGCGTCCATAACGCTCTTCTGGCCGAAATGGACATAGCACTCACTCTTGATGCCAGGGTGCAAATATCCCTCTGTGCATCACGCATATATAGTAATGCATCCTTCAAATGCTCTATAGTCAGTAATATACTGTCCCTATCCAGGGTATCAATATTTTCAGTCAGGGAATCCGACCACGCCACTCCAGCACTGCACATCCAGGCTGATGCGATTGCTGGTCGCAGTATAACACCAGTATGTGTGTATATACCCTTCAGGATATTTTCCAGCCTTCTATCCGCTGGTTCTTTGAGGGCGGCCGTATCAGGAGACGGTATCGCTACTTGTTTAGATAAACGTGTGAGCGCTTTATCTACTTTAGGGGGTGTTTCCCAACGCGCCCTAACCTCTGGCGGGAAAGGGTATAGTGCCAATAATTTATTAGAAATTAGCACTTTTTTATCGGGGGAAACCCACGCTTTATCACACACCTCATTTAATTCATCTGACTCAGGAAAAGCTACTGGTAGTTTTTTCACTCCCCACATAATACCCTTCTTTGTGGTACTTGTAGTGTCAGAAATGTTCAATGCCTCCTTCATTGCCGTGATCATGTAACGTGTGGCCCTACTGGACATTACGTTTGTCTACTCACCGTCGACACTGGACTCAGTATCCGTGTCTGGGTCTGTGTCGACCCACTGAGGTAACGGGCGTTTTATCGCCCCTGACGGTGTCTGAGACGCCTGGACAGGCACTAATTGATTTGTCGGCTGTCTCATGTCGTCAACAGTTTTTTGTAAAGTGCTGACATTGTCACGTAGTTCTTTAAATACAACCATCCAGTCAGGTGTCGACTCCCTAGGGGGTGACATCACTAACACAGGCAATTGCTCTGCTTCCACATCATTTTCCTCCTCATACATGTCGACACAATCGTACCGACACCCAGCACACACACAGGGAATGCTCTGATAGAGGACAGGACCCCACTAGCCCTTTGGGGAGACAGAGGGAGAGTTTGCCAGCACACACCAGAGCGCTATATATATATATAGGGATAACCTTATATAAGTGTTACTCCCTTTTATAGCTGCTATTTATAATTTAGCTGCCAATAGTGCCCCCCCTCTCTCGTTTTTACCCTGATTCTGTAGGGACTGCAGGGGAGAGTCAGGGAGCCGTCCTTCCAGCGGAACTGTGAGGGAAAATGGCGCTTGTGTGCTGAGGAGATAGGCTCCGCCCCTTCACGACGGCCTTATCTCCCTCTTTTTTCTGGAAAACTGGCAGGGGTTAAATACATCCATATAGCCCAGGAGCTATATGTGATGTATTTCTTTTGCCATCCTAAGGTATTTCTGTTTTTATTGCGTCTCAGGGCGCTCCCCCCCAGCGCCCTGCACCCTCAGTGACCGGAGTGTGAAGTGTGCTGAGAGCAATGGCGCACAGCTGCAGTGCTGTGCGCTACCTTAGTTGAAGACAGGAACGTCTTCTGCCGCCGATTTCACCGGACCTCTTCGTTCTTCTGGCTCTGTAAGGGGGCCGGCGGCGCGGCTCCGTGACCCATCCAGGCTGAACCTGTGATCGTCCCTCTGGAGCTAATGTCCAGTAGCCTAAGAAACCCAATCCACTCTGCACGCAGGTGAGTTCGTTTCTTCTCCCCTTAGTCCCACGATGCAGTGAGCCTGTTGCCAGCAGGACTCACTGAAAATAAAAAACCTAAAATAAACTTTTACTCTAAGCAGCTCAGGAGAGCCACCTAGCATGCACCCTTCTCGTTCGGGCACAAAAATCTAACTGAGGCTTGGAGGAGGGTCATAGGGGGAGGAGCCAGTGCACACCAGCTAGTTCAAGCTTTTACTTTTGTGCCCAGTCTCCTGCGGAGCCGCTATTCCCCATGGTCCTTACGGAGTCCCAGCATCCACTTAGGACGTTAGAGAAAGATATATTTTCTTGCTTATTACACCAACCGTATCCCAATCACTATTCACTCAATCTTATATGTCAGCCAAGCAGGCAGACAGAGCATACATTAGATCAGGCTTGTCCAACCCGCGGCCCGCGGGCCGCATGCGGCCCAAGTCGGCTAGTAATGCGGCCCAGGAGCAGCGCTGCAGCAGAGGTTTTTTTTTTGTTTTTTTTCGAGTACGGACACCACATGTGAGGCTGAGCCGGCCCCAGCAGGCTGTCAGCACATCCTGATTGGATTGCTGCTGCTGGGACCTGCACCAGCTCACGCCCTCTCCGCTGTCAGTCACAGTGTAGCCCTCCTCCGCTGCATAGCGGCACACGTGACTGAGCAGCGCGAGAGTAGAGGAGCCCAGCGGAGAAGTTGGTTGTACAAGAACACGTAAGTGAGCCGGGGGTGGGTGCCTGTCCGTGGCCGCGCCGCTGTACAGTGTCCCGGGGGGGGGGGGGAATCAAGATCTGAAGTCCTGCGCCGCTGTACAGTGTCCGGGGAAGGGGGGGGGGAATCAAGATCTGAAGTCCGTGGCCGCGGCCTGCGCCGCTGTACAGTGTCATGTACAGATGTCCCTCCCGTAGTACAGCAGAGTGGAGCGGCGGACGGAGACGGAGGCAGCGCTGCAGGAGCGGTAAGTATGTGTCTGTGTGTATGTGTGTTTTTTTTTACAGCTACAAGGGGCACAGTACAGGGGCGCAGCTACAAGGGGCACAGTACAAGGGGGCAGCTACAGGGCCACAACTACAAGGGGCACAGTACAAGGGGGCAGCTACAAGGGGCACAGTACAAGGGGGCAGCTACAGGGCCACAAGTACAAGGGGCACAGTACAAGGGGGCAGCTACAAGGGGCACAGTACAAGGGGGCAGCTACAGGGCCACAACTACAAGGGACACAGTACAAGGGGGCAGCTACAAGGGGCACAGTACAAGGGGGCAGCTACAGGGCCACAACTACAAGGGGCACAGTACAAGGGGGCAGCTAGTGCTACAGGGCCACAACTACAAGGGGCACAGTACAAGGGGGCAGCTACAGGGGCACAACTACAAGGGGCACAGTACAAGGGGCGCAGCTACAGGGGCACAACTACAAGGGGCGCAGCTACAGGGGCACAACTACAAGGGGCACAGTACAAGGGGGCAGCTACAGGGGCACAACTACAAGGGGCGCAGCTACAGGGGCACAGCTACAAGGGGCGCAGCTACAGGGGCACAACTACAAGGGGCGCAGCTACAGGGGCACAGCTACAAGGGGCGCAGCTACAGGGGCACAACTACAAGGGGCGCAGCTACAGGGGCACAGCTACAAGGGGCACAGTACAAGGGGCGCAGCTACAGGGGAAAAACTACAAGGGGCACAGAACAAGGGGCGCAGCTACAGGGGCACAACTACAAGGGGCGCAGCTATAGTGGCACAGCTACAAGGGGCGCAGCTACAGGGGCACAACTACAAGGGACGCAGCTACAGGGGCACAGCTACAAGGGGCACAGTACAAGGGGCGCAGCTACAGGGGCACAACTACAAGGGGCACAGTACAAGGGGCGCAGCTACAGGGGCACAACTACAAGGGGCGCAGCTATAGTGGCACAGCTACAAGGGGCGCAGCTACAGGGGCACAACTACAAGGGACGCAGCTACAGGGGCACAGCTACAAGGGGCACAGTACAAGGGGCGCAGCTACAGGGGCACAACTACAAGGGGCACAACTACAAGGGGCACAGTACAAGGGGCACAGCTACAGGGGCACAACTACAAGGGGCACAGTACAAGGGGCGCAGCTACAGGGGCACAACTACAAGGGGCGAACGTCTTCCCGCGTCAGTGAGGGCATAATATTCATTAATTCGTTTGTAAGTATAATTTTCATTTTTATAGGTACCGACCCTTTTGGATTCTACTGGACAAGTGGACGTGACCGGCGTGGGATGTAGGTAAGTAATCTGTCTCTCATTCAGGTATCGTTACTGTTATTTTATTTTATGTGCGGCCCAAACCAAATTTTCATCTTCTAATGTGGCCCAGGGAAGGTGAAGGGTTTGACACCCCTGCACTAGATCATCTGCAATCACAGGCTAAGTGGCAAAGAAATTTCATATATGCAAATTGTTTAGCATCTTATTCATTATGTCTATAAAAAGGACCACATGTACTTAAACAAAACAGGCCCCACGGGTGCGCCAGCCCACCGGGAATCTTCCCTGTAGACCCTATGGCCAATCCGCCTCTGGGCATTACTGTATAAGGCGTAATGGGGCGCAGTGGGCATTACTGTATATAGCGTATTGTGGCACAGTGGGCATTACTGTATATAGCGTATTGTGGCACAGTGGGCATTACTGTATATAGCGTAATGTGGCACAGTGGGCATTACTGTATGAGGTGTAATGTGACACAATGAGCATTTCTGTGTGGGGCATAATGTGGCAGAATGGGCATTACTGTGTGCAGCATAATGTGGCACAATGGGCATTACTGTGTGGGGCATAAGGTGGTGCAATGGACTTTACTGAATGAGGCATAATGGGGCACAATGGGCATTACTGTGTGGGGTGTAATGTGGAGCAATGGGCATTACTGTGTGTTGGGTGTAATGTGGTGCATTGGGCATTTTTGTGTGGATAGTAATGTGGCGCAGTGGGCATTACTGTGTGTGGGGCATAACGTGGTACATAATGTTATCTTGTAATGCCATAAAAGAATACTGGGGGTAATTCATATCTGATCGCTGGGCTGCGTTTTTTGCTGTCCTGCGATGAGATAGTCGCCGCCTACAGGGGAGTGTATTTTCGATGTGCTAGCAGAGCTGCTAAAAATCAGTTTGCGCAGTCTCTGCGCAGCCCAGGACTTACTCTTCCAGTGCGTTTGAATCCTGCTGATCGGGGCTGGAGCTGACGTCAGACACCCCCCTCTGAAAATGCTTGGGCACGCCAGCGTTTTTCCAGACACTCCCTGTAAATGGTTAGTTGCCACTCACAAACGGCCTCTGCCTGTCAATCACCTTGCATACACCTTAGTGAATGGATTTTTCGCAGCATCCCATCGCTGACCGGCGATGCCCGTTGTAGCTGTTCGACGCGCCAGAGCATTGCGGTGCATAATCACGCGCAGTTTGTACCTGATCACCCGCTGTGCGAAAACACACAACAGCAATCAAATCTGAATTACCCCCAGTGTGCTGAACACCTTAACCACCAATATCACCTGGACAGTGAGGAGAACCAGCTCTTTATCTACTACAGGGCCAGTTCTAGACCTTGTGGCGCCCAAGGCAAAAGTTTCCTTTGCCCTCCCCGACAGGTAAAACAGGGTTAGTGCGCGCCTAAGACGTGCGTAAAAAAATAGGGGCGTGGGTTCATTGGGAAGGGGCATGGCCCTTGTAGTTGTGCCACCTGTAGATTTGCCCCCAGAAGTTATGCCCCCAGTAGATGTGTCCCCAGTACAGATGCCCCTGTAGTTATGCCCCCTTAGATGTGCCCCCAGTAGAGATGCCCCCTGTAGATTTGCTCCCATTAGATGTGCCCCCAGTAGAGATGCCCCTGTAGTTATGCCCCCTTAGCTGTGCTCCCAGTAGAGATGCCCCCCTGTAGATTTGCCCCCATTAGATGTGCCCCCCCAGAGATGCCCCTTAGTTATGCCCCCTTAGATGTGCCCCCTTCAGTTGTGCCTCCAGTAGAGATGCCCCTGTAGTTATGCCCACTTAGATGTGCCCCCATTAAATTTGCCACCAGTAGAGATGACTCTGTATTTATGCCCCCTTAGCTGTGCCCCCAGTAGAGATGCCCCCTGTAGATTTGCCCCATTAGATGTGCCCCCAGTAGAGATGCCCCTGTAGTTATGCCCCCTTAGATGTGCCCCATTAGTTGTGCCCCCAGTAGAGATGCCCCTGTAGTTAGAGGCACCTGCGGGGTGACTGCGGCCATGCCCACTGGCTGCAGCTCCCCAGGCACCCACCCTGCTAGCCCGTGCCTAGATCCACTCCTGATCTACTACAGCACTGCGCCCCTCCACAACGGGCTTAAACAGACGTGTGCTATGCTGATTGGGAGAGCAAGGCTAGCCATGGCGGGTTACACCATGGCTGCTGAGAACTGAACGCTCCACATGTTTGGGAGCGACGCTGCAGTGGGACACATTACAGCCGCTGAGAACCGGACGCCCCATATGGGGAGCGGTGACAAGCTACACTGTTGTAAACCTGACTGACACAGCATGGAGATAGACTGTGACAACTGAGTGTCTCCTCTGTTCAACCAGTATATACATTAATATTAGTGATGAGCGGGTTCGGTTCCTCGGAATCCGAACCCCCACGAACTTCACCCATTTTACACGGGTCCGAGGCAGACTCGGATTCTCCCGTATGGCTCGGTTAACCCGAGCGCGCCCGAACGTCATCATCCCGCTGTCGGATTCTCGCGAGATTCAGATTCTATATAAGGAGCCGCGCGTCGCCGACATTTTTCACTCGTGCATTGGAAATGATAGTGAGAGGACGTGGCTGGCGTCCTCTCACTTTGTTTCAGGGGGCTGCAAATATCTTTATTCTGGGGACCAGCAGTGTTATAGGAGGAGTACAGTGCAGAGTTTTCTGACCAGTGACCACCAGTATTATACGTTCTCTGCCTGAAAAACGCTCCATATCTGTGCTCAGTGTGCTGCATATATCTGTGCTCACACTGCTTTATTGTGGGGACTGGGGACCAGCAGTATTATATAGGAGGAGTACAGTGCAGAGTTTTGCTGACCAGTGACCACCAGTATTATACGTTCTCTGCCTAAAAAACGCTCCATATCTGTGCTCAGTGTGCTGCATATATCTGTGCTCACACTGCTTTATTGTGGGGACTGGGGACCAGCAGTATTATATAGGAGGAGTACAGTGCAGAATTTTGCTGACCAGTGACCACCAGTATTATATGTTCTCTGCCTGAAAAACGCTCCATATCTGTGCTCAGTGTGCTGCATATATCTGTGCTCACACTGCTTTATTGTGGGGACTGGGGACCAGCAGTATTATAAAGGAGGAGTACAGTGCAGAGTTTTGCTGACCAGTGACCACCAGTATTATATGTTCTCTGCCTGAAAAACGCTCCATATCTGTGCTCAGTGTGCTGCATATATCTGTGCTCACACTGCTTTATTGTGGGGACTGGGGACCAGCAGTATTATATAGGAGGAGTACAGTGCAGAGTTTTGCTGACCAGTGACCACCAGCAGGGTCAGTTCGAGGGCCCTCTGCGCCCCGGGCAGGAATTTGGGGCGTGGCTTAATACAGGGGGCATGGTCAGTCACACCCCCTGTACAGTAGTAGCGCCGCTTAAATGCTGAGCGGTGCGCGATGACGTCACCGCGCACCGCACAGCAAAAGGTCCTCTCCACGAAAGGAAACTAGACGCATAGCGTCTAGGTTTTAAATCTAGGATTGAGCACGGTGGCCAAAATGTAGTGCTCTGATTTCAACAGATTGACCACCCGTGAATCCTGGTTAAGCGAATTAAGGGCTCCATCCACAAGTCCCACATGCCTGGCGGAATCGCTCTGTTTTAGCTCCTCCTTCAATGTCTCCAGCTTCTTCTGCAAAAGCCTGATGAGGGGAATGACCTGACTCAGGCTGGCAGTGTCTGAACTGACTTCACGTGTGGCAAGTTCAAAGGGTTGCAGAACCTTGCACAACGTTGAAATCATTCTCCACTGCACTTGAGTCAGGTGCATTCCCCCTCCTTTGCCTATATCGTAGGCAGATGTATAGGCTTGAATGGCCTTTTGCTGCTCCACCATCCTCTGAAGCATATAGAGGGTTGAATTCCCCCTCGTTACTACCTCTTGCTTCAGATGATGACAGGGCAGGTTCAGGACTGTTTGCTGGTGCTCCAGTCTTCGGCACGCGGTGGCTGAATGCCGAAAGTGGCCCGCAATTCTTCGGGCCACCGACAGCATCTCTTGCACGCTCATGTCGTTTTTTAAATAATTCTGCACAACCAAATTCAATGTATGTGCAAAACATGGGACGTGCTGGAATTTGCCCAGATGTAATGCACGCACAATATTGCTGGCGTTGTCTGATGTCACAAATCCCCAGGAGAGTCCATTTGGGGTAAGCCATTCTGCGATGATGTTCCTCAGTTTCCGTAAGAGGTTGTCAGCTGTGTGCCTCTTCTGGAAAGCGGTGATACAAAGCGTAGCCTGCCTAGGAACGAGTTGGCGTTTGCGAGATGCTGCTACTGGTACCGCCGCTGCTGTTCCTGCTGCGGGAGGCAATACATCTACCCAGTGGGCTGTCACAGTCATATAGTCCTGCTCCACTTGTCCACATGTCCGTGGTTAAGTGGACATTGGATACAACTGCATTTTTTAGGACACTGGTGACTCTTTTTCTGAGGTCTGTGTACATTTTCGGTATCGCCTGCCTAGAGAAATGGAACCTAGATGGTATTTGGTACCGGGGACACAGTACCTCAATCAAGTCTGTAGTTGCCTGTGAATTAACGGTGGATAACGGAAACACGTTTCTCACCGCCCAGGCTGCCAAGGCCTGAGTTATCCGCTTTGCAGCAGGAAGACTGCTGTGATATTTCATCTTCCTCGCTAAGGACTGTTGGACAGTCAGTTGCTTACTGGAAGTAGTACAAGTGGTCTTCCGACTTCCCCTCTGGGATGACGATCGACTCCCAGCAGCAACAACAGCAGCGCCAGCAGCAGTAGGCGTTATACTCAAGGATGCATCGGAGGAATCCCAGGCAGGAGAGGACTCGTCAGACTTGCCAGTGACATGGCCTGCAGGACTATTGGCTTTCCTGTGTAAGGAGGAAATTGACACTGAGGGAGTTGGTGGTGTGGTTTGCAGGACCTTGGTTACAAGAGAAAGGGATTTAGTGGTCAGTGGACTGCTTCCGCTGTCATCCAAAGTTTTAGAACTTGTCACTGACTTATGATGAATGCGCTGCAGGTGACTTATAAGGGAGGATGTTCCGAGGTGGTTAACGTCCTTACCCCTACTTATTACAGCTTGACAAAGGCAACACACGGCTTGACACCTGTTGTCCGCATTTGTGTTAAAATAATTCCACAGCGAAGAGGTGATTTTTTTTTGTAATTTGACCAGGCATGTCAATGGCCATATTCGTCCCACGGACAACAGGTGTCTCCCCGGGTGCCTGACTTAAACAAACCACCTCACCATCAGAATCCTCCTTGTCAATTTCCTCCTCAGCGAAAGCAACACCCATATCCTCATCCTGGTGTACTTCAACAGTGACATCTTCAATTTGACTATCAGGAACTGCGGGTGCTCCTTCCAGCACTTGCATGGGGCGTGCAAATGGTGGAAGGCGCCACCTCTTCCCGTCCAGTGTTGGGAAGGTCAGGCATCGCAGCCGACACAATTGGACTCTCCTTGGGGATTTGTGATTTAGAAGAACGCACAGTTCTTTGCTGTGCTTTTGCCAGCTTAAGTCTTTTCATTTTTCTAGCGAGAGGATGAGTGCTTCCATCCTCATGTGAAGCTGAACCACTACCCATGAACATAGGCCAGGGCCTCAGCCGTTCCTTGCCACTCCGTGTCGTAAATGGCATATTGGCAAGTTTACGCTTCTCCTCAGACGCTTTTAATTTTGATTTTTGGGTCATTTTACTGAACTTTTGTTTTTTGGATTTTACATGCTCTCTACTATGATATTGGGCATCGGCCTTGGCAGACGACGTTGATGGCATTTCATCGTCTCGGCCATGACTAGTGGCAGCAGCTTCAGCACGAGGTGGAAGTGGATCTTGATCTTTCCCTATTTTACATCTGGGCAAATTCCAGCACGTCCCATGTTTTGCACATACATTGAATTTGGTTGTGCAGAATTATTTATAAAACGACAGGGGCGTGCAAGAGATGCTGTCGGTGGCCCGAAGAATTGCGGGCCACTTTCGGCATTCAACCACCTCGTGCCGAAGACTGGAGCACCAGCAAACAGTCCTGAACCTGCCCTGTCATCATCTGAAGCAAGAGGTGGTAACGAGGGGGAATTCAACCCTCTATATGCTTCAGAGGATGGAGGAGCAGCAAAAGGCCATTCAAGCCTATACATCTGCCTACGATATAGGCAAAGGAGGGGGAATGCACCTGACTCAAGTGCAGTGGAGAATGATTTCAACGTTGTGCAAGGTTCTGCAACCCTTTGAACTTGCCACACGTGAAGTCAGTTCAGACACTGCCAGCCTGAGTCAGGTCATTCCCCTCATCAGGCTTTTGCAGAAGAAGCTGGAGACATTGAAGGAGGAGCTAAAACAGAGCGATTCCGCTAGGCATGTGGGACTTGTGGATGGAGCCCTTAATTCGCTTAACCAGGATTCACGGGTGGTCAATCTGTTGAAATCAGAGCACTACATTTTGGCCACCGTGCTCGATCCTAGATTTAAAACCTACATTGTATCTCTCTTTCCGGCAGACACAAGTCTGCAGAGGTTCAAAGACCTGCTGGTGAGAAAATTGTCAAGTCAAGCGGAACGTGACCCATCAACAGCTGCTCCTTCACATTCTCCCGCAACTGGGGGTGCGAGGAAAAGGCTAAGAATTCCGAGCCTACCCGCTGGCGGTGATGCAGGGCAGTCTGGAGCGAGTGCTGACATCTGGTCTGGACTGAAGGACCTGCCAACGATTACTGACATGTCGTCTACTGTCACTGCATATGATTCTCTCACCATTGAAAGAATGGTGGAGGATTATATGAGTGACCGCATCCAAGTAGGCACGTCAGACAGTCCGTACGTATACAGGCAGGAAAAAGAGGCAATTTGGAGGACCTTGCAGAAACTGGCTTTATTTTACCTAAGTTGCCCCCCATCCAGTGTGTACTACGAAAGAGTGTTTAGTGCAGCCGCTCACCTTGTCAGCAATCGGCGTACGAGGTTACTTCCAGAAAATGTGGAGAAGATGATGTTCATCAAAATGAATTATAATCAATTCCTCCGTGGAGACATTCACCAGCAATTGCCTCCAGAAAGTAGAGATGTGCGGCGGGCACTTTTCATGTTTTGTGTTTTGGTTTTGGTTCTAATTCCACTTTTGTGTTTTGGTTTTGGCTTGGTTTGCCAAAACCACCCTTTCGTGTTTTGGTTTTGGATCTGGATGATTTTTGAAAAAAACATAAAAACAGCTAAAATCACAGAATTTGGGGGTAATTTTGCTCCAACGGTATTATTAACCTCAATAACATTCATTTACACTCATTTCCAGTCTATTCTGAACAGCTCACACCTCACAATATTGTTTTTAGGCCTAAAAGTTGCACCAAGGTGGCTGATTGACTAAGCTAAGCGACACAAGTATGCGGCACAAACACCTGGCCCATCTAGGAGTAGCACTGCAGTGGCAGACAGGATGGCAGATTTAAAAAATAGGCCCCAAACAGCACATGATGCAAAGAAGAAAAAGAGGTGCAATGAGGTAGCTGTTTGACTAAGCTAAGCGACACAAGTGTGCGGCACAAACACCTGGCCCATCTAGGACTGGCACTGCAGTTACACACAGGATGGCACTTAAAAAAACTAGTCCCCAAACAGCACATGATGCAAAGAAGAAAAAGAGGCGCAATTAGGTAGCTGGATGGCCAATCTAAGTGACACAAGTGTGCGGCACAAACACCTGGCCCATCTAGGAGTGGCTCTGCAGTGGCAGACAGGATGGCACTAGTCCCCAAACAGCACATGATGCAAAGAAGAAAAAGAGGTGCAAGATGGAATTGTCCTTGGGTCCTCCCACCCACCCTTATGCTGTATAAACAGGACATGCACACTTTAACAAACCCATCATTTCGGCGACAGGGTCTGCCACATGACTGTGGCTGAAATGACTGGTTTGTTTGGGCCCCCACCAAAAAAAGAAGCAATCAATCTCTCCTTGCACAAACTGGCTCTACAGAGGCAAGATGTCCACCTCATCATCATCATCCTCCAATTCCTCACCCCTTTCACTGTGTACATCCTCCTCACAGAGTATTAATTCGTCCCCACTGGAATCCACCATCACAGGTCCCTCTGTACTTTCTGGAGGCAATTGCTGGTAAAGGTCTTCCCGGAGAAATTTATAATTCATTTTGATGAACATCATCTTCTCCACATTTAGTGGAAGTAACCTCCTATGCTGATCGCTGACAAGGTTACCGGCTGCACTAAACACTCTTTCAGAGTACACACTGGAGGGGGAGCAACTTAGGTAAAATAAAGCCAGTTTGTGCAAGGGCCTCCAAATTGCCTCTTTTTCCTGCCAGTATACGTACAGACTGTCTGACATGCCTACTTGGATGCGGTCACTCATATAATCCTCCACCATTCTTTCAATGGTGACAGAATCATATGCAGTGACAGTAGACGACATGTCAGTAATCGTTGGCAGGTCCTTCAGTCCGGACCAGATGTCAGCTTTCGCTCCTGACTGCCCTGCATCACCGCCAGCGGGTGGGCTAGGAAATCTTACCCTTTTCCTTGCAGCCCCAGTGGCAGGAGAAATTGAAGGAGGAGCTGTTGATGGGTCACGTTCCGCTTGAGTTGACAATTTACTAACCAGCAGGTCTTTGCACCTCTGCACACTTGTGTCTGCTGGAAAGAGAGATACAACGTAGGCTTTAAACCTAGGATCGAGCACGGTGGCCAAATTGTAGTGCTCTGATTTCAACAGATTGACCACCCTTGTATCCTGGCAAAGCGAATGAAGGGCTCCATCCATAAGTCCCACCTGCCTAGCGGAATCGCTCCTTCTTAGCTCCTCCTTCAATTTATCCAGCTGCTTCTGCAAAAGCCTGATGATGGGAATAACCTGACTCAAGCTGGAAGTGTCTGAACTGACTTCACGCGTGGCAAGTTCGAAGGGTTGGAGAACGTTGCACAAGACGGAAATCATTCTCCACTGCGCTTCAGTCAGGTGCATTACCCCTCCTTTGCCTATATCGTAGGTGGATGTGTAGGCTTGAATGGCCTTTTGCTGCTCCTCCATCCTCTGAAGCATATATAGTGTGGAATTCCAACTCATTACCACCTCTTGCTTCAGTTGATGGCGGGGCAGGTTCAGGAGTGTTTGCTGGCACTCCAGTCTTCGGCACGCAGTGGCAGAATGCCGAAAGTGGCCCACAATTTTTTGAGCCACCGACAGCATCTCCTGCACACACCTCTCATTTTTCAAAAAAATTCTGCACCACCAAATTAATTGTATGTGCAAAACATGGGACATTCTGGAATTTGCCCAGATGTAATGCACGCGCAATATTGGTGGCGTTGTGCGATATCACAAATCCCCAGGAGAGTCCAATTGGGGTAAACCATTCTGTGATGATGTTCCTCAGTTTCCGTAAGAGGTTGTCAGCTGTGTGCCTCTTATGGAAAGCGGTGATACATAGCGTAGCCTGCCTAGGAACGAGTTGGCGTTTGCGAGATGCTGCTACTGCTGCCGCTGCTGTTGTTGCTGCGGGAGGCCATACATCTACCCAGTGGGCTGTTACAGTCATATAGTCCTTAGTCTGCCCTGTTCCACTTGTCCACATGTCCGTGGTTAAGTGGACACTGGATGCAACCGCATTTTGTAGGACACTGGTGACTCTTTTTCTGACATCTGTGTACATTCTCGGTATCACCTGCCTAGAGAAGTAGAACCTAGATGGGATTTGATACCAGGGACACAGTACCTCAAACAATTCTCTAAGTCCCACTGAACTAATGGTGGATACCGGACGCACCTCTAACACCAACATAGCTGTCAAGGCCTCAGTTATCCGCTTTGCAAAAGGATGACTGCATTCATATTAAATCTTCCTCACAAAGGACTGTTGGACAGTCAATTGCTTACTGGAAGTAGTACAAGTGGTCTTCCGACTTCCCCTCTGGGATGACGATCGACTCCCAGCAGCAACAACAGCAGCGGCAGCAACAGCAGTCGTACCACTCAAGGATCCTACGGAAGAATCACGGTTAGGAGAGGACTCCTCAGTCTTGACAGTGACGTGGCCTGCAGAACTACGGTTGTTCCTGACTGAGGAGGAAGTTGACGTTGAGGGAGTTGGTGGTGTGGAGATTGGGTACAGGAGGAAGAATGGATTTAGGTGTCAGTGGACTGCTTAGGCTCTTACCAAAAGTTTCACAACTTGACAATGACTTCCGATGAATGCGCTGCAGGTGACGTATAAGGGAGGATGTTCCTAGGTGGTTAACATCCTTACCCCTACTTATTACAGATTGACAGAGGCAACAGATGGCTTGACACCTATTGTCCGGATTTGTGGAGAAATAATTCCACACCGAAGAGGTGGCTTTTATGATAGTTTCCCAGGCATCACAATGGGCTTCTTCGTCCCACAGACAACAGATGTCTTCCCCGGTGCCTGACTTAAACAAACCACATCACAATCAGAATCCTCATCGTCAACTTCCTCCTCAGCGCCAGCAACACCCATATCCTCATCCTGGTGTACTCTAACAGTGACATCTTCAATTTGAATATCAGTAACTGGACTGTGGGTGCTCCTTCTAGCACTTGCAGGGGGCGTGCAAATGGTGGAAGGAGCCACCTCTTCCCATCCAGTGTTAGGAAGGTCAGGCATCGCAACCGCCGATACACTTGGACTCTCCTTGGGGATTTGTGATACCAACTCAGAACGCAAAGTTCTTTTCTGTACTCTTTCCAGCTTAACTCTTTAAATTTTTCTAGCTGGAGGATGAGGGCTCCCATCGTCATGTGAAGCTGAACCACTAGCCATGAACCTAGGCCAGGGCCTCAGCTGTCAGGAATCTGCATTCTCCGTCGCATCACTACTGTGGAACTACAGGTTCCAGCAGTTCAGTTCAATTCCAGTTCCAGTTTTCAGTCTACTGCAGCCTGGAGTACACAGTGCTTCAGCTAACTCACAGCTGATTTGAACACCCAATCCAGCGGGGTGTGTTCTCACAGAGATGCAACATCCAATCATCACAGATCAAGGGGTATAAACTCCAATTCCTGGCTCAGTCTCATGGCCTTGGACAATGAGTCACATCCTTTGAACAGGTGTCTCCTGTCTTCAGTCCTCTGTCTGCAGAGATTCCCCAGTGTATTGGACCTGTGGAACTACAGGTTCCAGCAGTTCCATTCCAGTTCCGTTTCCAGTACCAGTTCCAGTCTGCAATCCCCTGTTTCCAGCGATCTCCTATTTCTGGCATTTCCAAGTTGTTTCCCTGTTCCAGTGTTTCTGTGGAACTACAAGCATCCACTCCAGCTTTCCTACGAGTCACAATCGGTGTACAAGTTCTCCTGGTTCCTGTGTTCCTGTTTCCAGTGGTTTCCTTGTTGTCATTCTACAGTCTTCAGTTTGCTATGAACTCCTGCCACAACTTGCAGTAAGAGACTTTCTTCAGGTGTTCTTCCATTACTCAGCCTGTGCACCTGATTACCAGCATCTAGCATTGTGCATTGCATTCAGCACTTAACAACTTGCTGTGTTCGAACTGTCTCCTGCTAGGGCCTTGCTTGGCTTAAAGACGTGTGCTTCTACAGAGACTGTGTGCTTTGATTGCTATTTGTTATATATCGGAATTTCGTTTGCTGCATCTGATTTCATTATTGCCTTATCAGTTATATCAAGTTACAAGTTTATCTTCATTGCTCATTTGTTACCAGTGACTTTTGAAATATTCATTTTTCGGATTAAGTTATTATTCATTGTTCCTGTCATCCGTTATCCCTGTGTGATAATAAATATCAAGCACACATGCGCGGAACTTTTCGTCAGTCTCCCCGTTTCCTCTATCACTCCTACACTGACCCACTAGTGCCCCCTCCGGGGACAGACAAGTTACAGAATCCTGACATCAGCCATTCCTTGCCACTCCGTGTCGTAAATGGCATATTGGCAAGTTTACGTTTCTTTTCAGACGATTAAAATTAATTTTTTTGGTTATTTTTACTGAACGTTGGCTTTTTGGATTTTACATTCCCTCTACTATCACATTGGGCATCGGCCTTGGCAGACGACGTCGATGCCATTTCATTGTCTATGTCATGGCTAGTGGCAGCAGCTTCAGCACTAGGAGGAAGTGGTTCTTCTTGATCTTTCCCTATTTTATCATCAAAATTTTTGTTCTCCATTATTTTTTGGGTGTTATATGAGACCATATGCGGCACAGGAATGATTGGAATGACTGATGAGACAGGACACTATCACTGGTCTGATGCAGCACAACACAACAATACTGTAAGAAACTTGTGGTTGTTGTTGTTGTTGTTGTTGTTGTTGTTGTTGTTGTTATTATTATTATTATACGGCAGCAGGGAACATATATCAGCAGCGTATATCGTCACTGAAATAACTGATGAGACAGGACACTACCACTGGTCTGATGCAGCACAATACAACAATACTGTAAGAGACTTGTGGTTGTTGTTGTTGTTGTTGTTGTTGTTGTTATTATTATATGGCAGCAGTGGACATATAGCAGCAGCGTATATCGTCACCGGAATGACTGATGAGACAGGACACTACCACTGGTCTGATGCAGCACAACACAACAATACTGTAAGAGACTTGTGGTTGTTGTTATTATTATATGGCAGCAGTGGACATATAGCAGCAGCATATATCGTCACTGGAATGACTGATGAGACAGGACACTACCACTGGTCTGATGCAGCACAACACAACAATACTGTAAGAGACTTGTGGTTGTTGTTGTTATTATTATTATTATTATTATACAGCAGCAGTGGACATATAGCAGCAGCGTATATCGTCACTGGAATGACTGATGAGACAGGACACTAACACTGGTCTGATGCAGCACAAAACAAGATTGTAAGGGAGTTGTGGTTGTGGTGGTTGTTGTTGTTGTTGTTGTTGTTATTATACGGCAGCAGTGGACATATAGCAGCAGCGTATATCGTCACTGTAATGACTGATGAGACAGGACACTACCACTGGTCTGAGGCAGCACAACACAACAATACTGTAAGAGACTTGTGGTTGTTGTTGTTGTTGTTGTTGTTATTTTATTATTGTTATACGGCAGCAGTGGACATATAGCAGCAGCGTATATCATCACTGTAATGACTGATGAGACAGGACACTACCACTGGTCTGAGGCAGCACAACACAACAATACTGTAAGAGACTTGTGGTTCTTGTTGTTGTTGTTATTATTATTATACGGCAGCAGTGGACATATAGCAGCAGCGTATATCATCACTGGATCGACTGATGAGACAGGACACTACCACTGGTCTGATGCAGCACAACACAACAACACTTTATACAGCTACACTGGCAGGAGAGGACACCAACACTGTGACTGCCTGGACTGATGCAGCACAACGCTGTGACTACACTGGACTGGACTGAGCAGCACAACACAGCACAAGACTTGCCACCCCACTTTCCCGCCCCCACACAGACACTGGAGGACGGAGACACGTCCTCTCACTACACTCTCCAAGACTGGAGGGAAAATGGCCGCGACACGCGGCTCCTTATATGGAATCCAAATCCCGCGAGAATCCGACAGCGGGATGATGACGTTTTACCGCGTTCGGGTTTCCGAGTCAGTCTCGGAAGACAAAGTCCGGTAGGGTTCGGTTATCTGAGAACCGAACCCACTCATCTCTAATATATATATATATATATATATATATATGGCTCTGAATTACACCACACAGTGGCACAATCTTATTCACATTACACCACCTGTAGTGCCCCTGACTCATATTACACTACATAGTAATGCCCCTTATTATGGTTACGTCACTTAGTAGTGCCCTTTATTCATGTTGTGCTACACAGTGGTACTCATTATACATGTTATGCCTCACAGTAGTGCCCCTTATATACAATGCCCACAGTAGTGCCCCTTATACACAATTCCCACAGTAGTAGTGCCCCTTACACATAATGCCCACAGTTGTCGTGGCTGGTACTTTATCACCGGGTAGTTTATCACTTTTCAAGGCTTAGTACATCTCCCCCAGAGGTTTATATAAGCTGGTCCATTAGAAGCTTTTATATCAGTGGTCACATGATCACAAGGATAACAGGCTGCATACCAACACACCTGCCCCTATAGGGAAGGACAAGAACTGAGGACAGGTAAGGAGTGTATGAGGTGAGCAGCTGTGCAGTGTGTAGTGTAGGAGTGCTTGAATCATGATGTAGCCTCAAATGCACTGCAAGGTCCAGTGAGGGAGAGAAGTAGTCATGTACATCCAGCTTGACAGTGTTACAGGATACAGGATTGATAACTAATCCAGTAAGGGTAGGCTAGCACTGTGTGATATTAACCCTATATTTAGGTCTCTCCCTACCACAAAAATGTTTATGGAGAAATTATGGAGCAAACTAGGATATGTGGTGCATGTATACCAGTGGTTTTGGCCAAACAATGTTCTTTTGGACCCATGCCCTTCCAATCACCAGAAATTGGTGTGTATCACAAGAGAATATGGAATTCAAGAGCTGTTTAACCTTGAAATGTTCTTATTTTGTGGGGAGGGCACACAAGTAACAGAGATAAACTATTTATTCAATAAGGGCTTGAATAAAGAGACATCAGAGACATAGGGTATGCACAAAGTACACAGGGACCTGAGATGGTGGATTCCAGTGGGGACGAATTAATAATCTGTGAGGAGGGGGATGTACACAGTGAAAGGGGTGAGGAATCGGACGATGAGGAGGAGGTGGACATCTTGCCTCTGTAGAGCCAGTTTGTGCAAGGAGAGATTGATTGCTTCTTTTTTGGTGGGGGCCCAAACCAACCAGTAATTTCAGTCACAGTTGTGTGGCAGACCCTGTCGCTGAAATGATGAGTTTGTTAAAGTGTGCATGTCCTGTTTATACAACATAAGGGTGGGTGGGAGGGCCCAAGGACAATTCCATCTTGCACCTCTTTTTTTCTTTCATTTTTCTTTGCATCATGTGCTGTTTGGGGACTATTTTTTGAATTTCCTATGGTGGAGTCTTCAATATATATTGACTGGTGAAATTTCTCCAGGATATGGCAACATGTAGGGAAATATGAAAACAAAAGAACCAATGTGTAGTAAATTCCTCATATATATCAGATGAAACTAAATTGTTCTTTTACAAGAAAGCTAGTGGTGGTTTTAGGCGTACCCCACTCACACTTTAATCAAATATTTCTAAGCCCATCAAGGTTTCTTTTTCCAATACCAAGGCCTCGTTCACTTGAACTGCGCCTGGCAGGTAAATATGATCTGTGATATATAGGTGGAGCGTACCCCAAAACTCACACTCGCGAGATGGGTAGTAAGCACATCAAGGTATCTTTAAAAGCTTGTAATGTCAAAGTCAGAAAAATATCTCTATGCACACTACCATATTTGCACCTCACACAGGTCCGTGCTGCGCATGCGTACGCTCTCCCGTACGTGCGCATACTCACAGTCGCGGGCACCCGCAGGCGCACGGTATGCGTATTTACGGTAGAGTTTATGTGATCGTAGCGTGCGACTCAATCGTTACATATTTTCACTATATAATGTATTTTGTAGATCATGGTCCCTTTGATAGATTCTGAAAGTTTGGTTAATATAGAATGTTCGTGAACAGAGAAATCCCTCTTTGTTTGATACGAAGGGTCAGACAGGAGTAATACAGTGGTGTTTAGTACCCATCGGAAGAGTATTTAATTAGCAATATTCCGGTGTTGGTTTGAAGCGGATTAATCGCTCGTGCGAATAGTTATGGACATAAGAAGTTTATGAACATTTACTGTATTTGCACTTACTTATCCATGCGGCGGGAAACCCAGTTTCCCTCCCACCTGAGCTGTTGGAAATAGTCACGGCCCACCTGTATGAATCAACCTATGACCTTTTGTTATAATGCGAGGAGGAATTCCTGTGTCCAATGAACAATGAGATTGTAGGGACCATTGAATTGCATTGTGTGTGGGGCATAAATAGACAGGCAGATCACATCCAGCTCACTCTTCAACGGTTATCATTGCTGAAAATCGGGAGCTGGATGTCCAGAGGCGCATGCGATCGTTTCCTTTGTGCGTAAGTTTTTCTCCGCAACTATATTGATCTTCTTGTTATTGTGAGCCAATTTCTCTCTCTCTCTCTCTTCTCCTCTTTCTCTCTTATTTTCCCTTAAATAGTAATTGTATTGTATTTCCTGTGTAGTTATCTGGTTAGGTAGTCTATGTTATATTGTAGTGTATGATTTGTATTTGTATTAATTCTTTTGCAAGTATATCATTCATAATATATATATTAGGCGTTGGACCCTGAGCACGGTATCTGTGTATTTCTTATAGTGTTAAGTATTCTCAGAGCGTCGGTGACGCTAGAACAGCTTTAAAGGTAATAAGGTTATACTGTGTTGCATTTACACTCTATCATTACACTAAGGTTTTACTGCACAATACACTGTTTATGGTTTAGATACAAAGGTTAAACATTGTGAGCGTCAGCGCCGCTGGTGATCTCCTCGTGGTCCCGAGCGTCCGCTACGCTATAGCGAATCATTAAGTTAGTCAGCAGCCAATAGCGTGCCTGCTTGTGATCTCTTGGCCGTGAGCGAACGTGACGCTTGAGCGTCTCGACTACGGCTAAGCGATTGTTACGCAACGTGCGTACCCTTACGGTACTTCATACGTAGATAGCGTACAGTGTTCTTAGACCTCATAAAGGGTATTATATAAGATAAATATTTAGCTTTATCAATTGCGGGCTCGTCCTGTCCTTCACATATCTGCACTAGGTAATTTCAGCAGACATTATCCAGCAGCAAAGGGCGGGAGATCATATTCCTCGTAGTGCTGTTTGGATAAGCGTCTGCTTCTCTTAGTAAAAGGGTGCTGAAGGAATCCGGGAACCGGAGGTAAGAACAACACGCTAGTCTCTTTTAAAACTGTTTATTTTTCTGTCTTGCGTACACACGCACGCATATCTGCATTTCTTTTCATTCGTGTATTTTCATATATCACTCTCCTGTTTGCTATTGTATAATTGATAAACGTGCTAAGAGAGATTTGCCGCTATTTCATAGTTTAAGAGTAAAAAGGTAATATAGTTAAAGTATAGACAAACACAGCTGTGCCTGAGAGACAAGGCGAAGTCAGTGTGGTGCGCGGTAGATGATAAAGGATCATCTACATTGATAAACGTATAAATTGTGTTACGGTGGATCTTTGCTTTGCGTACACGTGTCTCTAACAAAGGACTGAGACTTGCGTACGCAACCCAAGGGCCGACGCACGCAGCGTATATTACGCAACGGAGCGTACGGGTACGCCCACGTAACTCAAATCACAAGTGTTAATTTTTTTTCAACGCGATAAATAGCGCAACGCGGTAAATAAAGCAAGGCGATAAATCGCGCAAATCTATTTTAACATTCAAAATTTTAATTAATAGATCCTTCTCCTAATTTGTAACACATCTGGTCTAAAGAGAAATTTCTGCGCAGAAATAGAAATAGAAACAAAAGTGTATATGTGGTGAGTGAGTGTTTGTTTTTACAATTTTTGAGGTTGAACCACAAGAAAAGTCGAGTTCTCGTGAGGTACATACGTGTAAGTGACGTACATGGTGGCTAGGGAGGCATCCCTGGTTAAAACATACAATTTGAGCATTAGAGTGTAGCAGACCAGGAGGTCATACTGTAACAGACCAGGAGGTCATAGCAGACCAGCAGGTTCAGGTACAGCAGACAAGGAAGTCCGCTATACAGTCCACAGGCACAACACCTAAAAGGGTTGGTGCAACACCCATATAGGCCATACAAGCTCTGGCTGAAGGAATTCGCAGCCGTAATTTTCGATTCCGTTGGTCGCTCAGTACATAAGATTAGTTGCTTATGTGCTGAACGATTGTACCGCACGTAATTGTGTGCATTAGTAAACCTGACCGGTACTATTTGTGTACGAAGGTCATAAACGCTATTTGTACATTCTAACGTGATTTGTGTAATTTTTTTTATTTTAAGGGAAGTTCGCTGGTCACTCAGGAACTATCCAACAACCGATACTTGCTGGGGAACGCGCCCCAGTAAATAAAGGTTCACAGGGGCCCTAGGTTGGGTACAACAGCTCTGGATACAGTGATTGTGTTACTGGCCAACGTGGGCGAGAAGTGAGTGGAGTACTCGGTAAACTTCACCGCCAGCCTGCCCCGGGCATCTTGGTTTTTGTAAGGGTTCGCTGAAGAAAAGCAACACCTGCAAGTTATGGGGGCCAGTTGTTCAGGTAGGGGGCGATCAACCTCGGTTCGGGTTGATTTAGTAAACCGACCAATCGGGTCGGCCAGGTATGTAATGTGTGAAAAATACGGTTCACACATAGAGGTTTTATGTGATGAATGGGAAAGAATGACTGTACTGGACGGGGAGAAATTCCCAAGAATAGGTAGCTTTAGCCCAGAAGTGTTACTAAATCTAAGGAGAAGGATAGGTCTTATTGAACCAGCAAAGAGACGGATCAAACATTATGATTGTTTAAAGTTATGGCAACAGGAAAGTGAAGTGCAAAAAGAGCTAACTGACATACCTGACTCTCATCTTGGGAGGAGAGATGTGGCAATGGAGAGGATTATGGTTGCGGAGAAAGGCACAATGTTGAACAATAAAAATGCACTTAGCAACTGTAGTATAGATGATAAGAATAAGTGTAATAAACATAACAATGATAATTGTAATGCTGTTAAATGTACAACTATTAACCCGTGCAAGTTGCACCCCATGTCAAACTTCCCTCAGGAATACGAGCAAGAAAGTGAACTCAACACGATGTCGGCACCACTTCCAGCAGCCATCACACAAGACATCCAGGTGGACGCGACCAAATCGGTAAAGGCAATAATCAAACCCCCTAACGGAGGGTCAGGTGAGGTCGTGTCCACAGGTACGTACAATGTTTTATATCACGCACAAACAAATGTACCCCATATTGTAAGACCAAAACAAGGTGATGAAATTGAGTTTAGTCCTGTCAGGGTGATCACAGTCCCCAATGGGAAGACTGACGATCAGGGAACCATTCCCGTCCAGGACAGTGCAATGCGCTGTCCCTGGTCCCGGACCGAATTGAGATCAATTATGTCCGAATTTCCTGATCCACGGAAAAATCTAGTCGCATGTCAAAGGTTCATTAAAGAACTAGGAAACTCAACAGAACCCACCAACAAAGATTGGCGGACAGTGCTGAGGGCATGTTTGCCCTCCGGTGTTGACTCTGCGACATTTATTACTGATTGTCAATTAGACACAGAAGTACCTCAAACGGAGGAACACAATCAGGAATGTATTAAGCAGATAAACCAACAGTTGGAAGTATATTTCCCTGCCGTTGTCAAGTGGAATGAAATCTTCTCCATAAGACAAAACGAAAGGGAAAGTATCTCCAGTTATTTCAATCGAGCACTGCAAGTAATGGCTAGGAACACTGGGATCACAGACATCAAAACATGCGCACAGCATAGAGAAATAGCGGTTAAGGTATTAATGAATGGTTTAAAGGAGGTATTGAGTACAAGGGTACAGACCACCAACCCAAACTGGAGAAATATCTCGGTGGCCGCATTAAGAGAGGCCGCTATTGATATTGATCAAAATATCACCAGATACAGAGAGTCACAAAGTGATAAATTAATGGCCGCAAGCATACAGGCCCTAACCACAAGACCACTCCAGCATAAGCCCCAAACCCCTGCGAGAAATTTAAATGTGGAAGTCTGTTACAATTGTCATAAAAAGGGACACTTTGCGAGAGATTGTAGATCAGGAGAAATACAAAAGTCATATCAATCCCCTAGACAACAACATAACCATGATATCCAAGGAAGCAGGGAAGCACAGGGAAAGCGGTTGATGGTGATGAGCATCCGAGCGTTTGAGGAGGCATCAAATCAACCAAAACCTCAGGTCACTGACACTTGGAAGAAGCCCCGGGTTTGTTATCTTTGTAAAAGAGAAGGGCATTATGCCAGCAACTGTAATAGCACACATAAAGTCAGACCCCTAGACATGAAAATGAGCATAAATATGACACACCAAATTACAATCAGGGATCACATAGGAAGAATTTTGAGCCACACCCATGATATGTAGTCAAGAAAGGTGATCATACGACTGATGGTAAGCCTGAGGTAACGGTTAATAAATTGGGAGGTCATTCCCTGAAGACACAGGAATGACCAGGTGAAACGTTGTAAATGTATTTGTGAAAAATGTTTTTTTTTCTCTTTCTCTCTCTCTATCCCCATCTCTGACGATTATTGGTAGGATTCAAACATTGCATATATACTTGGTCTTTGCAGAAGTCTACCAAACCCCAGCATGACCTATCCGCACCAATGTATTCTGGCCAGATACAGACAATGGAATATGGAAGTGCTGGGGGGGAGGGACTGCGCAAGGAAACCATTAGACATGTAGATATGACAGCCTGATGATCTGACAATGTTTTAAAATGTTTTAAAATGTTTGAAAACTGTTTGTTTGAAAAATGTTTTTTTTTTCCTGTTGTTGTTTATTGATGTGTTATGTTATATATATACATATATGAATTGTTCTCTCTCTCTTTTGTTTTTTTTGCTGTTGTTGTTTTCTCTCTCTCTTCTCACTCATGCTTTCATGTTTTAAAGATGGTATGTCACACCTCAGTTAGGCAAATGGTAATGCAAGATTTTTTTGCTCCTTACAGAAAGATCGCTGGTTTGGAGGGAATATTGCATCACCAGAATGTTCGTTTGGAAGACTGAGAGACAGCACCTTTGAGAAGACAGCAGAACAAGAAGAACAACAAAGACTAGAGAACTTATTATCGTAACAAGTCTCTCTTCCCCCTCAAACTGATTTTCTGTACCCCATTACAAATTTCTTCTTTTCTCCTCCTGTAAGATGGACTTGCCCCAAGAGACTGTGATATGGATTTTCCTGTTGACCATGATGTTGACCAGAGCAGTCTGTTTCGGTGAGAGTATCAGTGAGGTCGAGAAAGGATCCAGAAGGGTCCTGATGATAAAGATGGAGGTGTAAATTTCCAATAACAACCCAATCACCAAGCAAAGGCGAGTACCGGAAACGATCCAGCAGCCATGTTATCTGTAAACATTTTCTTTTAAGGATTGTTAGCTGAAGAAAACTGTATCTGTCGGCTCTGTAACAATGTCATTGAGGATGGGTGCATAAAGAAATGCCAATCCAGATTTAATATCCATATGGACCGGCATCCATTGAGTGACTATCACTCCTTAGTGGGTAGTGTATTAAATCAAACAGATTGTTGGGTATGCTCTCAAGTACCTCAAGGTCATAGCAAATCAGGGCTAGTACCATTTCCTTTAACGGTAGGGGAGGTACTTGAGCTAAAGGGTGGGAGACCGGTGGACAGGAGGTTTAATATCTCCAGCCCTCCTAGGTTGAAGCTCCACCAATACCATGTGGATAGGTCCCTATTATGTTTTAACATCTCCAATCCCCGAAAGCCGGGAAATTGGGAAGTGTCATGGAGTAATCAAACCATGACCTTTTCGCATAGAGCAGATAGAATGCCTACAGATACAGAGCTTATACGCCACATAGCCAGTAGAGGAAAATCTTTCCGGTATAGGTATACCTTAGGAAATAGGATTACGAGAGTTGGAGAGGTATCACCAGGATACTGTGCACATATCGTACAACCTGATACGTGTACTAAGCAGATGGAAGAATTAGGGTTAGGAGATTTCACATGGAAGGTGTGTAATATGGTTATGTCCTACTCCGTCCCATATGTTCTCCCCGATGATGCATATTTCATATGCGGGAGAAAGGCGTATAAGTGGCTTGCCCCAAACTCTGAAGGATTGTGTTATATTGGAAAAGTACTGCCTGAAGTAATGACTGTATCACATGACAAAATGAAAGACATACACCGTGTTGCCCAAACTCCTTATACTCACACCCATTACGAGCACGTAGTTAAACGACACCTGATAGAAAGAATAGAGCATCCGGCCTCTGACATGATCCATGAATCCACCGGGATTCAGTTTCTAATCGCGTTAGATATCACTCGCACCGCTAGAGGAGTGTTGAATTATAAATACATATCTGCGCTCGCCAATTTGTTAGATAATATCACTGAAATGTATGATGACACGTTTAGGTATACTGGAAGAGAACTTCAGGCTTATAAAACAGAACTGGTACAGCATAGAATGGTTCTTAATTACCTCACAGCAGTGACAGGCGGATATTGTGTCACACTGGCAACACAATACGGCGTGAAATGTTGCACATATATTACGAATAGCACCGAGGACCCGGTCGAGGTCATAGACCAAAAGATGGACGATATTCTCCAACTGAAGTGGGAATTTCGCAGGAGACACAATCTCACTCTTGCTGCTGTAGGTAATGAGCTGACTGGTTGGGTGTCATGGTTGAACCCGCGAAATTGGTTCTCTGGTTTAGGAGACTGGGCTCAAGGAGTCATAATGGATGTTGGGAAGTTTCTCCTATGTATCTTAGGTGTTATCATAACGATCGGTTTGATATTTAGATGCGGTCAGGCTTTAATGAGGTGCAATCGTCGTACTAGGGTAATGAGTTTAAGGAGTGAGGAAACTGTAATTCCAATGGACTTGATTTATGACCCAAATGTAGAAACAATGATGTGATGAAAATGCGATTTCTACGGTCCGTTTCTTTCACCTGTTTTTCCGTTTTCTCCAAGGTAAAAAGACCCACTTGGACGAGGAGTTTGATGAGCCGATATACAGACAACAGATGGATTAAAGAAGAAGTTTTGACAACCTGATACACAGATTTTTGATGAACTATGCCATGGATCCCCAGTTTCCCTAGAAATTTTAAAATTACGCTAGCCCAACACTTTTGTAAATCTATGGACATTGACAGCTTTTGCTCGCACCTTATGGGCAAAAGCACAAAGAAGACTGCAACCAACAGACACCAAACAAGACCTCAACCGACGAATGTACATTTACCTGACATAGAATACCACCGCATTTTCCGTAATTATGTCTTTTCTTCATTTCTACAACCCTCAGGTAATGACACACATAGTCGATAGGGAATACAGGCACAGATATCAGCAATCACATATCTCCCCTATTCATGTATCATCAACTAAAATGTGCTCCCCCATTTTGTTACAACCAAAGCCGAAAAGAGCTCGGTAAAGTTTGACAGCCCATCCACAGACCCGTACCACGGGATAAGAAGGAATTCAAATGTATACTTCGCAATACCTCGAAGCTTGATGTACCACACGTACGGCACGATGATACATGACCCCCCAAACATGGACTCATACACACATGCTTCTGCTATCTCACTAGGTCATACCCTCTTCACACCTTCTCCACTCTCCTCCCTTACCCAACCATGGAAATGTATTAACCCCTGACATATATTTTTCTCTTTTTGAAATGTTTTAGGAAGTGGCAGTTATTGTTGACTGCCAAAGGGTGGACTGTCAAAGTCAGAAAAATATCTCTATGCACACTACCATATTTGCACCTCACACAGGTCCGTGCTGCGCATGCGTACGCTCTCCCGTACGTGCGCATACTCACAGTCGCGGGCACCCGCAGGCGCACGGTATGCGTATTTACGGTAGAGTTTATGTGATCGTAGCGTGCGACTCAATCGTTACATATTTTCACTATATAATGTATTTTGTAGATCATGGTCCCTTTGATAGATTCTGAAAGTTTGGTTAATATAGAATGTTCGTGAACAGAGAAATCCCTCTTTGTTTGATACGAAGGGTCAGACAGGAGTAATACAGTGGTGTTTAGTACCCATCGGAAGAGTATTTAATTAGCAATATTCCGGTGTTGGTTTGAAGCGGATTAATCGCTCGTGCGAATAGTTATGGACATAAGAAGTTTATGAACATTTACTGTATTTGCACTTACTTATCCATGCGGCGGGAAACCCAGTTTCCCTCCCACCTGAGCTGTTGGAAATAGTCACGGCCCACCTGTATGAATCAACCTATGACCTTTTGTTATAATGCGAGGAGGAATTCCTGTGTCCAATGAACAATGAGATTGTAGGGACCATTGAATTGCATTGTGTGTGGGGCATAAATAGACAGGCCGATCACATCCAGCTCACTCTTCAACGGTTATCATTGCTGAAAATCGGGAGCTGGATGTCCAGAGGCGCATGCGATCGTTTCCTTTGTGCGTAAGTTTTTCTCCGCAACTATATTGATCTTCTTGTTATTGTGAGCCAATTTCTCTCTCTCTCTCTCTTCTCCTCTTTCTCTCTTATTTTCCCTTAAATAGTAATTGTATTGTATTTCCTGTGTAGTTATCTGGTTAGGTAGTCTATGTTATATTGTAGTGTATGATTTGTATTTGTATTAATTCTTTTGCAAGTATATCATTCATAATATATATATTAGGCGTTGGACCCTGAGCACAGTATCTGTGTATTTCTTATAGTGTTAAGTATTCTCAGAGCGTCGGTGACGCTAGAACAGCTTTAAAGGTAATAAGGTTATACTGTGTTGCATTTACACTCTATCATTACACTAAGGTTTTACTGCACAATACACTGTTTATGGTTTAGATACAAAGGTTAAACATTGTGAGCGTCAGCGCCGCTGGTGATCTCCTCGTGGTCCCGAGCGTCCGCTACGCTATAGCGAATCATTAAGTTAGTCAGCAGCCAATAGCGTGCCTGCTTGTGATCTCTTGGCCGTGAGCGAACGTGACGCTTGAGCGTCTCGACTACGGCTAAGCGATTGTTACGCAACGTGCGTACCCTTACGGTACTTCATACGTAGATAGCGTACAGTGTTCTTAGACCTCATAAAGGGTATTATATAAAATAAATATTTAGCTTTATCAGTAATATATAGATGGAGCGTACCCCAAGACTCACACTCGCAGAGCAGGTGATAAACACATCAAGGTATCTTTAAAATAACAGGAAATCTGTAGATCAACTTATGCGTACCCAAACTCACAGTTCTTAGTGAAGTTGTACTCCCATCAAGGTATCTTTAGGTTCAAATCCCCGTGCAGTGTCCTTAGTGGTAGTAGTTTAGCCTCACCAGTAAAAAACTCACTCTCCTCAAATGGAGGTAGGGGGGTACAGAAATTTATTAAAAGTCATACATACAGCTAAACTGTATTAAGTCCATAAAAACACAGCATACAAAATAAAATAATTCCTAGGCAGAGCCGGCAAGGAAAATAGGGGGGAAAAATAAAAATATCCAGGAACAAGAATGTCCCTTTTAGCTGAACACAAAAAAAAAAAAAAAACAGAAAAAATAAATGAAGATCCAAAGACGTTGTCACTACTCACACTCCTGCTTGTCAACGCGTTTCAGCCCTGGCTTGGGCCTTTATCAAGACAATGTCTTGATAAAGGCCCAAGCCAGGGCTGAAACGCGTTGACAAGCAGGAGTGTGAGTAGTGACAACGTCTTTGGATCTTCATTTATTTTTTCTGTTTTTTTTTTTTTTTTGTGTTCAGCTAAAAGGGACATTCTTGTTCCTGGATATTTTTATTTTTCCCCCCTATTTTCCTTGCCGGCTCTGCCTAGGAATTATTTTATTTTGTATGCTGTGTTTTTATGGACTTAATACAGTTTAGCTGTATGTATGACTTTTAATAAATTTCTGTACCCCCCTACCTCCATTTGAGGAGAGTGAGTTTTTTACTGGGGAGGCTAAACTACTACCACTAAGGACACTGCACGGGGATTTGAACCTAAAGATACCTTGATGGGAGTACAACTTCACTAAGAACTGTGAGTTTGGGTACGCATAAGTTGATCTACAGATTTCCTGTTATTTTAAAGATACCTTGATGTGTTTATCACCTACTCTGCGAGTGTGAGTCTTGGGGTACGCTCCATCTATATATTACAAGCTTTTAAAGATACCTTGATGTGCTTACTACCCATCTCGCGAGTGTGAGTTTTGGGGTACGCTCCACCTATATATCACAGATCATATTTACCTGCCAGGCACAGTTCAAGTGAACGAGGCCTTGGTATTGGAAAAAGAAAACATTGATGGGCTTAGAAATATTTGATTAAAGTGTGAGTGGGGTACACCTAAAACCCCCACTAGCTTTCTTGTAAAAGAACAATTTAGTTTCATCTGATATATATGAGGAATTTACTACACATTGGTTCTTTTGTTTTCATATTTCCCTACATGTTGCCATATCCTGGAGAAATTTCACCAGTCAATATATATTGAAGACTCCACCATAGGAACTGCCAATAAGGGATGTATTGGTGATATTTTATCATAATTGTTTCTGTTATAGCGCTATTGGTATGAATACAGATCTCAAATTTCTGGTATTGTAAGTAGTTTCGAGATGTGGTGACATCTCCTGAGGTGTGTTATATCATAAGCTGCTTGGCGCCTGTCCTGGAACACCCCCAAAAAAAATTTTTGCTCTATTTTTTGAAGTGCCATCCTGCCTGACACTGCAGTGCCACTTGCCACTCCTAGATTGGCCAGGTGTTTGTGTCGGCCACTTGTGTAGCTTAGCAATCCAGCGACCACAGTGCACCTCTTTTTTTCTTTGCATCATGTGCTGTTTGGGGACTATTTTTTAAATCGACCATCCTGTCTGACACTGCAGTGCCACTCCTAGATGGGCCAGGTGTTTGTGTCGGCCACTTGGGTCGCTTAGCTTAGTCATCCAACAACCTTGGTGCAAATTTTAGGACTAAAAATAATATTGTGAGGTGTGAGGTGTTCAGAATAGACTGGAAATGAGTGGAAATTATGGTTATTGAGGTTAATAATACTATGGGATCAAAATGACCCCCAAATTCTATGATTTAAGCTGTTTTTGAGGTTTTTTTGTAAAAAACACCCGAATCCAAAACACACCCGAATCCGACAAAAAAATTTCAGGGAGGTTTTGCCAAAACGCGTCCGAATCCAAAACACGGCCACGGAACCGAATCCAAAACCAAAACACAAAACCCGAAAAATGTCCGGTGCACATCACTAATTAATATAGCCGTGAGATAGACTGTGACAACTGAGTATCTCCGCTACTGAACATTGACTATATTTAATATTTATCCAATTAATGTACGGTGATACTAAACATTATCAGGTGTTTATACAGGTATAAGTACAGAAAGATAATTATATTTAAATGTGGATACATTGAATAATTTGTGCATGTTATTTTAGGTGATTATATTGTTATCTTAAAAAAGTTTTATTAAAAATATTTTCTTAAGACTAAGTATATAGTGTGTCTTGGTTCAGTGCTAGCTGGTACTACACTATTACAGGATGCAAGCATTTTATTAGCCATATTATTTTAAAAGTTTGTATTAATTAACTTTTTCCTTGACTACTGAAGCCAGTATTACTACTGAAGTCAATATTTCGAGTCCTGGATTTAGCATGTGGAATGAAGCAGCAGACAAGTATTTTCCAGTTCCCTGCAAACGAGGCGGATGTACATACGAAGTGATGACTAAAATCTTACTTTAGGCATTGTCAGAGAATACACAATCCAAATATGCAACAAAAGCCATAATATATAAAACAATTATTTGCTGGCCAGTGCTGTGTAAAATTATGGTTCTATATACTGTATAAACGATAGTAATAATTATTATAACAATAACTTAAAGGAACAAATGCCAGGGTAAATAAAATATCAAACATAAACTATATACATGGGTATTTGGTGGTATTCAACCTCTTGGCGCTGGGTATACAGTATGCAGTGAACCGATACTCAATAATTAAAAGAGTTTTTTTAATAAAATATATCAGCAAACAAACAGATAGATATAGTGCTAGGGCGATGAGCATACACCCAATAAAATGTACACAATATATACAACATAAAAGTACAATGGATAAGGTCATGTGATGTCAAAGTAGGAACATAGCCAGTGTCTGGACGTGGAGCCACAAAGATGTGAATGCAGGATGTGTTGGATACTGTATAACACCCTGCTGGGCTCCCAAGCGTAGTCACCGGTAAATCCAAGGTAGGTTCTTCCTGGGACAGGAGTCACTGTTCTAAACACTGATGCCACTGTCCGTTTCAAGCAGGATTCTCTTTATCAAGACTACCAGCATGACGCTGAAACTGGTTACACGCAGTGCCAGATTAAGGTGCTCATGGGCCTGGAGCTGAAATTTATGATGGGCCTATTGTGTGCTGTTGCAGGGGCGGGGGCGCTGGTGTATCTATAATGGGTGCAAGGTGTACAGTGCTTATGGGACACTGGGTCCAGGGGGACCCACACACTGCACCCATTTGATTATACTCACCGCTCCATCAGTCCGACTCCAGCTGCAGAGTTCAAATATCACTCAGAAAGTGGCAGCCGTGGCCATTTTCCTGTGATTCGTGCATGCACAATGAAGTTGTCCCAGGGAGCGCAGAGCGGTGTGTGACCAGCATGGCGTGGGGAGGGTAGTGGGAGGCTACTGATACGGGTATGTCACCAGTTGTGCATTTAATGTGTGTGTGTGTGTGTGTGTGTGTGTGTGTGTGTGTGTGTGTGTGTGTGTGTGTGTAGAGGCAAGTTTGAAAAATATAAAGATGTATCTATTTATCAAGAAAGGTAGATATAGAGCAGTGATCGCAAAATACGCGCTATGGCGCGTTTTTACGCGCTACGGGCAGAGAGGGACTCAGATTTTAAAAGTGAGCGGGTCCCGCAGGACGCGCTGTTTTTCGCTGACCGTCGCCTTACATCCAATAGAAATCCCCAAGCCCTGCCTCACCAGCCAATAGCCGCCGGCAGCGTCTCCCAATGCAAGCGCCACCTCAGACGTCTGTCCCTCCTCCCTACCCTGCCTTCAACCCATTGAATGTGCAGCTGGCAACCGGGCGGGGACATCACGATGACGGGGCGGGCATGTTAGATGCAGGAGGGAGCCGAGGACACGGAGAGGAGCGCCTTCACCACGGACAGCCTGGTGGGTCTGCTTCAGAGAACATGAGCTGGGGCCAGCGGAACATCTCAGTGCGGTCGAGGACACCGCAAAGTATCAAGAGGTCAGAGCGCTGCGAGCAGGCTCAAGAAGAGAGCGCGGGGTCTGGGATCAACGAGACAATCTACAGTTTCACATACATGCGGGTGGCTGTCATGACTCACGAGTGATAAATAATGCGACCTGGGGGAATGGTGTTAAATCTTTCGTTTCACGAACGTGTGGGTGGGCCTTTCCTATATGTATTTAATGGCCAATACCTGCACATTATACCTGTGAGGGTGCAGTCGGGAAACTAGGTGCACTTCCTGTTACTCTGCATCTTATTCCCCCAGCGTCCATTCCACTCCCAACTACTAATGCACACATCCTGCCCCCTGCTACCACTACTGCACCTATCTTACCCCCTGCTACCACTACTGCACCTATCCTACCACTACTGCACCCATCCTGCCCCCTGCTACCACTACTGCACCTATCTTACCCCCTGCTACCACTACTGCACCCATCCTACCACTACTGCACCCATCCTGCCCCCTGCTACCACTACTGCACCTATCTTACCCCCTGCTACCACTACTGCACCTATCTTACCCCCTGCTACCACTACTGCACCTATCCTACCACTACTGCACCCATCCTGCCCCCTGCTACCACTACTGCACCTATCTTACCCCCTGCTACCACTACTGCACCTATCCTACCACTACTGCACCCATCCTGCCCCCTGCTACCACTACTGCACCTATCTTACCCCCTGCTACCACTACTGCACCTATCCTACCACTACTGCACCTATCTTACCCCCTGCTACCACTACTGCACCTATCTTACCCCCTGCTACCACTACTGCACCTATCTTACCCCCTGCTACCACTACTGCACCTATCCTACCACTACTGCACCCATCCTGCCCCCTGCTACCACTACTGCACCTATCTTACCCCCTGCTACCACTACTGCACCTATCCTGCCCACTACCACTACTGCACCTATCTTACCCCCTGCTACCACTACTGCACCTATCCTGCCCACTACCACTACTGCACCTATCTTACCCCCTGCTACCACTACTGCACCCATCCTGCCCCCTGCTACCACTACTGCACCTATCTTACCCCCTGCTACCACTACTGCACCCATCCTGCCCCCTGCTACCACCACTACTGCACCCATCCTGCCCCCTGTTACCACCACTACTGCACCTATCTTACCTCCTGGTACCACTACTGCACCTATCCTACCCCCTGCTACCACTACTGCACCCATCCTGCCCACTACCACTGCTGCACCTATCTTACCCCCTGCTACCACTACTGCACCTATCCTACCACTACTGCACCCATCCTGCCCGCTGCTACCACCACTACTGCACCTATCTTACCCCCTGCTACCACTACTGCACCTATCCTACCCCCTACCACTACTGCACCCATCCTGCTACCACTACTGCACCCAACCTGATACCACCACTACTGCACCTATCCTACCCCCTGCTACCACGTCACCTATCCTACCTCCTACCACTACTGCACCCACCCTGCTACCACTACTGCACCTATCTTACCCCTTGCTACCACTACTGCACCTATCCTAACCCCTACCACTACTGCACCCATCCTGATACCACCACTACTGCACCTATCCTACCCCCTGCTACCACGTCACCTATCCTACCTCCTACCACTACTGCACCCACCCTGCTACCACTACTGCACCTATCCTACCACCTTCCACCTCTACTGCACCCATTCTACCCCACATACCCACACAGTGCCCATTATAAACACCCCCATACTGCTAAGTATTCACACCCCCATAGTGACCATCATATGCACACCCCAATACCGCACAGTGTCTATTATACACCCCCCATAGCTCTCATATCACTCTATACCCACACAGTACTCATTATACACACTTACAATGCTCATAGCACCCTCTATTACCCACACACACCTGCACAGTGGCCATCATACGCACAACACATGCCCACACAGTGCTCATAATACACCCCAACCCCCCCCAACCCCACACACACACAGCGCCTAGCATATTGGTACTCAATACCCACAGTGCCCAGGATACATCCCCCCCCATACACAGTGACCAGCATACATAAAATCCCATATCCACACACAGTGCTCAGTATAGATACAATTGCCACACCCACACAGTGCTCAGCATACACACAAACAATCCCCAAACCAAAGCAGTGCCCAGCATACGCACCAACCCCATACTCAGACAGTGCCCAGCATACGCACACACCTCGTGTTATAGCGGTAGGGCTTCAAGAAGGACACGGAGAAGCTGATCTTAAAAGTTGACGGGGAGCAGGAAGCATCGAATCCTCGGTACTGATGCCTCCCTACCCCTAACACTGCCTACAGCACTACCTGCACCTAACCCCCTACTTGCCTCCCAATACTGCCATAACTGCTATCTACCATGTTGGGTGGTCTAATGCTATGTGGGGAGGGATAAGGGGAGCTCAAAAGCATACAGTGCTATGGGACCCAGAAACTGTGAAGTAGGACCCCAATTTTTTAAAGTGAGGGGTCCCCGGGACCCACAATTTTTTCTGCTCGGCGCGATCACTGTAGAGAAGACAGACAGAAGAGTGTCACTGGGTGGGGGGGAATTAAAAAATTTTGATCGCCCAACAGAACTAATAAATTGTTTTGCTGATAGCGCATGACTGCATGATTTCCGCTCACAGCTTCTGCAAAAAATTGCCATTTCATCAGCATGCTGAATAGTTTATATGGGTTTAGCGATTTACGTAGCTAAACCCAGTGCTTTTGGGTGTGATAAGTAATGGGCGTCCACGATACTCGCTTCCATTACCGTTGAATAGTTGTAGGGCACCCAAGGACCATTTGGATTTCCCCAACTATGTTCAAGGACACAGTGCGTCTCATACAAAATACTGTTATACACATTTTGCACAACAATAGTAGGACCCCTTATACTATCTAGTACTGGTGCCCCTTTCACATTATACCACACAGTATGAGCCGAATTTCACATTATAGCACTTAGAATGAGCCGAAATTCACATTATAGCACACAGTAGAAGCCAAAATTCACATTAGAGCACGCGGTATGAGCCAAAATTCACATTAGAGCACGCGGTATGAGCTGAAATTCACATTAGAGCACACGGTATGAGCTGAAATTCACATTAGAGCATGCGGTATGAGCTGAAATTCACATTAGAGCACGCGGTATGAGCTGAAATTCACATTAGAGCACGCGATATGAGCTGAAATTCACATTAGAGCATGCGGTATGAGCTGAAATTCACATTAGAGCATGCGGTATGAGCTGAAATTCACATTAGAGAACGCGGTATGAGCCAAAATTCACATTAGAGAACGCGGTATGAGCCAAAATTCACATTAAAGAGCGCGTTATGAGCCAAAATTCACATTAGAGAACGCGGTAGAAGCCAAAATTCACATTATGACACATATCTACATACTCACACACAGCCACATACAGTAGATACACACACGCACACATATATACATATACACACAGCTATATATATATATATATATATATATATATATATATACATACACACACATACACACACTGTATATACATTTACATACAAAGTCACATATATATACACACACACACTGTCCCCACCATGACACTCCATGAGTTCCCCACTGCTCACCAGTTGCCGGGTAGCCGGGGTATCAGCATGCGGGTGCCGGGCAGCTGTGCTATGGAGCGTGAGCTGGCCACCCGGGTTGTCATCAGGCGAAAGCCGGAGATGGCAGCGGAGCTGTCAGGGGGGCGGGATCCGGAGACCTGGCATTATCAGGCCGCATGCGGAGAGCCGAACCACCACACTTTTGACAGGGCCCAGGGAAGGGAGCTGGACACTGTACTATTTCAAATCTGCCGTAGCCGCTCCTGATTGGCTACCGGTCCTCGGCTCCACGGCAGATTTGGAATAGTAGCGCTGCGGTCAGCTTGCTGCTGCGGTGGCCCGTCACCTCAGAGGGATCAGTCAGTTTCCCAGGTAGTGGTCACTGGTCGGGATGGGCAGCCCATTTGCGCCGTCACTCGTTTCCCGTCACTCTCTCCCTCCCTGCGCGGCTGCGCCTCCTGTAAGCGTATGGGGTGCAGGGAGGGGGGCTAGTGAAGCCTTTCCGCTGCGGCTCCATATAGATTACGCCGGTGGCCGTGTTTAGTTCGGCGGTGCGACTGGAGGGGGGATCACAACTTCTGTGCAGGGGGACCGCGGACGGGCAGTAGCAGGCTGCTGTAGCAGGAAAACATTTTTTCCTGTCTGCAGCAGCAGCACAGCTGAAGCTATGGGCCTATTTTGATGGGGGGCCTGGAGCTGCAGCTCCATCCGCCCCATTGTTAATCCGGCCCTGGTTACACGTAACGGCAGGTCTCTAACATGTTTAGAGGGATTCCTATCCCCTTTATCTTTGATAAACGGGATAGGAATCCCCGAAACACGTTAGAGGCCTGCCGTTACGTGCAACCAGCTTCAGCAACGAACTTCACCAGTGATCGAGTGAGCGGGGCATATCATCTATACCCTGTCCGTCAGTGGCGTAACTAGAAATTTTTCTCCCCCAAGCCAAAAAATTCTTTGGCGCCCCCCCCCCACCCCCCGCCCGCCGCATAATTGGGAGCAAGAAAGGGATAAATATGCGCGCGCCTTCGGCGCGCGCTGCAAAAAAGGGGCGTGGTTTTGTTGGAATGGGCGTGGTTTCTCATAAAGGGGCGTGGTATTGCAGGAAAAGACTACCTTATACCCCAGTTTTGCAACCTGCACGCCCAGACGTTAGCCACCACAGGAAAGAAAAATAATCCTGATTCATGCCCCTTACATTATTTGTCATTTTTCCTCCTTATAGTAATGCCCAGTATACATTATGCCACATACTGCAATGGCCCTTAGACATTATTCCACACACAATAATGCACATGACACATTATGCCACACACCATAATGCCCCCGACACATTATGCCACACACCGTAATGCCTGTGACACATTATGCCACACACCGTAATGCCTGTGACACATTATGCCACACACCGTAATGCCCCCGACACATTATGACAGGAATCGCAATGCCCGTTATACATTATGCTATACACTGCAATGCCCCTGATACATTATAGCACATACAATGCCTGTGACACATTATGACACACACCGCAATGACCTTGAGACATTATACCACAATGCCCGTGATATAGTATACCATACACCGTAATGCCTGTGACACATACCGCAATGCCCTGCCCGTTATACCCTATGCCACACACCGCAATGCCCGTTATGTATTATGCCACACTGCAATGACCCCGAGACATTATACCACATACCACAATGCCCGTGATATAGTATACCACACACCGTAATGCCTGACACATTATGACACACACCGCAATGTCCGTGATACATTATGCCACACACTGCAATGACCCTGAGACATTATACCACATATCACAATGCCCGCGATATAGTATACCATACACCGTAATGCCTGTGACACATTATGACACACACCGCAATGTCCGTGATACATTATGCCACACACCGTAATGCCCATTACACATTAAGTCCTACAGTAAGGCTTCTAATTACTTTTCAATTACCTTCTCGTTGTCAGGGGTTTCATGCACTGGGTGTCATGCTCGTTGCCAGGTGTTTCATGCACTGGGTGTCATGCTCGTTGTCAGGTGTTTCATGCACTGGGTGTCATGCTCGTTGCTAGGAGGTAGTCCTTGTTGCTAGGGCTGTGCTCCCAGTGCCACATATGACCCCAGTGCCAGATATTCCCCCACGGTGCCAGGTACTCACATGCCCCCGGTGCCAAATATAGCCCCCCCCCATGTGCCAGGTACACATATACCCCCCCCCCCCAGTGCCACATATGCCCCCAGTGCCAGATATTCCCCCCCAGTGCCACATATGCCCCCAGTGCCAGATATTCCCCCCGTGCCAGATATGCCGCCAGTGCCATATATTCCCCCCCAGTGCCACATATGCCCCCAGTGCCAGATATTCCCCCAGTGCCAGATATCCCCCCTAGTGCCAGACATCCCCCCCCCCAGTGCCAGACATCCCCCCCAGTGCCATATATGCCCCAGTGCCAGACATCCCCCCCCCAGTGCCAGACATCCCCCCCCAGTGCCAGACATCCCCCCACCCAGTGCCATATATGCCCCAGTGCCAGACATCCCCCCCCCCCAGTGCCAGACACCCCCCCCCCAGTGCCAGATATCCCCCCCAGTGCCAGACATCCCCTCCCCCCGGTGCCAGATATCCCCCCCCCCCAGTGCCATATATGCCCCAGTGCCAGATATCCCCCCTAGTGCCAGACATCTCCCCCCCAGTGCCATATATGCCCCAGTGCCAGACATCCCCCCCCCAGTGCCAGATATCCCCCAGTGCCAGACATCCCCCCCCCAGTGCCATATATGCCCCAGTGCCAGACATCCCCCCCCCAGTGCCAGATATCCCCCCCAGTGCCAGACATCCCCCCCCCAGTGCCATATATGCCCCAGTGCCAGATATCCCCCCTAGTGCCAGACATCTCCCCCCCAGTGCCATATATGCCCCAGTGCCAGACATCCCCCCCCCAGTGCCAGATATTCCTCCCAGTGCCGCCGTCGCCGCCGCCGCCGCTTATTGGAGGGACACGGAGGGCACAGATCGCCTCTCCTGTGTCCCTCCTGCTGCATCATCTCCGGCGGCCGCGGGTCTAATAGGGGGAAGTGCCGTCCGTGAGCCAATTAGAGCTCACGGACGGCACTTCCCCCTGTTAGACCCGCGGCCGCCGGAGATGATGCAGGAGGGACACAGGAGAGGCACACGCTGTGCCGTCCGTGTCCCTCCAACAAGCGGAGGCGGGAAGGAGAAAGCAGTCTGACATGCGGGCGCTCGTCCGCATGTCAGTCTGCTGTAATCAGTGGCGCCCCCGCAGCCCCTCGCCCCCAAGCCACCGCGAGGACTGCGGGGGCAGTAGTTACGCCACTGCTGTCCGTGACTGCAGCCGGACCCAGCAGCGAGTGGAGACCAGCTTCCGCACCAGACTCCCAGTGTTGTTCTTGCTGTGCTGCACACTTCGTGATTTTATTGTATATCATCTTTCAATATTAAACATCAGCTTTTTGACTGTACATTGGACTGGACAGCTGTTTCCTGGAGCGATCTAAAGATACCCTTATGTGAACACGTGACAGAGCTAATATGTAAGTGATCATCCGTTATGAAGTTATCCCATTTTATTATATATTGAAGAAATTATATCGGGGGTTAAAGATACCTTGTTTGGCCTGCGAGTGAGAACCCTAATGTAAGTTCTTACTTAAGAGGGTGTGTTTCCCGGTGTACCACTCACGAATATTGAAGGATTTAAGAACAGTATACTGCAAGTGAACAGCGCCTACACACAGTTTTATTATTTTTTTGCATTAGTGTCATGTGGAGATTTATAGGTGTTCTCCTTTAAACTGTGTGGCTGCAGTTTACTGCTCCGCGCAGAAACCACACTTTTATTCCTGTGCACATATATCTGTTTGTTTGTTGATAGATTTTATTAAAAATGTTCTTTTAATCATTGAGTATCAGTTCACTACATATACCCAGCGCCAAGAGGGTGAATACTGAATACCACCAAATACCCATATCTACTCATCCGGGAGACAAGGAAACCCCAGGTATCCAACCACAGGCAGCTAAGGGTAGGGAGCGCTCCGCTCCCGCCCCCCCCCCCCCTCTCCCCCAATCTACACTCTCATACAAACTATACACATGTTTAATATAATAAAGACTCAGAACACATTAATTAATGGTGACAGGTGTCGCTTATGTTATATGACTTATTTATTTTTAACACTGGCTAGTGAAAAGTCCCAAATCTCACTTCACTTCACCAAGACATACATATTAATTGAAATGACAATCTATTGTGCAGAATACAATTTGTATCATCGGGAATATCAGGAATCAGATGGTGGACATCTGTTGTACAAAACAGAAAACATCTTATTTTTGGTGTTTGTTAAAAGCAGATTTCTGAGAAGTCTGGTCTAAATAATGCAATCTTTACTGTATTGTGGAGTTAGTTCACAAGGTCTAATAAAAGGAACGTTTGCTTGTCATCTTCGGAATGATAGATCCCACAGCCGACCTGTCGGTTTGTGATGTGAGAATTTCTTTACAATGCACGGCTGAGAAATAAAGACATGAGGATCATCGCAAGAACACAATGCTGAGAGACTCTCGGCGTGCTTGAAAAAGATGCAAGAACAGATTGAATAGGACTAAACATGAAGAAGGGTTTTTTTTATTTTATTTTATTTTTGTCTGCAGAGTTACAGCTCAGCATATGAGCAGTGTAACTGGATGTGCATTTATGGGCTGTAAATAAGGCAGGTTAATTAAAAGAAATATTATAGTTAATGGAAAGTATAGCTAAACACATTACTGCTATACATCTAAAATAGAAATAGGTATGTTCATATTTCCATATAATTAAAAGGCAGAATTGTATATTATTGAAATTGTATATTATTTCCAAAATCAATGAGCAACAAATTTCGCCATTAATATTTACCAAAATTAGAAGCTAACGTTATGGTAACCAATTTCTGAGATGGATAATTTTATCATGTATTATTATTATTTATTACCAGTTGTTTATATAGTGCACAAATATTCTGCAGCTCTTTACAGAGATTACTATGTCCATTCACATCAGTCCCTGCCCCAGTGGAGCTTACAATCTATATTCCCTATCACATGTACACACACACATTAACGCTAGTGTTAAATTTGTTGGAAGCCAATTAACCTACCAGTATATTTTTAGAATGTGGGAGGATACCGGAGTACAAGCATCGGGAGAATATACAAACTCCACACAGGACCATGGTGGGAATCAAACCCATGAACTCAGTGTTGTGAGGCAGTAATGCTAACTATTACACTGTCCGTGATGTATATAACGGAACTTTGTGTAATAATTGTACTTTTCATTGCATTTTTATTGAAACTAGTAAAGACTTAGGGATATAGAGAAACGGGGAGATAAGGCGCCCATAATTTTATTGCGATTGACATAAACACTTCTTTAAGCAAGCTTACCACTAAAATAACGACACACTAAAATAACGACACGGACACGGTTAGCTGTAGTTAAAGGTCAGACGATATTTATTGATCGCTGACCTGTTCTTTGAACTATAATTGTAATTGAATTGGTCTTATATTGGAGGATGGCAAAGGAAAAGTCGCTACCAGACACCAGCTCCAGTCATTTAGATTGAACCACAAAAACTGAGGAGGGGACTAAACCACAACACCGCCTCCTCCCTGCATAACCCGCATTGTGCAGGACTCACCACTCTTTTCTCTGGCAAACGTTCGGTTCCCGCAGGGGAACGTCTAAATGTCCAACCGCAAGGTAAGGACACACCTGCGGTCCTTCTAAAGAGGGTGCCCCACAATGACCACTTATGCCCATCTGACCGCTGGTTGGTAGCGACTTCCCGCCACAAAGGTTTAACAAACCGCCCCGCAGCTAATTTATTCAGACACAAATAATTGGCAGAAATAAATCAGAAATTAAATCTATAACTAGTATAAGACAACAATGACAGCCTAATAGTGGGTGTGACACTTATTGTTTGATGATCCTCTGCCATTTAGTCCAGTTAGACATATATGACTTTTTATCAAAGTTTCGAGCATGACCAATAAATATTGAAGGTATCACTTGTAAAACCACAGTCACAACAGCACATTTTTGATACTTGAAGATACATACAGGGCCAGCTCCAGGCCTACTAGCACCCAGAGAGAGAAAATGTAAAGGCGTGCCACCAACCCCCCGACAGAGCGTGCCGAAGGCGCGCTGTAAAAATTTAGGGGTGTTGCTTCGTGGGGAAGGTGCATGGCCACATAATAGTGGCAATTCGCATAACACCACACAGTAGTGCCGCTAATACACAAGCAACAAAGAAACTAGTGTTACAGCGCATATGGATTAGAACTAAAAAGATTTTTTATTAAAACATATATATATATATATATATATATATATATATAATATGCAATTTGTACCACCAGCGGTCAATGTACCATTACAATAGTAAATTCACATATGAACTGGATACAACATGTATTATAGCAAATTACTCTGTATCCACTTAAAATTCTTAACAACACCTGTTGTAGTACCTAAAATATAGCTTTTCGATGTTTACTGAAGCTTAATAGCACACACAGTTCTTCTCTGTGTAACTATAATAACAGTCACTTTTGCGAAAAAATGAAATAAGGTTTTTCCTCACATTAAATGTGGGCTTTTAAGCTGTCCCATTTATATAGCCAAAGTCCGTTAATAAAGTGAAACAATGCTTCCTCTAAAAGCGTGTCTGGCCAGACAATTAAGCAGTACGATCTCACCACTCCTATTTGTGGATTCTTTCACCAAGAAAATCCTCCCCGGCTGCTGGTGCTTTTAACCTTTATCATGCAGTCATCTCTGGGGGATCATAAATAGAGGTGAAGGATCCCTGGAGCGTTATAGCTGGATATCGAGATCTCCGGATGCAGTGGTACGAACAGCAATTAGATGAGTAAATGACGCGTTTCCCCGCCTCCATCCGGGTTCAGCGGCTTCATTGCACCAGGTAGAACCTCCTATACACTTTGCGCCAGGCAGAGCACGTTAGGCACTTTGCGCTAGGCAGAGCACGTTAGACACTTTGCGCCAGGAAGAGCACTGAGACACATTGAGACAGATTGCACCAGGAAGAGCACTGAGACAAATTGCACCAGGCAGAGCACTGAGACAAATTGCGCCAGGTAGAGCACTGAGACAAATTGCGCCAGGCAGAGCACTGAGACACATTGCGCCAGGTAGAGCACTGAGACACATTGCGCCAGTAGAGCACTGAGACACATTGCGCCAGGTACAGCACTGAGACACATTGCGCCAGGTAGAGCACTGAGACATATTGCCTAGCCACAGATGCCTAGCGGGAACACTACATGATATGCTCCCCAGCCGTGCTAGCTACACATGACATGCCCCCCAGCAGTGCCCAGCAACACATGACATGCCCCCAGCAGTGCCAGATACACATGACATGCCCCCCAGCAATGCCAGATACATAAATGGCCACACAGTGCCAGATATGTCCCCACAGTTCAGATACATAAATGCCCCTACAGTGCCAGATACATAAATGCCCCACAGTGCCATATATGCCCCCACAGTGGGGGCATTTATTTATCTGCCCCCACAGTGGCAGATAAATAAATGCCCCCACAGTGCCAGATAAATAAATGCCCCCACAGTGCCCGATAAATAAATGCCCCCACTGTGCAGATATGCCCCACAGTGCCAGATACATAAATGACCCCACAGTGCCAGATACATAATGCCCCCACAGTGTCAGATACATAAATGCCCCCGCAGTGCCAGATACATAAATGCCCCCACAGTGCAGATATGCCCCCCACAGTGCCAGATACATAAATGCCCCCACAGTGCCATATATGCCCCCACAGTGCTAGATACATAAATGCCCCCACAGTGCCAGATAAATAAATGCCCCCACAGTGCCAGATAAATAAATGGCCCCACAGTGCAGATATGCCCCCACAGTGCCAGATACATAAATGCCCCACAGTGCCAGATATGCCCCCACAGTGCCAGATACATAAATGCCCCCACAGTGCAGCTATGCACCCACAGTGCAGATGACCCACAGTGCAGATACATAAATGCCCCCAGTGCCAGATACATAAATGACCCCACAGTTCCAGATACATAAATGTCCCCACAATTCCAGATACATAAATGCCCCCACAGTGCCAGATACATAAATGCCCCCACAGTGCAGATATGCCCCCACAGCGCCAGATACATAAATGCCTCCAAAGTGCCAGATACATAAATGCCCCCACAGTGCAGATATTGCCCCCACAGTGCCAAATACATAAATGCCCCCACAGTGCAGATATGCCACCACAGTGCAGATGACCCCACAGTGACAGATATGCCCCCACAGAGTGCCCAATCCATAAATGCCCCCCACAATACCTGCGGCGCTGGAGTGGGAAGTGCTGCTTTCTGAGGGCGCGGGACTGGAGGACTCTTCCAAAATGGATGTGTGCTCTATGGTCTATGCCGGCCGGGCGCCGCACAGCGCGCACACAGTTTAAGGCCGGGTATGAGCTCACAGAGCCGGCTCCAGGTACGAATATGGCGGCACCCATTAAGGGTGGCGTCCCGCGCGGCCGCTCTATTCGAACATGCCTGGAGCCGGCCCTGGATACATATCATAGAATTTCACATGCTGCAGCAGCTTGTGTGAAAGTGAGATAAGCCAGTGATGATTCTGAAATATTAGAGAAATCCAGTGGCAAATGCAGGAGTTCTGAAGGGGGGTTTCCAATACAGTCCACAATCTTCACTCTGCGGAACATGGGAGCAAGTGCGGGAGTTTGGGAGAACGGTAGAAGACCTAGTACTGACCCCGGATATCACTGTACACATTCGTATTTTTATACACTGGATACTGTATGGAATACAGGGGCACGATTCAGACCTAATTGCTGCTGTGGGCTTTCGCACAGCAGGCATTTATCAACAACTGCGCATGTGTATGCACCGCAATATGGCATGCACGTCGCCAAACAGCGACAGGATGGTGCGAAAAATTTTATTGCACGGCTATTCGCAAGGTGATTAACAGGATGAGGACGTTTGTGGGTGGTAACTGGCCATTTTCAGGGAGTGTCTGGAAAAACACAGGCATTCCCAAGCGTTTTCTGGGAGGGTGTGTGACGTCAGAGTGTAAGTATTGAGCTACGCACAGACTGCACATGCTGCACAGAATGGGAAAAACATTAGCTGGTGAGTGTGATGCGAACGGTTTTGCAGCTATCCGCTGACTGAGGAGTATGTTTGCAAACTATCAACACACACAGCAATCTATCATAATTTGAGCCACTTGCCAAGAGTAGGGGTGTTTCTGGCAACCGGACCCCCCTTCCCCCCTGCGTTTGCCTATGAAATCCATTGTTGGAATGTGGAATTTGACTTAATACTGAATGTATGAGAATGAGTAGAGTTCATAACAGAACTGTAATCATTTCTAATGCTTGAGTGTAGGGGGGATATCCAATTATCCGTTTAAACATCGGGTCCAAAAAACGGCCATTTTCAGCCTTTTTTCAGACTTTTTTCGATGTTTCACCGATTCTTTTTTACAGGCTATCCAAAAAAAAACCTTTCTCCCGAAAACACACAGGTTCAGTGAAACCTGTGTGCTTTGGTGGAAACAGCCCCGTTTTCGGGGATTCTGCTTCGCCTACCGGGAGGCGGGTGAAACAAAATCACAGATAAGACCGCAGCACGCGCCAGCTTATCGGGGCTAATTGGATATCCCCCTAGGTTGGGAATCATCCCTTCCCAGAACTATTGCAGAGAATTGAGGTGATGAGCATTTTACCAAATCCATCAGCATTGCAACTTTATCACATGTGCAAGATATGCTGCCTGGCATCGCCATGATGACTGGTTGCACATATATTGTCCAGTTATGGCAATGGCAGGCATCACAACGACTTTGTATACCCCCACTTTGAATGCCAACTCCAAAGTGAAAACATTTTTTTTAAATGTCACAGTATGGGTTTAAACATTTACAGGATTTTTAGAGGGCCAACCATCTGTACAGCAGAAAGTCAAGAGCACTTTGCATCTTTATGGGTCTATATAAAAAAAAACATGATGATGATGGATGATGATGATTATTATTATTATTAGTAGTATTATTATTATTATTATTATTATTATTATTAGTATATTGTTGTTCATTAACTTTAGCAATTAATAAACCATAAAAAAAGGCTTAACACAAACCGGATTATAAAAGCTGCAGAAACACTGAAGTTTTATTTCCAGCTAATTTCTCAATATCTAGAGGTGCTGTTGAAAGACAGATACTGGATATACAGTAATGTGTTATAGCTAATTGTTAGCAAATATATATTGAATTAATACAGACTTAACTCAACAAAAATTAGTTTATCTCTTCCAGCCTCTGTGATCCACAGATAATGAGTTCTAACCACTAGTATATCTATAATGGGTGTAATATGTGTGGTACACACGGCCCCCAGGGGTACATGGGTCCCACACCACACACGCTGCACCCATTTCTGAATACTTACCCTCCAGAGTCCCACATCGGCAGCCGCAGTTCTGCAGAAACTACTGAGAAAATGGCGCAGCAGCAATGTTCCCGGCATTTTATGCAGTAGAAAGAGCACAAGGAAAATGGCTGCAGTGCCATTTTCCTGAGACCTGCGCGTGTGCACTAGACTCTGGACAGCGCTAGAGTCTCCTGGTGACCCTAGTGCCCAGAGTCTATTGCTCTGCTGGCTAGAGAGGAGGTGGACAGGTTGGAGACTGCACACAAGCCTCTCTCTTGATGTGTCCCTGGTTCCAATAATTGACAGAGAATTGTGAAAGAAAAATGACTCTTTAGATATATGCATCCATATGATCCATCTTCTCTGGCCCAGTGCTGGAAGTTAGTCAATGAATCTGTGGTCAGAAGATGGAAGGCTGACAATAGCACCCAGCTGTAAAAGTAAATTATTATTCTAGTTAGTCTATGGTAAAACCAAAGGTAAAGATTTACTTAAAAGGACCGCCGCCTTAAGATTATGCATAGCAGCCTGATCAATTGCAAAGTATACATTTTTTTTTTCCCCAGCCTTCAGAGCAGCATGTATTAGCAATGTATACACATTATTTTAGACCTACTTTACTAACAGGATGTTTACAATTATTCTAATACACAAATATAATTTGCTGCCTGATCATAATGGGGAGAAATTGCGGAGGATTTGGGAATCAGTCTAGAACGTGTTCGTGCCTCGTATACTGTACGTGTCTCTTAGGAATAGCAAGGTAAGCACCATGAGGTCATTCTTTTTCATCGAAACATTGTCCTGAGTCCAGATCAGCAGATGACTGAGGTAACTTGAAGGTCCTCATAACAGATAGGTACTTTCCATTCCACCAAAATGTCACCGTGTTATAAATATCATCCACCGGGGGTAAACAGGTTCTTACATAAAGTACCTTTTTAACCCTTTCACTGCAATGAATGAACTGAGAAAAACAGGTTATTTGAAAAAAGCAGAAATGCACAAGTAATAAGACAATACATGAACATTGATTTGACTTTAACAGTATTAATAATCATGAAGTGTATCTTTAATTTTGGTAATTATAAACCTTTGTGACACTAAGCTGGCATTTTTATACTCAGATATTTCTCAGCTTTTTATTACAAATTCTATTTATATTTCATTTTCTACAAAGAAGTCTCCTGAATGTTAGTCAACAAGGTTAATTTTTTTTTATATATATATATATAACACTAGGTGATTCATCGCGCCCTATGGGCGCTCTTCACACCGTCGTTAGGAGCTACGCCCCGTTAACCTCTGCACGGCTTTGAACATACGCAGGGCGGTAGATAACAGAATCAGAAACGCAGGGCATTATAGAGGGCATACAGAAATGGTGTCCGGTTGAGATAAGATAGAGAGGCGTAGGGGGGGAGAAAGGGAATGTACAGACACGCTGTGCGATCGGTAAAGGATAGGGAGAGTCAGGGTGGTAGGGAGAGGATAAAGAGAGGCAAGGGGTTAGACAGAAAATACCGTTGCAAGAGGCTACGACCCATTATCCCCTGCAC